>NW_019211459.1:10918413-10948819 GCF_002443255.2 Varroa destructor | reverse complement strand
ATATGTGTGTTAAATATTATGTAAAAATTATAATAGTAAGATGACTTTGGCTATTTACTATATATATATATATATACATATATATATATATATATATATATATATATATATATTTAGCTTCTGGATGTGATGGAGAGAGGAGCGACCCCAAAAATATTCTATCACGAGTATATTTATTCTATTGGTGGATAACTGCGATGTATTCCGCACGAATTTAGTGGGTTTCTTTTTTATTTGTTGACCAAGTGTTTGAATCTCGAGTAAGGAAAATCGTTTTAAACAATGGGTTACCGCAAACTCTGTTGGAGATTACATGCAGTAGTAAAGCGGATACAGACAAGACACCGTAATGTGTGTACACGGCCATTACGACGCGATAACAAATCGCGCCGAGGTGTCAATCATCCCGTCAAACAAGCTATATACCGCCATGTTTGTTTCGAAATGTACATTCTATTCACATGGCACATATACGATATGCCGCGGGACGTTTAATGGCAAACGTCTGACTAAAAAAAATTGAGTTGAACGTAAGTACGGCAAACACCTAAAATAATTGGCGAGGCGAGATGTGCGGTTTGCGCAAATAGTCAGCTACTTTCTGAGGAATCGTATATTATGATTTGGTTGCGTTTTTTGTCGTAAACTCGTGCTGCATTCATATAGTCCGTAATAAGTTTGTTGCTGTCTCAGTTCTGATTATCATGACCTTGCCTGCCTGAACCTGCATGATCATATCAAAGTTATCTATGGCTATGTTGTTTACGATGGCTGGCGATAATCCGTCAGTCAATGAAAAAAACGTGTCTTTTTTTCTTACAATTTTCTTCTGCCACTTTACTTCGACGCATATCTGGTAACTGGTATTTATGCCACTTTAGGAGCGTAAATATGTTAATTCGCTATTGATTCGGCCTGAGCACAGTCATCAGTTAGGAAACCCGGGTCTACCTATCTCACGTTTTCTGGCCGGGACAGCTTCTTTGTTTTTCGTTGTATTTTTTCCCCAAAAAAGCGTAATTAATCGTCTGTCTGTTTCCGCTTGACTCCTACTTTCACACTACGGTTGCTCGCTCTTTCAGCCTTTCTAGCTCTGGCTTGGTGCCCAAGAGACTACGTCTTGTCCATGGGCAGCAGTTTTCTGCGCTACACGTGGTTTTGTGCCTCATTTTCACATCATATATATCTATTTTGTGTTATGATATGGTGATACACACTTTTTGACAGTCTTGTCTTTCTTTTCTCTGTACATCATCATATGTAATTAATACAGTTTTATATATACTTATTACATCTATGTATATATACCTTTCTGATAATATAATCATCTCACCTCACTTCAGTAAAAATTTAATAATTAAAATTAGTTATTAAGATTATTTTCGTCTTCCTCCCATCGATTTGTCACCGTCGTCACACCCTTGTTATCTTAATATAGTAACATTATTTTTATATTATATATATATATATATATGTCTTTGACACTACTACAATTATAATTTGTATACCTTGTACTGGCTGAATCGCGTGACAGTGTATTTGTTTGCAGTCTCCTTCCGTTCCAGCTGTTGCCATTTTTGTGGATTATCGGTAATATCTTTGCTTCTCTATGGGTTTGTGCATATCTGTATACGTGGTAAACATGTGTTTCCTAGCAAGTGGCTTGCCAACAACCAAAAGAGAATTTGCATCTAACTCCACATGGACTACCCACACCAAACTATGATGATACGAAGGAGGACCGTCTTCTAATAGAGATTAGTAACGATATAGACTCGTGCCGAAACATACATACGCTAAGAATTTCGTATGAGGGTCCAATAAGGAACGTAGCATAGGTATGCAGGCCATAAAAAGTGACCAGCGTTTGCTTTGCCTCGTTCCCAGTAGCAAGTTCATCCTGAACGTCACATGGCCAACGAACCTGCTCGTCACTTCTGTGTTTTGCCGAGTTACTATCATTGGGCGGCCGAAAAAGTATACCGATGGATACAATCCTTGTTGCATTAAGGCTAGTTATGGCGGAAAAGACTATCGGTAACGGAACAACAACTACAGTTGCATCCGAATATTGTATCACGAACAGCAAAAAGGCGTACAATTATGCCCCAATACGATGTATATTTTGTTGTACGGTCGTCCATGCGTTGCCATGGCATATTGTAGACGAGAAGGATACGTTTGAATAGAATGAAGTGAATTGATTTTTTTTTTTATTTATTTAGTTTGACGGTTACAGTTTGTTTCACAAATATCCACGCATGCTAGATGTGAGCCTCAGGGATATCATTATACAGTTACTGTAGCATAGCAGCAGGTTGCATAGCACTGTTGTATAGCAGCAGGACGGCTCAATGGGTCGTACGTTCGCACGCTGGCCTAGAGTGATATCCACCAACTTCTTCGTCCTATCACTGCAGGAACGAACTCTATTTTCGAATGTAATGCTACACATTTTTTTGCAAATTTCTCCAGCGCTTTTTTTTTTGCCACGCTAGGCGCTGTCGTTTTCAGGGGTTCGGTAAATCGAATAAGGAGAAAGTCTCTCTTGGTTTCAATTAACCAAGAGAGACACTGGTGAACTGGACGAAACGTTGTGCTGGTGACAGGTGGCTGACGGAAACATGAATTTATATGTAGCTAATGTCTATGAGTTTATATATATATTATATGTATATATAATATATATACATGTGGGCACTGACACGGGTGCATTGTAGAGACAAGCAATGCGTGTATGTTAATGTGGCTATGCTTGCTCTTGATAGGCATAGTAAAATATACAAGTTACACAATTGTATATAATAGTTGCACGTACTAATAATAGTTTTTGATTACATACGAGTTCCTCATATATATATATATATATATACTACGCTTAATAATCGTACAAACATTGCTGCTGCGAACGTCATTATAATAACAATGATGATGATGATGATAGAAATGGAGAAACGCTAACTTCTACGTGGCAGGAATTCCACGTACAATCGATATGGAAAGTTCCACGTTTCTCAGAGGATCAATACTCTTTTCTCCGCTACTGCTTCTCCGTGCGGCAACAAGGAAAGGTCTACACGAAGACGGATGATTCAAGATATTATATATCTATGTAGTTTGAAGCAGTCATTTGTTACTCATCGATTACTGACGTCAAGAGGCGTAGTTCAAACGTGAAGACGTTCAATAGTTACGTATTTATAAAACAATAATTTAACATTAAGGAGATTACGAAATCTCCCACTAATAGTTATTATACCAGTAGCAATATTATCGACTATTACCATTGTTATTATTGTTTTCAACGACTTCTCACTCATATGCGCTCGCAACACGAGATATATAATTTCATTTCAAGTTGACGTTGTTGGCCCCATCGCAGTTTCGTCTCATCGATGCGATCACGACGACAAAAAGTGAAAAGGGGGCATTGACAAAGGCAATCTACCTAGCACCTTTGTACCGTGAACATACCACCTCATCCGTTACATATATATACATATAGTGCTATAATTAAGTAATTAAAAGCCACAACATCACAATGAACGAAGCTACAGGAGGGTTACGTGAACAATTTTGTCGTTAATGGTAAACTAAAACAGTTGTTCTAGTCCCTTTTGGTAAATGATACACGCCGATCAATGAGCGCCATCATCTTTTGTCTACGCTTATATAGATTCATATACCGACAGGTCCTCTGTTGATCCAGGTAACGTACATTGCATATACAATTTGACGGTCATCCACTCACTACAGGGCATTTTGGTGCACCTCTTTCTGGTGGTTATCGCGGTCGTCTTGGGCTAAGGTGACACGTTTTTCGGTATTCGGTGTTGAAGGGTGATTTCATCATGGTTTAGAGTCACGTTTTGTTGAGGACGAGCTCAAAAGAATCACGCGGGGAGCCGCGGTAACTTCGCGTTGGCGAGTGCTCGTCCCTATCAACGGTGCTTTGTACAACATCATAGTACAGTAAAAATAGTAATGACATTATTAATCATAAAACCTAATATATACTAGATAGTCAACATTTAGTCGTGGCATATAATAGTGTCTAAGTTTATATATAGAACGTTACAGACATGTACAGTGTACACGTGTTTTCACACTATAGTTACGTGTACGTTTACTTAGTATTTTCTTAATGTCAACACCATTACGACCTTCTAAGACCTCGTGTAACAACAAACATCCACAGCAACAACCTACTATAGCAGGATCGAATCGTCGTTAATGGCTATCGATACATTGTACCCCCCTTCACTCGTATGTCACCATATACATTTCGTTAAACAACGAACACATTCTACGATCACGCCCCATCCGCCGCTCGATATTATTCACCCAATAGAAGATCTTCTAACTAGGCCATCGATTAACTAGGCCAATTCGCTTCATAGTAGACGTTGTCGCATTGCCACTAGATGACACACGCCATTGCTCGCCGACAAGAAAAACAACAGTATGAACTTTTATAGGTGGCAAACATCACAGCCGTGACCAGTTTCCGTCAGCTGCAATCAGGAGAAACAAACGACCATTACGATTTGACATCGTAGCATTTTAGTTATTGTGTTGTTGCGCTTTTGTTTATATGCGCACTCTAACGGAGGAAACGGATTAACGAAGTATTTCAAAAGCATGATACGTCGTGTTACCTTGCCACGTTTAAAGCAAAAAAAAAAACAAGCTGTCATCTATTGTTTGTATCCGTAGACAATTCCACAAAGCTGTACACTATTGACCAGAACTGCACGCAACTTTGCGACAGTTTTACCTTATAAAAGGTATGTCGGGTACCATACGTCATCCATTTACGATCGCACAAGTGCCGCTCCTATTGGCACCCTACGTTTAAATGATATACAATAACAGATAACAGCTTCTCTGGATAGGATCTGGTTGAAGAAATACTCCCAAAGAATGTATCGTTTTTGCTAACACTGGCTGGACGGTCGCGATGCGATAGATCTCTAGCCACGTGCTCTCGCTGTCAAATCGGCTTGTTTGCTACTGTTATGATTACTATTTTCAACGCCGAGAGAAAGTGTTACGGAAAAACGTGTGAGGAACCTCATTAGGATTCGATTGCCTATTTACTATTACATCGTGCAGAAAGCATCAGCGGAGCAACAACAATCTGTGACGGGAAACGGGGAAAATTTGCAATCACACTATGTTGCACAGGTTAACACTATTATCTTAATCTATAGCATCAACATTGTGTATTTACTAACATTTTACAGCGAATGGAAATCCGTTAGTTTAGCCTGGTTGTGTATCTAGCCAATACATGTTTCTACACGTTTTTAATTCAATTACGATATGTACAATAGTATTAATAATGATTTGGATCAATCACGACAACTTCACTGTCTGGACGAGCGTGTGGATCGAAAGATGTCCCAGTACTTACTGAAAATGGTGTTTATTCATTTTCCTCGTTGGGAACGTGTAATACACCTAAATGTTTAGATCTTTTCGTTTCGTCAATCTATTACGTTCCGCAATTCGATGCAAACATCTGTCACAGACATCTCTACGGCGTCAACAATAAAGGCCAGCGAATCACAATGGACGTAAACGTTTCTAAAAATAGGTTAACGTTTAAATTTATGTAAACCTTTCCGTTCATCAATTATCCACCGCTTCTCCAAACTGCCCATTGGGATCGTCACGGATATGATGCACAGCTTCGGTGGCAGTCTGCAGCTCTGGCAGCGGACCAATATATATATATATATATAATGTTTCAATGCTAGTATCACCGTTTCGTGTTCTGTATCGTTAACGTGTTGGAATTCGCCTGTACATGTTATAATGCCAGTGTTCAGATGGTCAGGGCAAAGAAGCGTGCCGAGGAGACTGCCTATGTGGATTTTTGTTTCAGTAAGAACACAGGGTAGAGGTACACTTGTTGTGCGGACTATGGTACGGAAAATGTACTCTGCTTCTTTTAGAAGTACTTTTTAGATCAGTTCAATTTTAAGTTTAGGGCCCTGTACTATACTTCTCCCTTACGTGTCGTTACACTCATGCACGGCTGGTAAGGTCTAGCCAATGCATACAGCGTCCAACACTGACGATTTCAGGCAGGCACATATACAAGCTTGGGCCGCTTCGTTTATCGTCCTATCAATCCGTGATCCCGCCGTTGGTGTTTGGTGAAAACGTTTGTAGATAGATGCTTGATTACCCATGAGACAACACACACAAAGATCAAGTGGTTACCGCGTCGCCGTGTCGAAGTTAATATTTGTACTTCCGGTTGTTACTGTATACTCCATTGGATCGCTGTGGGGCATGCTCTGCTATGTATACCGATGCAATACATGTGCGGCGACATCGGCATTGTCACATGTATGCTCCTTTTCTGGGCTTTGTTGCCGTTCAGTTGCTGTGATTGTTGTTGCTGCAGCTGCTGTCATGCCCAGTTATCGTGGTCGGGATCAACCGGACTAGTCTACTCAGGGGTGCTGCTGGGGCGGCTGACCGGAATGCCACCACGACGTGATTTTTTTCAGTTGACTTTGCGCATCGTTCTTTTCGCGCTTCAGCCGATCGTTCTCTTCCTGCCCGTCCGAGGTCGTGGCGAGAAATCATTAATGAAAACAATTACAAAGTGTTAATAACGATAGTGGATCAAGGAAATACTACTATGTAAGTACAATTCGACTTCGAAAAATTGGTAAAAATTATCTTTTTGCACAAACCATCTGAGTTCAACAAAGTAAACAAGATTCGTCGGATCAGAACAAAACAGCGATATTTATAGTTCAACTGCAGGTGTTCATACCTGAATTTCGCGCAATTGACGTTCCAACATGGCCTTTTCGCATTGCTCCTGTGCCAAATGGTTTGTCAGCTCCGCCACCTGAAATCCAGGTTAAACGCAAAAAAGTTTACATTTACTACCGCACTTTTTTCGTCTTTTAAGTTTTTACCAACCCCAGTCATTCGACATGACACATAATTAGACACACTGTCTTTGGAATCAGGATATACTGGATGATTCTCTACCGCAACCATCCGCTTTCTGGCCAGTCACAAAGGTTTGGGCCTGACTTCAATTTATATCCCCCATCACTTTTACTGCAACTACCTTCAGGGCGAGTTCGTGAGGATCTTCACTCTGTGTCGGTTGGCTAATTCGATCCCTGTCGCCAGACCCTCGGCTCATGCTCGAATGCGTCGACTGCGCTGAGTGCAGCGACGGCGCATAACTTGATGCCTGGCTAAGGCGACCCGAGCCGGCGTGCATTCCGTGCAATGCATGTAAACTGGTAGCGTGCATCGGCCCACTACCACAGCCTATAGCACCAACGCTGCTGCCGCTTATGCCACCTCGAGAACCCGCCTCGTGCCCTATGCCACTAGCGGTAGCCATCGTTGCAACGTCGTTGTCGTGATGGTGGTGGTGGTGGTGATGGTGGTGGTGGGAGCCCATTAAACCCTGCTGCAATTGCTGAAGCTCTTTGCTGTTGTCAAGACTATCGCGATCAAGCCCCCCACTGCCATTGCCTCCTGTCAATGCCTCAATGGATAGGCGTCGCCATTCTTTGTCTAGCGTATTGCAGTTGCTGTTGCTGGCCGATGACGAACCGTCGGCCATGTGCGAAACCTGCGAGACTGGTGAAATGCTGTGCTGCGAACTAGGCCCGCTGACGTGCGACTGGCCGTGATGCGAACGAAGCTGGACCTTCGCCGGAGACGCAGGTACGGTAACAATGTTGATGCAACCGCCAAGACGTGACGACGCTCCGCTGGACGCGCCTCCAACGCTGCTACACGGACTTTGTCGTTCGTCCTCCCCGCAAGATACTGCTGACTGGCCCGATAAGCTTAAGCCACAAGGAGCCACCTAAAATGTGAGAGTTGGGAGCGTGATGGCGTGAAGTAAAACCTTACATATATAATACCCTTAAAAAACTCATAGTGTATGGAAGACTGCATTCACGGTTGATTTCCTATTTCACAAATATATAAAACCACTCTATCATACTGAACATTAAGTGTACATATATACACTGTATACACAGCCGGTAAATAGATTCAATGAGGCCCGTTGCGCAGCACTAGCCCGTATATTTTTGGCGTTGTTGCTCTACTTTACAGTGATCCTTCGATGTGGACAAAGGCATCGAAAAATAATTTTTTTGACAAACTTCTGACCAACGCTATGATAGCCGGCCTGACAACTTCAGCGTTTGTATCTCGCTATGATTTGTACCACCGGCCCGTTCTATCTCACTACCGAATGCGACTGAACAACGAGACGGTTTGATTGTTTCGGAGATTCCGCATGCTTCTCGAAGTGAAGTGTCGAACAATGGGAAGAGTAGCAGATGTAATTGAAGAGGAAAAAACAGCTTCGTTGAAATATGTGTATATAATACGACACAATTAAAACGTTTCATGCAGTCGCCAACTTTTCCGCGAAACTAACAGAAAACCTATCATGTTCTTGCTTAAAATTGGCAACAGGGACCTAAGAGAAAGGGAAAAACTATTTAGTTATTTACGAACTTTGAAAGAAATGTTAAGTTATTTACAATATCCTTCGCTTGTAGTTTTCGAAAGAGGCGTGTCTGCATAATTCGCCTGGTCAAGAAAGCTCAGTTGAATGCTCAAGTCCACTCTCATTCGCAAACCAGGTTAAAAATCAAACTCTAAAGAACTAGCAAAAATCCTACTCCTCAAACGAGTCTCGGGAAAGAACGTTTATCATGGATCGTGTTGGCGGCCGTTGGTAAGCAACTGATACGAATTTTGGCAAAGGCGCTCGGTTTCCTAACAGCAACCACCCTTTTTATGCACACTGGGACGCCCGACGACAGAGCTCGTTGCCAGTGATGTCCAGGTGTTATCGTGGCGTGCCAATTCAGCGGACCTCAATTCTAGAAAGAATATCTGCAAAGTCGTATAAGCACTGCTTAAGAAACAACAAGGAATGCATGTTCTAGGTCACCATGAAAAAAAAAGTGTGGAAACGGTATCCACTCAAGGCTGAGAGGGCGAAAAAGTGCCTTAGAAGCATGTCCATGGGGGCATTTAGATCTGGAAAGGCGGCGCCACGAAATACTGATCGATACGTGAAGTAGAGAACCAATTAACGACACACGGCTGTAGTACTGTGCAATTGGCTTCGAAAGAAGAAACTATTTGTATCTATTTATTTACTTGTTTTATTTATTTATTTTTAATTTAAGTATCCATTTACATTTTCTCAGATTTTTCTTGCCGTTTCTGTTAGAATCTAAATTCAATGTTCCTTCCTAATATTTAGGCTTTCGTAAGTTTTCAGCTTTCACTTTGAAAAGTTGCCTTCCATAAACTTCCACATTCGTCTGTTCTTACCTGCGGTTCCGCCGCCGGATTCAAGAATGAATGCTGCTGTTGCTGAAAACTGTGCGCGTTCACTGTGGCAAGGGTCGTGCGGCGCTCCAAGGGGCTAGATTTGCCCTCGGTCGAAGATGACTGCGAGTGGGCAGGGGTCGGGTGTACCGCTGTCACCATCTCATGTACAGAAGTCGCGTTGTTCGTCGGCCAGATCTGCTGGGCAGATGCCGACATCCGGATTGGATAGTTGAGCTGATGTCCGGGGGCGGCCAGCATCTGGCCGCCCCCCCCTAACTGTCCAAGACTCGCGGTCGATGTGGCAATCGGCTTCGTTTGATCGTGGCCGCCGACGCCCGAGCCAGTCGGCAAAGGGGCTGATCCGCTCGAGGCGTTTAGTAGGCCCGCGGCAACTGATGACTGCTCGCATCGGGTACCACCAACAAGATTGGCACTGTTTGAGCGGAGCGGTAGAGGCGGCGGTGTCTGTTGGTATCTGCAAATAGTGCCAATTCGTAAAAAGACTTCGTAAAAAACTGTGTGGGTTTGAAAGCGATATCAGTCAGTCTACCGAGTCAAAAACCGAGCGAACTGCAACACTTATCGAACATTGTAAGATTATAACAATGCAAATCATGTGATAAGAAGATCCCCTTTCCCTCTAACGATTTATCACATCTTTTGGGAAATGTTTATGATGAAGGCATACCTCATAACGGCTGAAAATGCGTTCTCCGATACACTTCGTTGCTGAAACGCCATTCTGCTTTCGTATTCACCGACTGTTTGCTCAAGATACGAACAATTGTGTTGGCCGCATCCTCGCCTCGCAATGTTATACTGATTACCTGGGAACACCATTCAGTAAAACGCAAGTGAACCCTACATTAACCTGAGCGTTAGGTTATATTCCCAAACCGTAAAGCAGTAAGTCGCCGATGCGGCGATAGACCCATGCAATGTTTCACCCACTGTTATAAAATCATCAAGAACAGACAGAAAGCTGCCTGTGAACATACGAGCACATAACGGATATGCGAACATTTTTAGGACTGGTCGCAACTACAAACTTTGTATGTGATTGATAGCTGATTGATTTTAGCATTATAAATGTCTAATTATTTGGTAATAAGTTAACAGTGGAAGAAGACCTAGGTAAACATCTCTAGACTTGGATTTTTCTCCATTTATTCATTTCTTCATTTATAATCCATAAGAAGACATTTTCAAGAAGTGAGGAACAAACAGCACCATGTTTTACTCACTGTCTCGTTGCGTGTAGGGCAATACTATGGTCACAGTAACCACAGTAGAGGTTTTCAGCACATCGACAAGCTGATCATAGGTGAGGGTAGCCACTGCTATGTGACATGCTTCTACAAGCCGCGCACCCGGGCGAAGCCCAGCGGCGTACGCATTTCCATTCTTTTCAACCTCTTGTACAATGCCTTTACAATATATATGAAGATAAATACATAAGGCCATTAATAACATACAATAATGGGAATACGCCGAAGTCATCTGGCGCTAAGATATAGTAATCAGCAACCAAAATATCGCATGAACAAAGATCGAAAGTTGATTAATTCACACCTTTTCAATTTGTTCAATATATAAGGCCGTTGACATACGGAGGGAGCGTTTGAGAGCACATAACAGCACTATCAGTCACACTGGCCTTGAGTCCCTAAATTTCAACTGTTATGCATTGAGAGTACGAAGCACATTCAAAGTGATAATCAGTACATTTCTTGGCAATAGCCTGGAGTCCATCTCTATCCATATAATAAATCTCCGCTAACACCGTCCATTCTGAGACCAAACGACTGACACTCTGAACTACTGCTCTGTGGTTTGCTTACCCTCATAGTTGACGTGAAAACCGAGCTGTCCATGAGCGTTCCGCTCAATAACGAGTTTAACAGTTTCTCTCGCTCCCGACACATCTTCAAGTCGACTGCAAATTTCCCGAATTTCATCCAATTCCCACGCACCACCAGCCATCCTACCCACACTACTACTACCGCCCCCGCCGCTGCTGCTGCTGCTAGTGATCACTGTTGGCGGCAGATCACGGTCTCTCACCTTTACCAGTAGACTCTCGCCCTGATGGTAGAAGATACGCACGGTTCCCGGCGCCGATGAGAAGCCAAGAACGGTGGAGGTCGGCGCTCCGAACACCACCTGCCCCGTACTTGCCTCAACGACCGCGATACTTTCAGCGGAAATTGCCAAATGTGCGTCAATAAGAACGCCCCCAGCCCCACAGTCTTCGACCTGCACCTGCCAACTGATCGCTTCACGTACACAGCGGTCCGGCACGTAACAACCGCCATGATTGAGTTGGCTAAGGCGTTGCGCTATCATGTGGCTGGTCTTGTCCTTCTTCGAACTTCGACCACCAAACGAGTTGAGAAGTGAAAATCGACCGTTCGAACCTTCAGTTAGAGATGTCTGCAGCACAGAGTGGGTCGCCAGATCACGGATACATTCCTGCCGGGTCCGTTGGGCCATCGTCGCGAACTTGTGCGACCGATGAGCCGCGTTCTCAGCGTTGATGACCTTGGCGAGTAACCAGTTGGTGAATTTGATATCACGCTCAAAGGTGGCTCCCTCCGGCAGTGGAGGCCCAAATGCGACGATGTCTCTCGAACGAGTGATTGCCACCTTGTAACGAGTGTGTTCGGTGCACGGGTTCTGTGCGCGAACGACGATAAACACGTGCTGGAATCGTGAGCGAATATTCTTCGGGGTGAATGGTAGCGAACCAGGTTCCTGCAGTATCAAATCGGATGAACACAGATTATAGGTTTGCTTCACAGAAATAACGAGAGAATGGGCAAGAGCGAAAGCCGTAATGCAATAAGATTCAACGGTTGTTTTGATTTATTTGTACTACTGACAACAATATGAACAAGAGATGCAATCTTAAAAATGAACAAGTTAGTGTGTACCTGGAAGACGATCGTAACAATGTCGTTCCCAATGTGCCGTTTACGAAGAATTTGCTGTCGGTTCGCTGGTGTATACGGCAACAATGTACTAACATGGAACATTACCTCGCAGTCTTCGAACGTATTATATACGGACTGTGTTCCCGTCGTGTCGGTTTTACAGTCGAGCCCGCCTTTATATCCGGCAAAGTCCTTCAAATTGATCTTGCGACCCAGGACATCCAGGAACTCATCAAAGGCGGGGCCAGCAATCTCATTGTTGTACATCTCCTCCTCGGTGCTTTGGCTAGCTTTGCAATACAGGACGCCAACCTTGTATGTGTTGTTTAGTTTTTGCTCGTCGAGCTTTAAGAGTTGCTGCTCGACGGCTGGCATTGCTAAGCGAAGACATGAAAGCTGAATTTCGGGCGCCACAAACTCAATGACCTCTCTGGCCAGAGTGGCACCTTCTCGGCCTTTCCGTGAAGACGATCCCGATGAGGAGCCGGACCAAAGACCAGGAATGGCGTCTTCGAGGATCGTGCCTCGAAGATCGTTTAGCCCAGATGTTCGGATGATTAGTCTGCAGTAAAGAACAAATACAACTGTGCATTAGTTGGGGCATAGAAATTATGGGACTGTGATCGGTGTCATTCAATTTTGTAATGACACATGCTTACTTCGTGCAGTTCATAGAAGATCAACCACAGCTGTCCTTGCCAGCTTTCACGTTTTTCCAGCCCATATCAATCCGCCAATGAGCACATGTGTTCACTTACACCTCGAGCAGCTGCACTGCTCTTACCTATAGCTGTTGTGGTGATGGTGGTTTGCGTGGTCCTGAGGTCGGCCACCTTCGCTCGTCAAGGCAGTGGGCAGCGGAGTCGAGCCCACACGTTCCTTCTTGATCGATATCGCGATCGGTCCAAGCTCCTCATCAATACCTAGCCAGTTTTGGTGATCTTCGTTCTCAAAAAACGTCCGATAAAACGTCGCGCCATGATCTACGCCCTCAATAATTGACGACGGTACTTCGTAAGGACAGGGACGAAACTTCCATTTGGCTGCCCCACCGCTGCTTTCTAACACCGACAGGCCGCATGCCGACATTGGCTTATGTACCATTTGCGTGCATGATGATAGCGGTAGTGACGTTGAAGCTGCACTTGATCCGCCCGCACCGCTATCAGCTGAAGAACTGAGACTGCTATTATTGCTGAGAACCTGGGAACGGGAAAGCAGTGTTGAAAAGGTATATGAAACTATCATTAAATCCAATACTAAACGAAAATTACCTGGTGTAGTAATAATTGAAATAAATATTTTTTTTCATGATTCGTGAAAATTGATTGAACATAAAACAGCTTACCTGTCTGAGGGTGGAGGTCTTGTAGGGAGCCTCAATGTGAGCAGATGCTCGGTAATCTCGATCGGTCATTTGAAGACTCTTGTGCCGATTAGCGGTGAAACGATTTAGAGCTAGTTGGCGTTCCTCTTCGCCGCCAAGTTCGTTTCGGAAGAACGGACAGCTTTGGACGAGCTCGTTGAATCGTCCATCGCCTGCGTCACCGTCTCTGCCTTCGCAGTTATCTCCCAACTAAAATTGGCACAAATTGAAGGCCATTATCAGTAGCACAGACAAAGATCCAAATCACGAATACTGATCTCAACAATATTGTCGCTGTGCTAATTTGAAGCTACAGGTTTCACTAATATGCCCCCGACTCTGTCGCCACCTGAAGTCTCATGAAACCACTTGTTCTTGATGAATATAGATTCTTAAAATACAGGCAATGTTCGCATGTTGTTGAAACCCACAAATAAGCTAGTGATGATATTCAATTAAACTACACACTGTGTTATCCCTCTTACGTTCTCGAGTCTTCACTTCACCTGTGATGGCCGATAAGTTGCCATTTGATACACACCTGACTCGCTGCACTCGCGCCTGTTGTGGTATTTCGACGTTTAGCTAATACGTTTCGCAAGCGTGACGCCAACGTCAAGTTTGCCGTAAGGCTCTGACAGTCGTAATGGGCAAATAGCTTTTTCCGTAATCTGTCTTCAAGGCGTGCACTATCCAGAGCTGCAGATTGGGCTCCACTGCAGCCCTGTTGGGCAGAACCAGGTGCGCCACCAGCTGCGGTTTCATCTTCCCGATTCGACCAGTCCTCACTCTTCGCCGCCTTGACGAGCTTCTTTTTCGAGCTGGCTGATCCTGCTCCGGGGGCATTTCCAGGCGGAGCACCGGATGGCTCGGAACCCCCCGACGGCGTAGACATCGAATAGCTTCCGCCGCTATCTTTTGCTGTTGTAAAACAACGAGCGAATGTAGACCGAAAATGAAAAACGGTAATGTGAAAAGACAACGTTAATTTTCTGCGCCGTTCCTTAGCCACGAGACAGTAAAAGCGTACTTCTTATAAGTTTTCATGTGTAGGATACGGGACAAGAAACCTATAGACCAATGCATGTGCTACAACGTTACGGTGCTGTAAAGCTGTTATACTGTGTCGAACCAAGTAGAAGACACACTTTGTTGCTGTTGTGGCTGATGCTGCTGTTGCTGTTGGGAGCCCACAGCAAGGACCCGCATAACGAGATCGCCCAGTCCCTCGCGGCCTATTAGAATTCGGTGAACAAGCCAGGACCATCGGCCGTTTCCAGTTCTCTGTTGTTCCATTTTGATTTGTGATGATACTATTTCGAATCCTGTATCTTTAGCAGAACGTACCCAGAATGAACAGTTTTGGCACACTCAAGCACCTGAGGGCCTAAGGTTACATCTAGTCTTCCAGCAACCTACAGGTTAAAATTAATCAGGACATAACCGGTTGATCGTGAATCGGTAGTTGACACCGACTTTCGATTAATGCGAATTTTGCCGGCAGTCACTCCGCATTCGTATGGTTTCTCTCCTAATCTGCATCAGCACATCTTCATTATTCAACAGTTCTTCATTACTCTTGCTATCAGGAAAGATGTCAGCGACACCAATCAAATTCACGACGAGCTTGGCTGGTCGCACCAGCAAAACACCTATCATAACCGCAGATCATTCGTGAACAGAGTTGATTGTGCTTGCAATATATAAAAAACATGCATTCCAAAAAGTGACCACTACAATTCAGTCGGCACAAGGCGGAACGAAAAGGGCTACCAAAGTATAACAATGATACAAGGAGCCAGTGGCAGTCGGCCATACAACATCAGACTGACAGGCCAGTCTGCCAAATGCCGAACCCGCCACCGACACTGCGCCCTCCGCCCTGGAAGACGGCTTCCTCTCGACTGTCTACCCGACGTAAGATTATAGAGAGTTGCCTATGATTTCCCGATAGATCTGACCTATATACCGTTTTCTCAAGACACATTTTCAGGATCTGAAGGATGGAACTGGGGCGACTGTAATCCGGCAATAGGGTAGGCACTGAAGATATGTCTTGTTGATTACGTCAAACCCATACGAATAGTAATTAAATAGTGGTTTAATAGAGTTGGTGTTTGGAACTTTAAGAGATTCAGTTGACCATATGGAGTCCGCTATTCTATGCAGCTCCTATCGAATACCATGTACTATGTAAGCAAATGTCTATCTTATGCAAGTGACGTCCAGAATAAAAGCTTTTTGACAGGAAAAAAATCAGGCGCGATTTAGTGAATGCCGTTTTAGGCGCATTGTTGAATCGCTCCACATAGAAAGCACATATCTGGGCTTCGACTGTTTCGCTCTGAGCGGTCCCAGAGTACAACGCTTTGCCTATTTCTTTGCTGTGAATATTCGAAAATTTTAAGGAGCTGTATTTAAATCCATGGCTACAATAAATGTAACATGCTCCACGCTAAAATGACTGAAATACACAACACACATGAACACACACACACACAAAATTGTTCACATAGAAGCAATGTTGTCAAACCTATCGATATAAGAATTTCCAGATTGATCAATTGCTCAGGTTTGTACCTGCTCAAAAAATCAAGCTAGCCTTTGCCAGATCGAAAGCTGTTACTTATTTTCACAATAACCATTGTTCAACGATCCGAACTAGTTGAGCGGTTCGATCGTAAACAGCTCGTCAGAAGACTCCGTCTACACAGGGACGTACATACTAGGGAAACTGCCCTGACTATTTTAGGACCAGACTAGAGAATCGATGAGTTGATTGCTACTTTTCACGTTTTGCAAGAGATAATATCGGAACAACCCTAATTCAACTTTGAAAAACACTAGTTACCTCGAATACGACATCTGTGAATCTATTATTGTTAGAGATAAGGATTCCTGCTACAATACGAATGTTGTGTATAGTTTGTAGGAGGTCTGTAGGAAAAGGAAAACTAGATGCTAACATTGTGATAAAAATTATAGAAGGTAGTAACGTCTGCAAAACACCGACTCTTTTTAATAAAGCTTTTGTAAAAGCTGAAGATTGCTTCTATAGTAAACGCCCCACGTCGAAATAAAGAAACAAAATTACATTTATCCTTTGATTTAGTATGTTTGTCGCCGGTGCTCAGTAGCAGCCTCTGGAACTTGCTGCGGAGCTTCGGACTATCCGCAACCGGCAAGTGAGGGTCCAAAGGGCCTGCGGTAGTTGGGTTTTGAGACTCCGGTGCGCCACTTGACCCATGGTGCTCCAAGTTGACTACAGTCACTCCCGGAGCGGCGTGCAAGTTGGCGGTCGCCGCGAGCGCAGCCGATCCTGAAACAAGACAATAGTAAAGATTGGCGAACCGAATGACAACTAATAAGGTAGTAGAACCATATATATATATACACAAGGTGGGGCGGTTAAATTCGGACACTCTTTGCCAACTTGTTTCGTCGTAGCGGGCATGTACTCACGCGTTATCTTTGGTTTCAGAAGGAAGACAAAATTGCACTTTTGGCAAAAGATGATTGCCAATTTTCATGCAGCATTTGGAAAACCCGAAAAAGATTTTAATGAGAGCAAAAAGAATATACCCAATAGGGCATATACCTAAACAATTCATAAAAATCATCCAGAACGCTATATCTGTTACATGTAGGCTTTTGAAATTGCATACATACTGAAATAAAAGGTCGTTGTAGAAAAAAAAATTGGTTGATTGTATCGTCCACGTTACGTCCAAAAATTAGCTTTTTTTTTAACTTTTTGCGTCTTTCTGTACCTTTTGGCTGTTTCGAACCTTTGTGTTTTTTCAACCTTAGGTTATTATCAGCCCAAAATAATCAAGCCGTCCTATATATATATTTGATAAAGGATGAAACAGAAACCTCTTTTCCGTTTAAAGGCTTTTATTTTATCTCTTTCCTTTACTTTCATTTTTACTACATTGTGATCCTCTTCTAGTTGAGCAACAACTTCCTAAAACTAGCAAGGAACTTTTTTATCACTTTTTATAGACAGCATGTGTTAAAACGGCTGAGATAAAGAAAAGCATGTTTACGGTAACGCGTGGATGTCAATCGCATTTCTACTCACCAGTAAGTTTTCCTCGAAGATACTCCTGAATTTTGGCCGGGCCAGCGCTCCGTTGATCAAGAGGGATAGCTGGCACAGCGCAGGCACGTTTTCCAACGGAATCTGCCGCCGCTACCCCCGGTCCGTTCAGACCATGTGAGCCCCGGTACTCACGCAGCATGGCGAAAAAGCTATCACCGGTTGTGCCTAGCACGTCCAACGAGGACGCACTGCCATAGTCCCTTCGTCGGCCGCCCGTCGTCGTTGTTCCAGCAGTTGTACCCATACCTAACGCGTACTCTTCGAGGGATAGGTTGACATTTTTCTCGGACGTTGAAGGCGAAATTCGACTCTTACGTTGCGCCACCATCCCGCCTGCTGCTTGACTGTTGCCGCCAACTAAACTCCCACCGCTTCCAGTTCCAGTAACTACAGCCCCTGTGTTCCCGCTTATCGTGTGAAAATGCTGTTCGAGATCTAGACTCGAGTTGCTTCGGTGCAGGCCGCTGATTCGATGGTGTCCTGCATGGCTTCCATGGCCAACATGGTGGTGCCCATTTGCTGCCTGTGTGGACAGCGGAAGATGTGCGTGTGCTTGCGATGCTTGTTGCTGGTGTTGGCGTTTTCGCTCGAGCAGCGGCATAGCCATAGGCTTAGCAGGCTGACGCTCCGAATGAGTTCTCTGTGGCCGCTCCGGAGCGGGTTCATTGCGGCTTTCGCCCCTACTGCCGGTCAATTGTGAGTGGTAATGCGGACTGTGCGTCGGACCCAGAGAGCCTGTTAGTGCACCACCAGCAGTCCCTATCGTTGCTCGTCGTTGGTGGTGACCCATTCCTAAATAGAAGGAAAAAACCCAACCGAAAAGACCACGGCGAATTATTTTTTTATATTCTTAGTGATGTTCAAGTTATGCTTTTCTACTAGGACATTGTTTTGGGTCCAAATACGATTATTAACTTTAAAGTTAATTAAACATAGTGGTTTGTAGGCGTGTCTTGCATAAAATCACGTATAATAAACAGACGAGAATACTTCGAATTATCAGTTGGTTGTACCAAATACTAGAGACTACAACTAGAAACAGGAATCCTGCCCAGCAACATCAGCAGTATTAGCAGTAAGTTTGTCCTACCGTAAGATGCCCTGAAGTCCGGATGTCCAAACGAGGCGCCGGCCGTTTGATTACTGGCTGGTTGGCCCAACTTTCCGTGCATGGGCTGCTGTTGCTGTAACTGTGCCTGTTGTGGGTTATTATTGTGCTGCACAGAGTTGTTGTTTGTTATAGGAACACTATTGCTGCTTATGTTGCCGATTTTGTTGTTGTTGTTATTGTTGCCGCTGCTGATGTTCGGGGAATTGTTATTGTTGTTGAGGTGAGACATCGAGCCTGACTTGAAGAGGCGCGAGTGGGTGCCCACTCCTGTGGGGTGTTCAGCGCCAGCCAGACCGTTGACGCGGTAGAATTCCGCTGCTCGCACGCGTAATAGCTGCGAAGATTGCAGCGCAACCTGTATTATGCAGCGAATAAAGTGATACGATGATGCGGTTGAAAATAAGAAGAAGAAAATAAGAAATTATGTTTACAGCCATTTGTATTCTTGTGACGTTCGTCAAGCTCGTAGGGTGATTAGGCTATATCGCTATCGTAACGCTATACATGTATGGTAAATAGGTATTTCATAACACGTCTGATTTGATACTTACATCACGTAGTGTCACTATTAGTAATCAAAAGCGTGGAAAAACTTCGATGTGTCTAATATTACGGCAATATCACCTACCGTTTCATGGTCGAGCTGAGCATGTTGACGAGCCTGGAGTGGTCGTAGAGTCTCACCTGTTTGGCCTACCTGGTTCGGAGACTGGCGTTGTTCTCTGCAATACGGAAGTAAATACAGAAAGGACATAATTTTTACATGACTTTACCTATCCCCTACTTTTCCTCAGAGACCTATGCCATGTCATATATATCGGCTACGCGACTCGTGAATTGCGCTTCTGTCATCCAGCATATTAGAAATTGTATCAAAGCACCACACTATATTCTGAACGATATGACAACAAATCGCTACCAACATTAACCCTAAAAAACCGATTGATAAACTTCTCGTAGGGTTACCTCTGGAGTTCGCCCGTTTGGGCTGCAGGCGGCGGAGGATCGGATAACGTGACGGTCATAGTCGAAAACGGTACTGGGCCTTGGCTTACTGGGATAGCGGAGGGACCCAAAGAAGTTGCAGCGTCCAGTGTGACCAGCCGTACTCGTAAGCTCTCACGCTTAGGTGCACAGGGAGCACAATGTGCTGTTGGCACTTCCATACACAACCTAAAAATGCAAATATACTGTCACGGCCATTTGTCGTTTACAACTAGCGGGCCAAGTTTCAGATGTTGAAGAGAAATTCTGATTTCAATGTACGCAGCTTTCACAAGATGGACTATTTCTAATATTATAAAGACGAATTTGAATGGCTGCTATACAAGCAAACGAATCCTGTTTTGCCTTATGAAATAACGACACATGATTTTATCGAAAGACTCATCTATACTTCAGTTACTCATAGTTAATCCCTAGCATAGTAGAATAAAGCTTTTTGGAAAGCATGTCACATTAAAGTAAACACACTTTGCGTCGAACATGCAATTGTATCACATGTATGACGGACACGCTACAGTTTGAACAAACCGCTATGTCTCAGGCGGTAAAAAGAATCATCCAATTAGCAACAATTAAACAAAACCTATTGAATCGTTGAAAACGAAACTACACAAGTTTCAGGCATGAAACTCTAAGCATTCAATGAACGACAGTTCATATCTAAATGAAACAGAAGTTACAGCTAACGGTCGTCTAATGCACGCGATAAACAGCATTTGGCGATAATTTCTTAGTTTGACATTTATCCTGCTTGTACTTGGCCCACGTTAGGTGTACTCCTCTATAGCTTGACATGCTCACCTGTTCGGCTGACTTTGCTTTTGTTGCCTTTCGGTCCTCTGTAGAAGGCTTGAGCCCGACCTAAGACCGTACGCGCTTCGTCGTCGCGAAACTCTTTGCGATGCGTCCGGTTGGTGGAACACACCAACCCGTTGTGGTTCCCAGATCTGTTGCTGTGGCTGTTGTATTGCTGCAAGCGCACTGGATCGATCAAATGAGGCAGCCCGTCTCGTCGTTTGGACGTGACCGCCCCGACGTCGAGGAGCAAACTGTTCGTCCACCTGTTGCTCCTTTTGTTGGACGTTACTTCTTTCGTGGCCAACTCGATTTTGTCGACAGCCAGTCGTTCCAGGACTAACATCCACTCCACCAGAGGCGACTTTATCTGCCGCGTGCCACTGTCCTGCAGATCCTACAACAGCGGCAGCGTTTTTGCTCCCACAGCCGTCACCACCACTACAACGCCGTTCTACAGAAGCAGGATTACGGCCTTGGTTTATGCGTGGCGATGGAGAAGTAAGCAAGACGTTAGTCAGGTGGTCACACGACCCGTGCCTTTTGCCAACACCAGAACTAGCTGCCAAATGAATTCCTGAAGAACCTGATGAGACTTCTTGTTGGCTGCGAGGCCTCCTTGTGCGTCCGTGGCGGTTGTTCGACCGATTGTGATGATTGATATTATCGTCAATGCTAATGTTCTTCTGATGATGGTTGCAATGATGATGGCCGTTCCCAACAAAGGCAGGCCCAGAGTAATGATTGGCGCTGCTGTTGCGGTTCTGTAAACGCAACGGGCCTAAGGGACTTTCTGGCCGTGAAAGATGTTGTCCCGTCTCCTGCTGTTGCCGCTGTTTGCTGCTGTTGGCATAACTATGCTTATTGGAACTACTATTATTGTTATTGTTGTCGCCTTTGATGATGATATCCGAAATAGAGGACTTAGGCGGGATCTGCGCAACAGGCGCGGAGTCCCTGTCGGCGAGCGCATGGCCGGAGGTGGACGCGGCCGGCCAGCCGCCGCCGACGGGACCAGCCGGAACGCCGGCTGGAAACGAGTGACCCAACCCTCCCGATGAGCGGTTTCCCTACATCAAGAAAAATACGACCCAGAAAACACACGAACGTGTTAGATGTCTTTTAAGTTCGTGAAACCGTCACGAATATACGGACCGCTTTACAGATGCGAAAGCAGTTATATCACAAAGAGGGGAATGACGCGGAACATGTGTTTTGATTGATGATTTTACAATTACTGAAAAAAATCTATTTCAAGCATTTGGCCATACTGTCATATACAACGTACAGCTACATGTGACGTCTCGAAACTCGGAGACCTCTAAACACTCTTGCTTTCGCACCAGTCAGCAATAATCCTTTAAGTCGTCCCCACCACGAGCCGCAGCTGTGAGGTTTTACCTCTATCGGCAGTATTAATGACAGAAAAACTGCTATTCGATGCTCATTAAGAACGTATACTTTTGCTAGAGATGCTCACGTACCTCACATTAAGCGCATTACGTATTAGGTAATTTTGTCAGATTTGTATCTGGGATTCGCTGCGGAACGATAAATGGGGAAAGAAACTCCCAGAAGAACGGAAGATAAAATCTTATCTCGAATGTAGCCAATTTGCACTCATCTTTCTTAGTCAATGTGTCATTTCCTCTCCAACTTCTCTTTCCTATAGGTTTCCTAAACACAAAGTCCAGTTTTCCCATGATAGTCAGCAAATGATGCTCGTCATTGATCGGCACTCAGAAGACTTTACTGCCAAAAGCATCACCCCGCCTGTCTCTGGTAATGCTCACCGTTCTCTCACATAATCCCCCTTCCTCTTCGACTATCCCATCAATTCTTAACTAAGCCTATAGTAAATTTAGCACCCACACTGGCAAGACAGCGTCTGAACGCCGGTTCAACGGGCTCCAGTCTATCCAAACTTTTGAGCGGTGCTTCAGCAAATCTTTACATCTGAAGGGGTCGGTTAGTAGGGCAGTAGAAGCCCATAGGTAGACGCGTCCTCATTTCGACTGCGTAAAGTAGGATCAGCCAGCTCCCGTGCTGCCAGCCCCTACTTAAGAACCAGGTAGTCGCTATGGGGTGTGGCCACAGTGGTAATAGTAGCTGACAAACCAACGACCCCAATGCAACTACCAACACGACCGATAGTGCGTAGACTCGAAGATATATAGTTATGAAGTAGATCTAATGTCTAACGTTAGCACGAAGGGAACTTGGCCTCCCTGTAGGACCATCTTTGCAAAATACGCTAACGCATATAAGGTAACGCAGGGCAAAGCTGGCAAGTTTTGGCTGCGTTTATCAGTAGGGTAGCTTGGTAAGGGACTCAGGTAAAAGCCAGGTTTGGGTGAGCTGAAAGCAGCGATCCTCTAGTTAGCCATGCACAATAAAGGCGTAATATCTTTTTCCGTACTTGCTCAGCTTTATCTTCCGAATACCATAACAGATAGGCCAGCAAGAAAAATACTGCCGGTCACCTGCGCTGCTGTATTGCTACTATTCAGCGGCGGATCGGGTAGATAATAACATCGCTCATTCAGTTTACACATGTTTAATTGGAAGCGCAGGATCGAGCCTAAGGGATTAACAAAAGAGAGGCTCGGATTGTTGACTACTGTCACGATTTGATACCATGATATAAAAAGTGACAAAAGAAACAGTGATAACAACAAAGATGGGGCAAAGCGTGTCCTTGTTCACACACACACACGCACATTTTTATTGCTTTCGGGAGATGCCCAAAAAGTTGCTCTAACGAGCAACTCTAACGATCCTTTCTGGTTAGTATAGATGATGATGAAATTGAAGGTTGATAATCAGGCCATAATCAGCCACACTTAGGTAGTTACACCATACGGCGATCGAAACCTAGATGCAACGGAAGCTCTAAAATTTAGGCAAGTAGAATATGTTGATCGATACATTTTAATTCAATTCTCGGGCACAGAAAAACCGACGAACAACGACATCTTGGTACTTGTCATCAGTGAATCCCGTATATACATACCTTCAATAGTCATAACAGTGTCAAATAATGAACCGTAAACCTGTTTGCCGGTCTCATTTCCAATATCAGATTTTCTGTCCCCAAGAAGCCTTTCAGAATGCGCACGACTGACGCTCCGGGTCGAATTTTTATATTAAATAACTGAATATACATAGAAGTGGAGACGATAGTCAACGAACTGATCAAGGACAAAAGCCCGCAATCGAACTATTTTTCATGAGAAAAACAATCATAATGATTACGTCTATCATGTTACCCCACTATCAAAAAATCGGTCGGTCCAACCTAAAGTTGCTGCTTATACGTCGAGTAAACAAGCGACATTTCCAGCGCAGCTAGAAAAAAAATCCGCTAAACCTCTGAGCCCAGTACAATCAATGGCTTGAGCTAAAATCAGACGAATCTTCGAAGAGCGATCGAATAATGTCTTAACGAAGCAAGTGGGCAGTTCGCTTCTAACCGTTGTACAAGCGTACAACAGCTGTAACAGGCGCTGTCATCGCCGTATCATGTGGGTAGATGTCGCTGCCGTCAACATTGGTAAAGTTCTGTTCATTTGAATTTAACGATCTGCACTTGCTTAGATACAGCTGACTAACTATTTCAAATCAAGGATTTTCGAAGCACAGCCGCTGCTACTTCTGATATCATCGAACCCTGATTAAGAAATGTCGTAATGATCTAAAAGGTCAGATACCAAACGTTGTCGTTTACGTGAAGTTGCCACTGCCATCGAGCAGGACTGACTTTCGAGGATGAACTCGAAGAATTTCGTGCATGATAATTATAAGCTGCACTACCAGCTCCACGGTCGACGAATGTATTTCTCTTTATACATTGATTTATCTAGCAACTCCTGTAACAAACGTAGTAAATGTATGAGTTCGTGGACATTCCTATTCGTCAGAATCAGCTCAAAATTCATTTGTTTAGCACTTGCTATGGTCAGATCGCGCTCTGACACTTGAACGACACGAAACACTATACACAACACGAGTTTTATCATGCGGCTCAGCTCATACGTTCTAACACGATGCTCAAAATGTTTTAATAATGAAACAATACAGCCAATATTGGAAAATGAGACTCTTCTGAACAGCACTCACGCATGTAGCGGATCCGAATACTTTGTCTGCATGCTTAAACTTAATTACCAAAATTTGATTAGGAAGCACCGCCATGTTTTATATTTAGGGGGCACAAATTACCAGAATTCGTATTCGGTGTTTCCTTGTCGTCAATGGCAAGTTGTTTGCACGAACCGTTTACTGCGTTACCAAAAAAAGCTTAAAGAAACAACAGAAGTCGCATAATTGCGCCGTCTAAAACAAGTAGATAAAGCAGAACTTAAACGAAGCTAAATTAGGCCCGATTACTCTGTTGAGCGATAGAACGAAACGAACTACCCTGCCCAGGTAGATTATTCTGTAGGGACAATGCACGCCATCGACCCACCTACCAGCAAGGATAACTATTACACTGTGACTGCAATGCAAGTGATCAGACGCCCTTCGCTCTTAGGCGTTAAACGCATAAGCTAATTATAGACAGAATAAATGATGTCGACGGCCGACAGCCTTATGCATGTATGAGATGTATAATATTGACTTATTGACATGTAAAACTACTGTTCCGTCACTGATTGAATCTCTGTTACTACAGTTCCTAGTCCTCATCTCTGCTGTCTTAAATGGCCCACATCAATACAAAGGTCGGATTGCAATATGATCTATAGACTCAACCACCTAATCCCTAGCTTGTATGGTTCGTAAGTCACCTCAATGTTCAACGAAGCTTAAATGGGACCAAGTAGCCCAAAGAGTAAGAATTAAGGAGAAATACAAGTTGGAATTTCTGCAATACGAGGTTGATTTAGTATCCCTTATAACCAGTGAATGAATGAATAACTATGGGCGCTCTTCCAAAAAGGTTGAAACAACGAGATACGTCTGCATCGCCCTAATTTACTAGTTATGTAACCTTAATAACTACCGAGCTACGTATAGCTGATTAGCAATTACACGAGACCGCACAGCATATTAGCTAATAATGATGTTGGTTGTCTGTCAGTTCCGCTTTGACTGCGTGCAGATCATCGTAAATTAAGGTTCTACACACGCGGAGGACCAGAAGAAAAATTGTTACTGCCCAGTTCCACTATGTCTGTATATTATGTCTATGAAGAATCGACACCCACATATCACCTCAGCGTTGTCAAACTCTCAGAAAGGGAACAGTCCCGTAATATAATATAATAATAATAATAATCAACTACTGTCCCTTGCCACTAAAGACAAGTCTAATACGATCTGTGTCTGAGACTTGGCAAAACAATTACTCTTTGTCAGTCACTGTCAATATCATGCGTCGCGCTATTGTATACGCTAGTATCACATTCAACACATGGGAATGTGAACAGAGAACGGCGGCAGTTAGCTCGTTGTTGGGCTTGTCACAGTATTCCCAGAATGCGCTGATCTTCAGAAAACAATCATCATAAATATATTAGTAGAGAGAGGTGCTGTGTACGTTTTTCGAAACACATGTCAATTTCTCACCGGCACAGAAGAGTTCGGCTAGTCATATAAATTGTTAATAGATTGGTAGCAGATAACAATGTTTTACATTAATAAAGTACGTTATCAGTGATCTAGATAAGATAATCAGTCGGGTGTTTCGTTTGGTCTTTACATGCGCTTTTCTTCCAAGAGTGTATGGCACATTTCTACTAGTAGACTCGCGCGTTTTTGCCCCCGGAACTGAACGAAATTGTATTTTGTCTGTGCGTTTAAATCCGCCTCTGAGGCGCGCGGGTATACTACTATAACATACCGTGGCCAAAAGATGAAGAGTACCGGGCCCCGTGGCCACGGTCCATCGGCGATTCGTACTCCGAGCTCCGGCAGTGGTCCCCGCGGCCATGGCATCTGGCGCCGGGCCTGACACCCGATGAGGCCGCTATCCCTGACTAGCACTGTTCCGTGGTTTGTAAACAAACACACACATAAAGCTACCGCACTACTGGCACAAACACGACTCGATCAAGAAAAGTAATCCTTTGTAGGAGCGAGCCTTTTGAGCATTCCGAGTATCCATAGCCTTAGAAATTATGCATATTTCTTTTTCACTGCCTTAAATTAGAAAGCGCACACGGCGTACAAGTGTAGACGAAACTCTATTTAACCATAATCCAATTTTGCTCATTATTTTGTTGGGTTATTAGCTCCAAGATCCAAGGTACCTTACACTCCTCTCTTGCGCGATTTGCACATTCGGGTTATCACGCCCCCGTGTGGGCTGCTGCATGACGTTGAGCACGTTACTGTAATTCTATGTAATGGCAGCAATGATCCAGAGCTTAAGAAACACCCTCAGAAACGCTCAGAAAACGTTCAGAAACGCGGTCGTATCACAAAAACAAGCCACGTAAGTCACCCACGTACGATAAAGCACTCGTGAGCGTTCCAAACCTGGCCCATTTTACGTTCAAAGTATCTGTTTCATTCTGCACTGATTTTTCACGGAATCCGCGCCTTCGTTTGATCAGCGACAACATCGTCAAGATGGCAAGACAGGGACTGCGAATCTACAGCTGCGAGTCGGCTGCTTGACTAGCTAGCTGCTCTTCACTGTTTATAACCTCCAAGTACGAATCAAATGACCCAAGCGGCCGCGGCGCACAACAAGTCTTGGCTGGTTCTCTATGAAAAGCATCTAACATTAATTTGTTACAAGCCTTACCGAATTATGCGATCTGTTTCTGTACTTCGAGACGACGTAGCACCGTGGCGACTTGCTTGCCATGCCACTCGCAGTCACAACGCAGTCGATAGGGAGGCTTTGTTACCGTCTGAGTTTCAATGGTCCATTTATTGCTCACTCCACGGCTACGGCAGCAGAGCATGTTTTCGCACCCCTCGCACAACGACCATCCCCCGTCGCCTTCGTCACTCGAATGCTGCAAGCCACTGCACACTGGTAGCCGTTGAAAGCCGGCTGGTTTGACTCGGTTCAGCTGCGTTTGGCAGTGATGATAATCGGCTGCAGCAACGGACATAGCAATTGCTCCGTAAGCGAACCAGCGAGCAAACAATTGGGGTGTTATGCTTTCGTATGTTTCATTACCACTACGCGCCATCGCTGCGCATGAGTGAGGCGATGCTAGTGGAAGCAGTACGCGAGCGCGATAGACGTTTCGGCAGCCTCATGAGATACCGACCACTGAAGTCATCATTGCAATAGCCAACGTGATGGTCAGTAGTTGACTATGGTGGTGATAATTGTGTCAGTAGTGAATCCATCCCCGCTTCTCGTCAGCGCTCTACGCTCAATACGCAACGTTCACAAATGCTTAGGCCGCAGTAACGCGGCACCGCGGCCGTTGACAACATAAATGCTGTTGTCATTTTAACAGAACTGAGAATCTACTGCGATCAGATGTGGTAATCAGTTGTGCCAGCTACTGTGACGAGTGCCGCAGCCACGCCAGCCAGCAAGCTAATGGCAATAATAGTGGCGTGTTTCCGTAAATTGACTTCACGCCGATAGACGCTCTTTTCCAGCCAGCTAGCTGTGGACAGACAAACAGACAGTCACACAAAAGTTAAACGTTCCCGCCACGAACCTGTACTAGTCCACGCACACAGCAACTCATAGACGCATTCTATGCGTGAACATTGCTACACGCCAATGTACGCAGAATTTTACGGCGTTTTACTTCAAGTACTAAGCTCTCGTCTGCACGATAGCTAGCTACGCAGCTGCTACTGCAGCTGCAGCTGGTGCTTCGACTCGTGCAGGCAGTGAGTCACTTCTATGAAGCCACCGCGCATCGTATATATCGTTGTATGCCTCTGTACGTGTTCGCTATGGCAGACCTCGGTGGGGCAGATCTGTTGCTCTTCGACAAATTCACACTGCGATCGAAACTTACACGTGATTTCCGTAGGCACTTTATGGTAAACCAAGGAGAAGCACAAACCAAAGACTTATTGAATACCATTATTCGCTACCAACTCGTCATCGATGTGTACTCCTTTCGACTTCTACTTCCCTGTTAAGACAGTATACACGAAATACGACTAAGGCTGCCGGGTCTGCGCCGAACACGTGAGCACGTCACAGTTAGGAGGAACTAAAATCTCAGAATGTGTGGGCGGAGGGCCAATCGGTACAGGAAGTGTCGGAAGAGTGAGAAAAAAAAAAACAAGATTTAGATATTGACGAAAATCAAAAGCGAAACATTGATAGTTATTAGCACCTAGTATCACCAAGTGGTCAAAGTCTAGTATAATGATTTCATGTCCTATAATTCCGCTTCAACCCAGCAGCATCGCTAACGCACCATGAGCTTGATCGTCAACTTCTGCTGGAACCACGAACGCGCACGTCTCCGCTAACGACAACTATTACATGGCAACCAACGGCGGTGATTAGACAAATAGACGGAGCGTGGGTGTAGTAAGTATTCTGAGACATCTCGATTTCATGAATTCGTTATAACGTTCTATCCAATCGGCCGTAGCGTGTGTCGGCCACTTACGGCTACTTCTATTTGCAGCGGTGCAATAATTTGCCCTCAACACAGCCTTGTATCAACTGTTTTAACTGTTCATATAATAACAGTCCACAAAGAAACAGCAACCACAGATCTACGGAGAACTTTACCGTGGACGCAGCACATCTATGCCAATGAACTCCGTGGATGTTCTGCTGCATAAGGCGACAATGCCCCCATTCCCGAACGACACTTTGCTAGAACACAAGTCGCCGGGTTGGAACACATGGTCGTCACAAAATTCGCTAGTGGTAACGCAAGAACCAATTCGTGACTATAAAATAATTACTAGTGATAATAACTGAACGATAAATATTAGTCTTGCCGTTAGAATTATGACATTATGCGCGTGCCAAGAATCCCATGTTGCGATATTGCGGAATGACGTCCCTGATGAAATATATATACATATTAATACCATTATATATATATATATATATATATAAAGTATTGATGGAGAAAGATTTTGAAAACAATATTTAAGGATTAAACCGTACTACGAGTATTGTTGCAGACATTACGTACCTAATCATACGATTCTCGCAACAAATAAATAAAGTAAAAAATCAAAGAAATGTGACTGCAAAGAAGACTCAGCTATATAAACTTTTCTAGACCAACTGTTTAGCTGTTTCTGTTTAGCTAGCCGTATTTTACCTGATAAGGGGAATGTCTTTCAATCTTATTTGCTGGAAGAAAGTTGATTGAAAGGGGGAAATTGACGAGGCATATCATAAATCTAATTAATTATGGTTAACCCCAGATGTCTTGCAGAACCCCGCGCAAAATTTCGCATTTCAACACATGTGGAATACATATGTTGAATGTTGCTATCAACAATCATTGAATTTTTCCGACGAGTAATCGATGTCGCTTCGAAGTTTCGCTTGTTCACTCCACATTTCCGTCTTCTACTCGTGTGCCATAGCTTCTACCGAAACCAGTGTTGCTTGCCAGCCACGCGGGCAAATCAGACAATCATGAAATCTGGAGACCAAGCAGCGGCGCAGCCAACAAAGCCTGAGTATTAGTAAATGTACCACTGTACTAGTTTTAGCTATATGAGGGTATTTGATGTACTACATATTCATACCTAAAATACGAGATTCGATCTGATACAATAAAATAAACCTATATATGTGTACAGTATATAGGTATTACCTA
>NW_019211459.1:10914563-10918313 GCF_002443255.2 Varroa destructor | reverse complement strand
ATATATGTATTGCATTACTCATCGTTCGTTGGGATGGTAACTTATTCTCATATTATATTTAAATAATGTATTTTTATTATTTCTATTGCGAGAGGCATCGTTCCGTTCCTTGGCCCGTTACGCGATATTAAGTTGTGTCAGCCGCTTTTCAAGTATGCATTGTTATTATAATATATCCACTTACATTACCCGGATCTATGTTGCCTTACGTCGATTTAAACTCTGCTAGGATGTCCTAAGCTTTTTCATGGAACCTGCACATAATAAATGTGAGCATGTACACACACACGCATAGATATATACTCTGGCACCGACGTATCGTAAAATTATACACAAAAACCAGACAGGATGCCGCCGCCGATGGAAAATAATACAAAAAAACGGAGGAAAAAGCTGAACGGTGTTATTTAGAACAAGCTAAAAAAATAATTGTAATAATTATAATGATGATGATGAAGAATCTGCTTACAAATAATAAATAAAATGGAATGATATAATTAGAACTGATGCGACATAAGTAATCGTTTTCGGGCAAAATGCGGGTGTGGGTGCGACGTAATTAAAACAAAAGTAGAGCTCAATTGGGTATGGCGTTGAGATCTGTTGACGACGTATAAGCAGTCCTTAAATACCTAAAATCAACCTAAAATAATTTTTAGTTAGCTGAGAGATGACATGCGGAATCCTTGATCTCGATGTGGTATTTGTCAACTATTAGCTTTTATGAACCATTCATTTAGTCGTAGTCGTTCTCTCTCAAGGCTAGCGCTTACCAACAAAGGGCAAACTCAACGGAGTACAACCCTAACAATAACATCCCATGAGCCCAGGTGGAACGCTGAACGTTGCAGCATCTGTCCTTACTAGCCATTTCATAGCCCGCTCGAGGAGACTAATTCCATTTGTTGTATTAAAAACCGACTGGTAGAAGTATCTTCACACAGACAGCCATGCAATAAGTACTAGAGTAGACTGCTACAGGTATTAAAATTGTCTCTGCGGTCATTTTATAATAAGGATAGTCCCAAAGGGTTTTATTACGACTGTGCCATCGTGTCACTTTTACTCCTGCTATCCGGGACGTAAATACGGCTTTGCAAAAAGCTCTAGAAAAGTACATCGTGAACGGCTTATAGAAGCAGAGTTTTCGACTTCCTACCCAGAATCTAGGTTCAAGCCGCTAGGATTCTGCGACAGCGGACAGTGATTTTAAATTTTTATTAATTAATGAATTTTAAACTTTAAAAATACTACCCAGGAAAACTAAACGCGAAGGTCAATGTTGATCCTCAGCGGGCCGTGAGATAAGCTGACCTGACCAGATTCGAATCTTACTGTGACCATAATAGAAGGAATACGACCTTTTTGCTTGTCGTATAAAAAAAGTGTCGTATAAAACGTGTGCCTGTACGCATTTTGATTAGGTTTTATTAAATATGAGTAAATACAAAATTTAACGCCGTACAGCTAAAAGTTACTTCAAGCAGTCCTTACAATTTCATCCTTCTGTCCCTAGATGTAATAGTCTAAAGGATTATAGAGCTAAACTAACTCGGTCGAATTAGGTTTCATGTGCTGGAGTTGAACCTAGAGCTACATTAGAATCAGCTGACGTAGATAGAGTTTAACTTTTTTTTTTTTTTAATTAAAACTGCCTAAGTCTGACTTAATGACGACGACGAATCTAAATTAAATTTCCGTTGAGACGTAATAGTATATTTAGTTAGCGAACAAAATACGAAGGGTTCGCCGAGGGTATAGAATAGTCAGTGGTCTGTTTCACCGTCATGAGAGGTCCCTAGAATATATTCGCTCAAAACGAGTCGCTCAAAAATACTTAACGGTGCCGGATTTCATCATTTTTTTTTTCTTGTGTATAACAATATTCTGCACGCTGCGAAAAGGTAACTTTTCTACTACTATAATGGGTCACCGAAGCTGAGTAACTGCTTTGAAAGGCTTTGCCTGTAGTATGTTCAAATATAAAGAAAAGTTCACTTTTGCATGTTTACCATTGCATTGATCAGGTCAACGAAGCTAAAGCTCCGGCGTTAGTCGAACTCAAATTGTGTTTCATTTCGTCAACTATTCTAATTAAGTTTTTTGTACTCTCTAAAAGCGATCCTCAGAAAGCTGTCTTACTTCAACCGGCATGACGCTGCGAAGCACGTTATTACGTATGAACAGTCATCAGCAGTTTCTGTTAGAAGACAGAGTATGTACAGTGGCGACTTCATAACACCATTCCTGCGTCATTCCCGAAAGAAGCATTACTAATTATAGAAACAGCTAATTCTGTAACTGATTCCGCCCGCAGGTACATGTTATATTATAGAATAGTGAATGTCTATAGTGTTTTCGGCAGTCCCTCGAACACGTTAAACAATTGCGCAAGGGACCTAGAACGTTGAAGCTGTTGGATTCGGCTGTAGCTTTGTTGAACTGGTTGACTTGTACACAATAAATATGAAATTAAATTTCCTCATTTCCGCCATGCAAGACCCAAAGGAATTTCAAAATGGTCGTATTTTTACATTGGCGGCTGACTTTTTTTTCGAACAACTCACAAACCAGCATTTTTATACATATATATCTCAGTCAGAAGAACTAATCGGCGTACGCCAAACACACAACCGATGGCAGGTCGCGTACATAGCTAGCGAACGGCACAAGAACTGAACGGTAGGCAGACGAGCCCGCCAGTGTCAGAGACAATAACAACAACGATGACGACCACGACAGAGAGGCTTAGGGCCAGCAGTGTCAACAGCAAACAAACATGCAAGGAACAACACCACACGAAGACTGTCTCATAGTAAAGATTTCATAAGCCATTTTTCTCCCCCGACCCACCCATACATCTCTCTCCATATCTGGAATGAGTATGTTATTGAAGTGACAGCGGCTTGGGCAGTGTCTTCAACGGCAGAAGCGTCAAAGGTGATGAAGACAAGGAGGACGATGCTGATGTTGACCCTTCACTTGCCTACAGAAAATAAGGCCGCGGCTATAGGGACTCCACCAGCGACGACGACAAAAATAACAGCGCCCTTTTCCACTTGCTTTAATTATGGTGGCAGTAACTGGCGCGCAGCCACAATAATTAAACCAGCAAAGATCAGAGCACAAAAAATGGGGCGAAGTGGAGGAGGCCAAGAGAGATCTAACGATAGTCAGTAGGCGAAACGGATCGAGTTGCTGCTCTGTAATAAGCACACGGCAAACACCGAAGAGCAGACGGTCCGGGACGACATTAGCCACGGAATCTATGTCATTTCGTACTAGGTGATTATATGTACACGCATGCACACACAGAGGACACACTCACCACCTCGAGGAGCGGCAGCTGTGTCGAGCGTAGCAGTGGTTAGTTATCTCGTCGTTGTTTTCGTTAGCGACGAGTTATCTGATGACAACGTCGCAATTTGTTTGGGTAAACATGTGAGCAGCAAATGATGTGTACCTCTTTTGTGGCGCAAATCCTGTATAAAATAACACATTTAGTATCGAAGCATAGTGCGAGAGATCATTTAAGAAAACAGTACTCGTTAGATAAAGAACAGCTTGGCGGGGCGCGGTTCGCGCAAGCTTGTTTGTACATACACATGATTTATTCCGTTAAAGCAACTGTTGTCTGCTTATTAAATGATGGTACAATAGACATGCCTAGTAAATATTTTATTGTATAAGTATGGATTTCGCAAATGACACCGGTCCAAAACTGGGATAGAGCAGCGGTCGCCACTGATT
>NW_019211459.1:10899008-10914538 GCF_002443255.2 Varroa destructor | reverse complement strand
CGCTGTTCACTGAGAGAATGCTGTCGCGACTGCTCTTGTACAGCCAACAACACGAGTAGAGCACTACGAGGATCGACGGCAGCGCTGGCGAGCGAAGCTGTGTCAGCGGCAGCGCCAGCAGGAGCACGATTATCACAAATATACATAGATAAATATAGTGAGCGGGTTCTATCGCTACGTTACGAATCGCCTGCTGACGCAACAGCTGAGCCAGGGTGACCACTGCGTGCGCGCGCGTATGCTGCCGTCGCTCTAAATGCTACCAGCGAACATAAGCTAGCTACGGGGCGACAGTGTATAGACAGACACAACTAGTGAGAGATAGAAAAATCAGCTATTGCCAGCGTTAGCAGCGTTTCTCCCATCCAATTTGATGGGCAGTGTTTCTGTTATTATCTTTATTGTTGCTGCCATCGTCTGCAGCAGCGGACAATACCAGCGTTGAGCAGCCGCTTAAATTCTGCTGGTGCTGTTGTCGCCGCCGCCGCCGCCATCGTCTGCAGCAGCAGACAATACTAGCGTTGAGTAGCCACTTAAATTCTGCTGCTGTCGCCGCGCCCGCGGCTGACGTTGTTGCTGTGACTGTCGGCCGCTACCGCTGATGCTGTTTCTAGCAAGCATCAAAATAAAACTGCTTGTATGTATACCGCAGACGACAACGACAACTGGTGTTTCTGTCCCCGTCTGTGAGTGTCTGTGTGTGTGTGTTACGTATGACCGTATGCGAGTGTTGGTTGTTGCTAATGAGCACTCAACAGTAGCGCTGGTAGGAGCCGTAGCCCCAAAATCTGCTGACTTGTGGCGGTGTTGATATCATCGTAGTAGCTCGCCTATTAAACGACAAACCGACCGCCCGTTCGGTAGCTCCGTGAATCTGTTACAGCTGCTGTGTCTGTTGGACAGCGACGACGACAGAAGCTGCAGTGCTGTGTGGGTATCGTCTATGTGTATGTGTAAGTCTGTGCGTATCTGAGTGCGGCAGTGCTACTCGCTACCGCTGCTATTGGGATTCTTACTCAGCGGGTGGTGGCAGCGGACAACAACAGCAGCAGCGATTAAAGCAGCAACAGCAAAGCAGCAGCTGCTGCTGCTGCTGCTGTGGTTTGGCGGTCGGTCGGTTAGTTGTCCATTGATGGTAGTCGGTCGTGGTGGAGGCAGGAGCCACAGACAAGCCGGATCGACTGATCATCCATCCGTCGGTCGGTCAGTCGATCGATCGGTCGTTGTCGTCGTCGTGTGAGTGTGAAGACTTAAGAATTGTGTGAATCTGAGTCGACTTTGAAGTCGGTATCTTCGTCCTGCGTCTAGTCGCGGCTGCTTCTGGCGCTATTGGCCAGTGTTTCATGAGTGTGTCTGTGTATATATGTACGGCGGTGAAGTCGGTCCGAGCGAGCGAGCGAGCGACGACGAACCTAAAAAGCAACAACGACAAAACGAAGATGTCCATGGTAGTCACAGTGCTGCCAGCATCAACCTCATTCATAGCGAACTGATACTACTTTGACTACTACAACAAAAATAACAACCGTAACTTCTAACAACATTAGGTTGGTAGTGGATTCTGGCGTCATAGATCGTTGTCGACAATTGCAGTTACTCGTTCTGCCGTTGATTTTTGCACGTATATATTTATATGTATATTCATATACGTATGTATATGTATTGTTGTATAGTGAATGTAAGTCGTTGATTGTCGGTAAAGAGAGAATTAAGCGCTGAGTGGTAGTCTATTATTAAATTATAAAATGTTTGGTACCCGCCACTAATAGAACGGAGCGGAGTGCGATTGAATGTGTCTATACATCAGTGCACGTCAATCTTTTACTATGTGCCATAACATCGGATCATAATCGTATGTTTTGGTAACAATAACAAGAGGTGGTGCTGCTACAACTACTTTTATCACTGTGCACATCGTTGTTTTCATTGAAGTTGATGTGTTTACAGTGAGAGCAGTATTAGAACATTCATTCAGTCCGATGATTAACGTACTGCTTATACAGAGAGACCGTCTCTGGTGGGTTAGGGACAACAACTTTGCGAGCAAAAAAAGTACTGAAAAGCAACAGCGTAAATTCGAAAACCCATCAGCTGGCCAGCGAAATTCTTTTTGTATTGGCAATATTGGCAGTACGAATAATCGACCAGCAGAGAACATAGAAACGTCCACAGATGTGTAAGATCATCAGAGTTCACTGCTCCTTTTCAGGATGGCTCACTCAGTCGATCACCAGATTGCTGCCGGCTCATACTCCCATTCATCCCCTAATGCATCAAAATGACCGTTTGTTTTGAAGTGCCATTCACTATCGCCGATTGCTCGCACAGGAAAATAATATCGTTAAATAATTATAATGAGGAGTCTGCCAGTTTTCGTTTCGTACGCCGTCCCAGCCTAACCCATTTCAGTTGGAAATTATTTGTTATCTACTAATACGGAGCGCAAGGTCTGCCTGTCCATACATAATATGTCAATATTCCACTGGACGAGTGGGACTATGCGATATGAACACTTGTCTTCGCGGGAGTGTCGATCATACGCTGGGAGCCGAGTTGGTTCTGTACAGCATGGGCTATGACAATCTGACGACCGCTGCAGGTCCGACGCTAGAACATAACGATAACGCAGTATTATTGTAGTTTGTTGTATTATTGACCGTGTGTGTACGTGTTAGCGTATCTGTGTTTGTTGGTGTGTGACGGAATACGTATAACTGTGTGTATGTCTCTATGTGTCTGATCACGCTTATTACTCGACTTGTCTCAGACGCTGACATCGAATCGCTTATCTTTTGTGTTTTTTCTTTGTTTTTGTTTTATATTTTGTGTCGCTGTTCATCGATGATACATCGTTTATTGTACGGTAGCAGAGATACCGGAGATTTTGACGCTCGGCCATCGTAATTACATCGCCTGTGCCGCCCATCATCGAGTTCTGCTCTTCCAGCATATCGCATTGCCGGTTCAACGAGCTGGGTTCGTTCTGGCTTATGACACTTATGTTGATATAACGACGACAACGAGCAAACCCTGTTGACCGACACCACACTCACGGGAACTGCATCGACGGAAATACTCCAGAAGTGGGGAGGGGTTTCGTTCAGTTGTTTATTGTTCTTCTGGATTCGTACAGTGGGGTTGTGGTGGTGCGGGGTATCTCAACACATCTTCATCTTTGCCACTGGCTACCACCTCTAGCTATTAGTGTGTACGGTTCAACGCACCTCTGTTTGTTTAGTAAGATAGCCTCGCACTAATTACCATAACGCAAACCTACCGTTGTCCCATCTGCGTGGCACAACAGCCTACTTTTTATTTAGAAGGGTGTGGATTGGTGATGATTTTCATGAAGGAGCGTCGTTGTCGCTTTCAGCGGTTGTGGCCTGCTCGTTTATTAACTCAACTATGCTCATAACTGTTATATACAAGCGTGTTCAGGTAACTAACGCTGGTTCCTACCCGTGGAAAATAACGATGCAATTGCCGCGGCACGTGGAAAACCATAACAGCTAAAAGTGAGAAAAGAACGAGAACGGTCATTATCGGAACCTACCGCGACATCGTGAAAGGCCAAGCAAAGAAAAGGATCGGAAAAAGGAACCAACCAATCTGAACGGCACAGCAATCGGCGACAGCCATAATAGCGCGCGCAGTGTTTATCAACGCATCGATGTATTGCTGTTCTCACATTAAAAAAGCCACTAAATAAAGAAAAGAAGCTTTAGCTGTCATCGTCAGAACAGTGGCCGGTGGCTACGATATTGTCTGCATGCAATATTACTGCCGTTGGGCTTTTACTGGCAATTATACGTAATTCCAACTGTTCAGTAATAAAACACCGCACATGAACCCTCGTTTTGAACTGTCGATAACGATCCTCGTGGCAGCACTGTCCATAGGTGTCTATCTGGTGACCAGTAACTTATGTTACCTCTCCTAGCCTCAAAAGCTTCGAGAACCCGCAAGTAACGAGCTGTGCGCGACCAGATAGACACCTCTGCGAGTGCCTGTAGACCGTCCACTGTAGTCGACATGGTATCCTGTAGCAGGCAAATGGAGACTGGATGCAATATAAAGAATCGACGCTGCGACGTGCTATGAAGCCAAATAGAAGAGTGACGATCTCTAGAAAAGCGCAACTCTAACTAGATACCCCCGGAGTTTTGTGTGTTTGTTCAGTAATAGTTTTCATTGAGGATAACAGCAAAATAGTGCATCACGGAACAGACCGTACTCAACGGATACACACATATTGGAATATGTTCTACCTAAATCGAACCTAACTTAAGCTGGTTTGTCGCAACTGCAACCAAAGACTGTAAGCTCCGTGTCACTGGTATAGGGGCACCGCAGTCTTCGCATCCGCAGCCAAGTGCTGAGATCGGACAAACAGCCAGATCGCCGACATTTTCTGTAATCGGTGAAATCTACGGAAAAACAACCACAATGAGATGACGCCCGGATAGGTGAGTCGTAGTTAACGTCTCGTTACATTCGTATCTTAGCAATAGTAAAGTCGGGTTCTGAGTTGTATGGTGCCTGTAGATGATAACGGTGCCTATTGGCATTTTTTCTCTCGTTCAAAGCTTAACTTTTTAAGAAACCCTCTACGCCTACGGCTGCTTATTTATACGCTACTGTGAATGGTGGCGCAATAGCGGTGAGCGACGGGGTCGTCGGGTCGTTCTGTTGTACCTATTCGAGACACAGTTTATTAGGGTAAGACATGCTTTAAATGACACAGGAGAGGTGATGGTCTGTGACGGCAAGCAATAAGGCAGATGAGATGACACTGAGTTCTCCGCCGAGTTGCCGAGTGGCTCCTGTTTAAAAGACGGGTTCTGCTCATCAGTCAATCGAACAACTTAAATTACCGGTCATGCGCTCATGTGTTAGGTACTCAAATCTTATCTAGTATCATCATCATCAATGTATTGTCCAACGGTTGCGTTTGATCGTGAAGTAAGCCGAATTAATGTTACTCCACCAGGGTAACGCAGGGGTCGGCTGTTCAACATGAATTGTACTATACGGCTCTTTTTCGCTCGACAGGAGAGTCGGAAAGGGGACACCCCGTTGCGCGTTCCATCACAAGCTTGAACGGGGTCACATTTGCCCTGGAATAGGGCGACAAGAGTATTAGCGTTAAGGAGGGCCAGCGTTACAATTGAAACGTTACCATGAAAACAAGCGTGCATATCTAATGGGTATTTAACTAGAATGGATTCGTTTCAACATAAACATTTAGTTAAAAAGCAAAGTCCGTTTTGATCAGCTCTAGATTTACAATCTGCATGTCTTCGGCCAGTCCAGTACTGTGCTCTTATTAATAAAGGCTATGTTAAAATCCATTAAGCTGCATAGCATCGAGAGAACTCTAAGGAAGGTATTTAACATGTTGGAAACCGTCCAGAGCTGACGAAAGCTCCTTCGGGGGTTGCTGCTGCTACTGGAACACTCCTCTTGGCCGCTCCAATTTCCGGTTATTAAGAAAGTTCCACATGCCAGCCAGTTCAGCCCCACGCAAGCGGCATCAATTTCTTTGCCAGCTGTTTTCGTCCCCATCTCAGTCTTCTGCGCAAATGTGTTCAGTATATTATCTATAGAGCCCTTAGAGCTACACTCAGCTCTGCCAGCGGAAGTAATGACAACTCACAATGAAGCTGGGCTCCGTCAACAGCCGGCCACCGAGCTACCGGTAAATTGCATCACAATACTACTACGTTGGACATTAAGAAACAGCCCGTAACGTCACCCAGCACCCATGTGCTGTCGCAGGGGTTGCACCTCTATTCAGTTGCTGTTAACGCTGTTGTTGATGTTCGAGCTGACGTCGGCGCTGTGAGTAACTAGGCTGTTGGTATTGGTGGTCGATCAGAAAATCGGCTGGACAGCAGTGGCGCCGGCGAAGTCTGCAAAGTTGGCTGCGAGGTTGCAGTCCGGTCCTGCCGTCATTTTACTACGAAAGCAGTCGGTGATGTCTATGCTTTGCATTGAACGGATGGTCCATCGACGAACGATTTGCTTGCTTCACAGTCGCTGGTCGACGCAGAGACAGATATACGAACAAATAGATCCAACTATGTGTTTGTTTAGCGCCTAACTTAGCGCTAACCGCTTGCCACTCACTGGATGCATGGCATTCAGTGAATGCGCGGTCATTGGCGTAAGGTGGTTCAAAGTGAGTTTTTTGTTGGTTCAATGTCGGCATCGGACTAGCGTAAGAAAAGCGGCAACAGTTTGGCTCGGTGATGTGACGAGGGTGGTGAACAATAAACAAACGCTGGCGGAAGTGGATCCTTCCGTCGGCGGGCAGCAAAGCTGTAAAGGAGCTCCGCAATAAAACGGCTTACAAAAACAAAATTGCGCAACAACCAATTAGCACACATTTGATCGAAAATGCGTTCACATGCAATGGAAGACTTTGTACAAGTTCTGTGGCAGTTTGTAGTATTTTGTTGACCGCGTGTTGCTCCGCGTGGCTGCGAGTTTTGCGAAGTATAAGTAAGTAAGTTCACCTGTTTCCATTACGCTCAACTGCGAACAGTCTGAGCCCGCGGCTTAAGCCAACCACGATCCCGTGGTCCATTTGCAGTTGCACTCAGCAGTAGAATTAGCATTAGTGACGGCTGCATTCGCTGTCTTAGATAGACAAACCGGAACTTGAACGCTTTTCAAGTCCATGTTGTTCTACGGTGTCACCATAGTATGGAAGGTATCCGACGGTGAATCACCGAGCGAGCGTGAGTGCGTGCGTGAGTCTTGGCGTATGTCAAACGGAATAGGAGACCAGATCCGTACGCAAACGAATGTTTGCGTACAGATCTGGTCTGAAGAACTAGCCTGAAGATTTGGCAAAAATAGAAATAGATTATACTAAATATGCGAGAAATGGAAAAGTATTTGTGCGGATTTAAGATTCGTTAAAAATGAAGTAAACCGCCGCAGATGCTTACTACGAGTGGATTCTGAGATGAACAAGATGTGAATGTTGCCTTTTGTCCGCTAAGCCGTTCGTAGCTGTTGGAAGGTACTGCGTTATCGTAGTTGAGGCAAATTCGCAGCCATGGATTTGCATTTACGATATATCCAAATGAAGAAGCATTTATATAATCAGCCAATCCATGTTAGGTTTTGTAAAGAAATCAAAATAGGAAAACATAATTCTTCTGCTTCTATTTCTTAAAAATGTCGGTTAGTGGTATACGACGACGATGTGCCTGTTAGTAACGGAAGGAGCTGGATGTAAAGGTAATTTGATGGCAAAAAGTACCAGCACCACGTTCAAGGTCGGATTCATTCTCAGCAGCAGCACGGGGGAAAAATACGTTGAAGTACGAATGGGGTACATGAAGTACAAGTGGCTGTCACCTTGTGACATACCAGTTACAAGCCGCCTGCAGCAGTAACCCTCGTTTTTACCATAGCTCGTCGATTTGTTCCGTCCCGACATTTTGTAAAAATATGATTGCTTCCTTACGCTGCAGGGAGATTCAAAAAGTTAATAACTCATCTCTTCGACTCTTTACTATATATCGCCGATATTACCTATATATATATATATATATATATATATATATATATATATATATATATATATATTACTCAATCAGGCATCTACCTGTACCACTTTTTCCAACCTTTTCTTTTATAGATCGGAGCAGAATCGCAGTGAACTTTTCCGATCACACATCACGCTTTCAGGTCTACATCCCAGGCCATCACGCATCATATGCAAAAGGGACTGTTTGTCTGTTTCTAACCCAAAACTGAAGCAAATGTTTTTATACCTTAACATAGTGTTATGGAACATTTTTATCTATGACATTCCGCCATGTAATAACACCATAATTTCGTCACTGTAGAATTATTGAGATTACTGGACGAAAACTTGTGGGAAGTGATCATGCTATCGCTTCGTTGAAACTAAATTAACACCATTAAGAGAAGTCGGCAGAAACCGAACCACATGGTAGACTGATGAGGTAACATCCGGAAAATACGGCGGACGCATTGAAACTGTCTATTCAAGTTCTCTGTGTTTACCGGCAGTCAAAAATGTTTGTGGCCTGACATTGTCATAGTGGACGAAGAGGTCTCTTGTGCTCGGTAGCTTCGGTCGATCTAAAACAATGTCTTGTGTCGATGTTTTTAACTGTTGACATTAGAGGTCTAAATTAATTGTTTTGCCAGGTGGTAGTAATTCATAATACACGATTCTGACGAGTAAAATGAACTCCACAATCTGTGGCAGAGTAATAATCACTTAATTTAGCGCCAATCTGGGCTTTGCCGCAGATTGTCGAGCTGATTTTTTATATACACATTATTGTTATAGGTGATCTGTTTTTCATCACTTGTGATTAACCGCTTGGGAAACGGCTATCGGCGTTTCTGTAGAATTTCGTTGATGGAATTACGACCTAGTATTTTGTTATTGTGTCAATTCGTGTAACATCCAAACATCGAGCGTCCTTTTGTAACCAGCTTTGTTGGCTTACAACTATTTGCTGTAGAATATTTAGGTCCCTAACGATGTGGTGATTAGTGACGTGTCGGTCTTGCTAAGTAGTAGCCGTAGTAACTGAATAATAACTGGTTGACCACTATGTGGAGCATTTTTCATATCAAAAGCTTCAAGATGAAAGGGGCAGAACCATCTTTGGGCCGTTTCTTTCAATAATCATAAACAGCATACATTTCATATGGGCCTGGGCAGTATATAAACCTTTATCATAGGTAAAATAGGACGAGTTCTTGCAGGGATTTCACTCGTTAGATGCCAGGTTTCAAATAAGACCAACGCCGACCCCTCGCGATAATGAGAGATTGTCTTCCTTATTGAGATAGTGACTTTAAAATCATCTGGAAAACCGATCGATACTTTTTCGACAATGTGTTGAATTATGCAAGAAAAATGATTCCGTCATAGAGACTGTGTTCATTGTGTGTTATACAAGTGTTACGATCCTTTTTAGTAATGGCCAATGTAACCATATGCATAATGTTTAAGAACGTGTTGAATGCTTATGCTTGAGATTGTTGTAAGTCTAACTTTGTGATCTCAGGGTGGCAGCGTGGCTATACAGTCTAATACAAATGGCAATACAACCCAAGTATACTGTCTGGGTTGTTTATTGCGCAAATCGATATTTTCTTTACTTTTTCTCCATTGTTATAGATCAGTTTATTCATTTCATGCACATAATGTTCATTTATTGTTTATCCCGATATTGGGCGAAGGAGAATTTGTAGCTAGTGATTATTACCATAATAAATAGCTGGGGGGAGAGGGGGGAGGGGGTACCTGGCATATAGTGTATGCATAACAAGACCGCATATATTGAATGACGGCACGTCAATTCCGATAATTGCTTCAGTACGCAGTTTACTTACAGCAGTATCCAGAATGGCGCGCCTGTGCACATACTTCCTGGCATACCTTGTTCTTGTTGTCTTCGGGAATATATCAATTAGACATCTCACCCACAGTGCCGAACGCTAATGCATAAACTCAGTGGGGTCCTGCTGGTTTAAGCCAGGGTAAAGCTTTTCTTTAAACGAACAAAACGCAATGTTCATGTAGAAACTCGGATGTGATAGTAGCAGGCATCCGTTGATTTCGTCGTCGGTGAGTCCCGTCTTGAAACGATTCGTCGTTGTCTCATCGTTAATGAGTCTGTGTCCTCCTCAAAGGCGATGGCATCATTTGGTTTCGTTGACAGGCCTGGGCGGTCAAGAGAAACGTGTCAACGGAAGGCGCGGCGCCAGACACTCGCTCGTTCGCACACTACAATAGTTACTGCACAAAATAGCATTGTTTCGTTGTACTGTCAGCTGTGGCGGCAAAAGTGGTTCCAGCAGTAACGCACTGCAAGCTGCCGGCAGATCCCTTACCGCAGACTAAGCGCACATATGGCGCACGGCAAAAAATTACTATTATTGTTGCTACTTTTGTCCGTATGGCTGTTGTTATTGTTGTTGCTGTTGTTGTTGTTTCTTGTTCCTGACGTTGTCACTTGCTGTCTCCGTAGCCAGCAAGCGATATCTTGCGTTGTTCTTGTCTTTGTTGCGAATCGACACAACTACCCAGCTGGTCCATGCGCGTCTTTTTCTTGATGACGGGGAACGCCGCTACTTATGACGTCGCTTTCACCATAGTAGGTAAATATCTCTACAACTACGACGGTTACCGCTTGCATTAATGCTGTTATTCAAATTGGGTTGGTGTATGTTTTCTCTTATTGTGCAGATTTTCACTCGCTGATTCACTGGTTGCTTCTACCTCGCACGCGTTTTACCCCTCACCGCCCCCCGCTTCCTCTTTCTCTCTTGGGTTTTGTTCAAATCAGAAATGCGATCGCAGCGGCAATGACGGCGGCGGCGGCGGCAGCAGTAGCAGGGGCGGTTGTCTTATACCCCAGTGCTAAGATAAAGGAGCAGCAAATTCGGTTTCCGTTCACGTTTTGTGCGCAGTAGCCGAGACTCGCTCGTTCGTTTCGCTCTAAGTTGTCATTGGACCGTATTTACTGTTAGTTTGAAAAGCCATAGTTATTGTGGTTGATGCTGATTTATCTGCCGATGATGGAACGGTCACTGTTGTCTAATTCCGCGGTCGTCACTGGCCAAAAAATAACAAAATCTATAAATCCGCTAATTGCAACGCGCATGTACTTAGTAGTATGCGAGCATGGAAATATTAATGCTTGTCGTCCCATCAGTAGCCAGCTAACGGTGTTATCTGTTGCGCTTCTTCTTTTATATGTATTTTTTGGTTTTGTTTAATATTTTTACTTCTTTTCTTTTATTATATTTTATATTTATTATATATTCAGTTTATAGACTGAACCTTATGCCTTGGCTTCTGGAACAACTATAATATTAAGTATTGGGACCGAAAGCGACAGTCACTCGTGATTATCTCTGGTAAATTTTTCTCTTACTGATTTTATTTGGAAGTGACGAATTCCTTTTTCTAGTGAGGAGTTAATTAAAACTTGTAGAGCGAAAGTAACAGATAATTTTTGTACTATACATTGTTAGGCGACGTCTATACTTTATCGAATGTTGTGGACTTTATATGTGCTATGTTGTATGAACGTATGTTTAAAACGTATATATATTTGGCTTTTACAAACGAATCCGGCTGACTTTGGCATTGAATAACTTTTTAACGATGCTACCGCTAGTAGACGCTAGTTGACTAGTTGAGACTCCAGTTAAGTTTATTCCAGGAACAAAAAGTTAAAAAAGACATCTTTTAGTTTCGAAAAGTGACGCTCAATAATTGGCATTTGACACGTAACGTGTTGCAGAATTGTGATCTCAATCTGAAAATACGTTGGTTTGAACTCGGTGGTTCTCCCAATCGAAGTCCTTAGTGATTACGGGGCCTTCTATACCCTAAAAACAGCATTTGGTGAGCAAGCATATCCCACTATCGATTTACTTTGAAAAGCCATAGATACAGAAATTACGTATAAGAAAGCGAGTGGTAGGTATATAGCTGCCCAAAAATCATCAAAGCGCTGGGATAAGTGTGTAAAAAACAGAGATAATTTTAACATGTGTGGTAGGGCATGGGTTCGCTGATCAAAGCAGAATCTTGAGGGCGCTACAACGTGTTTGTGGTAAACCAGGTCATCCAGGTGCACCACCATTGGTATTTGGAGGTCCACCCGATGTACTGATCCCTTTTCCCGTTCGTCATAAATGGTCATTGCACATAGCAAGCTTTCATGCCTTTTTCTAACTATTTTATGTTTAATATGTATACTGTGTGTAGCTAACGGAGTTGCTTTCGAAATAGAAAAAGGGTGAAATCGATTTTATCAATAAGGATCTATTTCGAAGCTGTCTGCCTTGGATGAAGTTGTTCATGCTCTAATTAATTCAAGCCTTGCGATGTATTGATGACCGGTTGTTAAAGCGTGGGTTACCATCTTGAAGTGCTTTAAGCTAGAAGAAGCGACAAGCGAAAGGCTTCCTTTCATCGTAATGTTTTTTTATTCTGCTGATGCACAATCATGTCGTCCAATAACCTGGTCCTCGTTGAAGATAAAAACGACTTACAGCTTTCTGGCTCGTATGACATGGCGTCTGAGTTTGGCGTCCGCCTGCATAGTAACTACTAGTCTAATTTGTGGTGGTGTATTTTTTGTAGAGCATCTTGCTGGTGAACTGCGATTCCTATTTACTTTTATCGTCGTTATCAAAATCATTTATTGAGTGGAAAAACATTTCTAAGCTTTTTATCAGATCGTGGCTGATGCTTTGACTGATGGTATGCTCCATCCGCTTAGCGATAAGATGATCGGGATTCATTAAATATACGTGACTGGATTGTAGTGCTCGACTGTCACGTTCTTCAGGATTTTGTGTTGGATCAGTTACTAAATTCATTTGACGATATTTTTCATCGGCAGTTATAAATGTGCGTGTATGCGTCTTGGTAATGTGGACCCGGCTGTGGTGGACGACGATACAGAAAAAGACGTATCCAAATTTCTGGTACTTGGTTGACAATGCGTAGTGAGCGCATGTTGATTTGCAAATAGCGGACTAAGCTAGTTTAATTGGAGACGTGACTAGATCTAGTCTAATCCTACTGAAACAATAGCTAAATTAGCTATTTTTTTCCAGAAATTTCTTTTTAGGTGTTTCCGAAGGCATTGGCGTTTTGAGGGCAGGATGTAAATTTTGCGGATCAGCGGACACTATTAACCAAAATGGAGTTGTGCAATATAGCCCGAACAAGCATAACGTTCATTTTGGCTTGGCCAGCCAGTAACCACGACATTACGTTCGCAATATCATACTAATTACCGTTTAGTTAATGGAAATGATTTAAATTACGTTCACAGAATAGACGTCATTTTTGTAAGTTTACTGAAGTTTGTTTAAAGGCAATTTATCATTTTCGTTAATTCATCGTTATGTAATTATTAAATATGTGTTGCATATGCAATATTCAATAGAACGGCTAATATAATGTAGAGCGACGAAGCGATACTGGTGCATGTGTCGAGGTTACATGAGTGTGCTACAATGAGACAACAGTAAAATAGTTTCAGCAGCACATAGATACAATAGGTACATGGAACAGAATGCATGTGCCGTCTATGTGCGTTTTGAACTGCTACGATCAGCTTGCGACATGTCGTATTGTGTTGCTCTAGGCTAATGCTGATGTTTCCGTCTTGAGGCGCGAAGCTGGCAAGCACAAATAAATAAAGCAAAAGCAGTCTACAGATCAATTCGGCTGTCTTCCGATACCAATGGCGTACCTGTGTGGCCGCGTCGGTTCCTTTCCGCAGGCTACTTATATCGATGGAGAGCGTTAGCCGACGATGGAATTAATCGTATAGAGGGCAGTGATGCCTGCAACAGTATTAATAACAAGAACAGCCATGCAAGGGGTGACAACAGTAACTAGCTCGAATGACCGAGAACATCACCTAGTGGGGACTAGGGCTGTATTAGATGACGGCGCCCTTAACAGCGACAAAGTCTCAGCAGCTAGTACTGCGGAAGGGAATTTCGCGAGTGGTTTCTTACGAAATGTAACCATAATTTCTCTGTTGCCGGCTGTTAATGATGAGCGTCAGCGAGACAGGCAGGCAGTAACTTCTAGATAGCTTAGGAACAAATTAAACAAGGCTAAAAACATAACAAATGATATGCTGCATATACTAGTGGCCGGTGCTCATTACAGATGGAGGCTTGACACGACAAGCTGCCTTGTTTGATACGTCAGCTTGTGCATGTTTCGAATTTCACGTCTGGTATCGCCGTTAGACATTCTATCAGCCGGCTGGCTCCCAACACGAAACGAAATGTGTCTATATCCGGGTTTAGAACTGCGCTACAACGCGGCTGTAAGACTAGCAGGCAAATAAGCTATCACGGCGACGAACATCAGCCTAAAGGGTTTCAAAAGTACGTCTGAACTTGACAAGACAAAATTCATTGAGAAATACCCTCGCAGTATAAAATGCAGATTCATTGCAGGCAGTACAGGAATAGTATGGAGAGAAATGCCTTTTATAAGTCTACGTAATTAAAGAACAGGAATCCGTCCGGAGGTAGGTTACTTTCAGGAGCAAGCCGACCAGATAGCAAAGCAACATCGAGCCACTATCGCGTTCCATATTGTCACCATTCGTTACCGTAAAATGCTTCGAAGCGGTAACCACATCGATCCAATGACCGTTGAGCCACCAGTCAATTGTCGCAGTAGTGTGAAGAGTATAGCGACTATATGTGCTATAAGCGGCATGTACCTATACACTCAATATATACATATTGTCAACGTTTCGGACGAGTGTGCTCGCCGAGAGCTTTTCGGAGCGTCGCGACTTGAAGACAACGTTATTTGCATTTGAAGGAAGGCTTCATTCTACAGCGGCGGAACTACCACAGATGCTGACTACTAACGTAAGCATTTGTGGCTGTGGTAGAAAGGCGTACACTGACGGAAACTTTCCGGTTCTAGTAGACGCATGTTCTATGCATTTTACAAGATATTATCGTGTCCGCATCAATATGGCATTTGCTAGCTGCTCCAACGACTAAGTACCACGACGGATCGTAGCGTGGATTCTTGCCATGCGCTTGGACAGGTTTCCAGTATTAGTGTCTGGCTACGGTTACAAAAATATTGATAAAACAGTTAATGAAACGAATTGTCTGTTTACATAACAGATTCATATACGTACTACAATATATTCGTAACAAAAGGCAAAAATAACAGTTGTCGCTCCGACTAGACTAATTATGAGGGAAACGGGCACACATTGCCGCTTGCTATTCCGGTGACAGAACCTTAAAAAACCACCCTTCAGTCATCATTGAGTTTAGGTATATTGATTTCGATTTTAACGTTCTAATTAGGCGCATCTCAGTAAACCGGACCAAGACATGACATAACCGTAACCACCGTTAGTTGCAGATAAACAATTTCGGATATTATTGTCTGGAGTTTATTTACGCTTGGTGTCGGGTCTATCCTGAATTCTCTCGTCTATTTAATGCAGTAACCTATTCATGTTGTTTTTAATTATGAATATAGGAAAAGGAATATCTGCAACAATAATAATGCTAATTATTATTATATCATGCATACAGCATATAAGGTACATACATTACTTATATGAATGAATTGGAGATATAGCATTAAAAAGTCATAAAGCTGGCCGAAAAGTTTTCATCAAAGAGCTTCCGAAGGATGAAATTAGCGCCTGCCTCTGGTGAGCGACATCGCCTATGCAATTATATATTTGCGCCTTAACCACTGCCTAGATTACGACAGCAAGGTTCGCAGAGGTGTCTTTAGCTATTCCATGGGGGTAGATCAGATAGATTGGTGCTGGGGCCAAGTCAAGCAATATAAATTCGAATCGAAATTCGAATAATTTTATCCGTTTTATCCTAAACTTACGTATAAACCTTCGAAATTAAATTGCTCAAAAACTTTCCGTTGCAACAGTTGTGGTGGGTGAGGCTGCACAAAGATACTATTTACCTATATA
>NW_019211459.1:10565981-10898983 GCF_002443255.2 Varroa destructor | reverse complement strand
CTGGCTCAGCTGTTGCGTCAGCAGGCGATTCGTAACGTAGCGATAGAACCCGCTCACTATATTTATCTATGTATATTTGTGATAATCGTGCTCCTGCTGGCGCTGCCGCTGACACAGCTTCGCTCGCCAGCGCTGCCGTCGATCCTCGTAGTGCTCTACTCGTGTTGTTGGCTGTACAAGAGCAGTCGCGACAGCATTCTCTCAGTGAACAGCGCTGCCGTCGATCCTCGTAGTGCTCTACTCGTGTTGTTGGCTGTACAAGAGCAGTCGCGACAGCATTCTCTCAGTGAACAGCGCTCAGTCAGAAGAACTAATCGGCGTACGCCAAACACACAACCGATGGCAGGTCGCGTACATAGCTAGCGAACGGCACAAGAACTGAACGGTAGGCAGACGAGCCCGCCAGTGTCAGAGACAATAACAACAACGATGACGACCACGACAGAGAGGCTTAGGGCCAGCAGTGTCAACAGCAAACAAACATGCAAGGAACAACACCACACGAAGACTGTCTCATAGTAAAGATTTCATAAGCCATTTTTCTCCCCCGACCCACCCATACATCTCTCTCCATATCTGGAATGAGTATGTTATTGAAGTGACAGCGGCTTGGGCAGTGTCTTCAACGGCAGAAGCGTCAAAGGTGATGAAGACAAGGAGGACGATGCTGATGTTGACCCTTCACTTGCCTACAGAAAATAAGGCCGCGGCTATAGGGACTCCACCAGCGACGACGACAAAAATAACAGCGCCCTTTTCCACTTGCTTTAATTATGGTGGCAGTAACTGGCGCGCAGCCACAATAATTAAACCAGCAAAGATCAGAGCACAAAAAATGGGGCGAAGTGGAGGAGGCCAAGAGAGATCTAACGATAGTCAGTAGGCGAAACGGATCGAGTTGCTGCTCTGTAATAAGCACACGGCAAACACCGAAGAGCAGACGGTCCGGGACGACATTAGCCACGGAATCTATGTCATTTCGTACTAGGTGATTATATGTACACGCATGCACACACAGAGGACACACTCACCACCTCGAGGAGCGGCAGCTGTGTCGAGCGTAGCAGTGGTTAGTTATCTCGTCGTTGTTTTCGTTAGCGACGAGTTATCTGATGACAACGTCGCAATTTGTTTGGGTAAACATGTGAGCAGCAAATGATGTGTACCTCTTTTGTGGCGCAAATCCTGTATAAAATAACACATTTAGTATCGAAGCATAGTGCGAGAGATCATTTAAGAAAACAGTACTCGTTAGATAAAGAACAGCTTGGCGGGGCGCGGTTCGCGCAAGCTTGTTTGTACATACACATGATTTATTCCGTTAAAGCAACTGTTGTCTGCTTATTAAATGATGGTACAATAGACATGCCTAGTAAATATTTTATTGTATAAGTATGGATTTCGCAAATGACACCGGTCCAAAACTGGGATAGAGCAGCGGTCGCCACTGATTCGGCTCAGTTGGGATGTTGAAGGACTGGTAAACCTAGCTGCCTCAGTGGTAGCATTCGATCAACCATGTAATTGAATGATGATGCGCCTACGAAAAGGCAGGACGAGGGCTTTTAGCTGATGATAGGCCGGCGGGCCGGACGGTGCTCACATGCATCTGAAATCTAGCTTATTGGCCAGAAAATCGCATTGGCAAAAAGGGACGAAAAAACGATTGAATAGGTTGACTGAGGCTAACAACGCGCTCTGAACGGCTATGACGACAAAGAGAACACAGAGATAAGTAAGGTTATAGAACAAACCCAGTTTACCCAACAGAAGTAATTCATATCGTTCTTTCCCTCGACGATATAATCTAGATACATTATACAACATATTGACCTGTACGATCTTGCGATTGTTGTTTTTCTCCTATTCTCATTGTTGTTATTCAAGTAGTTATATTGCTGTCGATGCGGCCTCCGTCCCTTCAATCTACGGTTCTTGAAGCAACTTCATAAATAGGAATTGTCGTCAGTACTGCATTCCTAATTATGCGAACGTATATACATAATGTTTTATGGTCAAACATATAATACGCAGTTTTACTTTAAAAAAAAATCTTTTTTTAAGAAATATTCAGTCGTTTTCGCGTTAATTACCCCTATAGGTTGTGCACGCTGAAGCAATATTATCTCTCCTAGATCATAACACAGTACTCCGCGGTATTCGCGTCAACGGCCGCCTCTATATTGACATGATTCTGGTACATTCATATTTTCCTGAAGTCAGTTTGTACGTAAAGAGCGAGTCGAATATACAGTACACTGTTTACTTAAAGGTTTACTTAAACGCAATGACCACACAGATTTCCGCCTTTGGAAACCGTTTCTGTCTACGTTGCTAGCGGCGTTTTCTTGTGTAGGGTCTTCGCCTATCCTCCACTTGTACAGCGATAGAAAAAATTGTCGAATAATAGTTCTACGCTCGCTGCCGTCGCAGTTGCCGTTACGTCATAGTGCCATGAATGAACAGCCGATCGCCCGGCCTACGGCGGGACCGCTAAAGACCTCTCGCTCGCAGTTGACAGCAGGTATTCGGCATGAGAGAGGAGGGTAACCGGAGCACTTCTAGACAGGTGCTCCTTGCAAACGAATGAAAAGAAAAACGAGGCAGAGCGCTTGGGCTACCGTTCCCGTTCATTACTGGAAACGTTGCTCTGATTCGGTCGCTACACTGGATTCTATTTATTAGTTGATGTAGCTGTGTTTAAAGAATAAACGCCGTCTGTTTTTTTGAGATAGTCTGAATCCAGTCTTGGTCGCTCCATGGCTGAGTACTCGCAGGGGCTTGCCAACTTTGGGTAGAATCGATATAATACAAGAGCATAAAGTAGCCACAACAGTTCGGTGCGGGGTATAAAAGAGTGTCTTCTAAAATGGTGTTGCACCTACTGCTGCTGTCTAAGGCGTTTTAGCAGTAGGAGTACTCATAGTAGATGTAGCCCAGTGATGTTACTGCTTCTCCATAAAAGTGTGATTTCTGATACCGACGGGTAGCAGTAGAACGACGGGAGGGTTATTGCAAGCTTGACCATCATCGTTAATGTCTGGACGATACGCCAACAACGGGTAGACATTGAGACAGCGTGTCCTTTACACGCAGAAGAGGGACCTTGTCTGTCCCGGTTGGATTGTTGTGCTTGTTAGAGGAACGTAATTGTAATCGTGTGCTTGCCGTAGTGCGTGATAAGGATTTGTAGTTCGGTTTTAGCCCTGCTTAATGGTCATCCCTTTACATTTCGTTTGTTGTTCATGTATATGCATCGGTGACGGTTAAAGGCCAGAGAATAAAGGCCTTTTTCTCTGGTGCTTGCTTGGTCGCTCAGCGGGCCGCTCATCTGACAGCACGGTTTACGTGCCACTGAAACAGGATCATATTCAAAGTAAACGGAAACATCGGTGGCGGCAAAAGATGGCTTATATGAGACACAAGGAAGAAGTTGTTGTTGTCGGCGGCCTGGAGTCTGACAGCGCGAATAATGCACCGGGTAACGGGACTGGCCCGGTCGGAAGTCCGATGAGTGCTTCCGGTTCCATCGAGAGCCTCAGCAGTCTCGCGCAAAGCGTTCTTCGGATAAGGAGTTCGGATCGAACGCCCCTACTCAAGACAACGAAACTTTGCAGGTCAGTTGAAGTAGACATACGATTAGATCAAACAGACTAGAATCGTAATATAACAGTTAATATGTGAAAAACTATATGAAAGAAGTAAAGTAGCATCATAGAAAAGAAAAAATGCGTCACATTTACAATCGCAGACATAAGTACGTATAACGCAGCTCGCTTTTCAGATCTGTAAGTGATAAACGCACCGATCAGGCGGAAATGTGAAAATTCTCATAGAAATAACCATCCGTTAGGGTAGCCTCTGGCAATGATGTTGTTATCGACCAAAAAAATATTTCATTGCGGTATTTTACGAGTTAGCCAGTTGAAAATATATGATAGGAGAGTTCAAGCTGCGAATCAGACGTTCGATGTAAAGCATAACGGAACAGAAACACGTTATCAAACCTGTTTGCTTGCGAAAGAATATGGCGACGCTCTCTTATCTAATGTCCTTTTTTTTCGACACCTTTCGTTTGTTATATGTCTCACATCTGTTATAAACATTTGTGTCACTAATAAAATCATTAGGTGTGTTTATTCATATATTCTGACGTGCGTCTCCATAAATCGCCTGCACTAAATGTCGGTTCCATTTCTCCTGTATCACCGACGTTAAGGTATATGGCACATACAAATGAGAAATACTATTTACAATACAAATTTTTTAACTAATTATATCAAATATTAGTTGAGAATATTCATACGTATGTATCGATAGAACTTTGAAGATGTCGCCTTCAACAGTTCTTTCATTCGGAATTTTCTACCAGAATCCAGTTCTGATTTGATTTAGTCACATGCTCCCAGAGACCGGTTGAAGCACTTATGTCAAGCAAGTTCACGCATTAAAGTGCGCGATCTCTAAAAATAATATTGAGCTCTTCGTTTTGCAAAGGTGTCAAGACTATTCGCTCGGAGTTGACTGTTGGTGTTATTATTTTATTTTATTATTTGTATTTTATATTATTTAAATATTTTATTCAAGTATCATTATTAAACAAGTATATTCCACTAGGCGATTTCTCTAAAAAGAGCCTTAAATCTTAAAAAAAAATCTTAAAAAGAGAAAGCTTAAAAAACTCCGACTTCGGTTACAGGATCTACAAAAACTTACAATAAAAAAAAGCCTTCCACATGTCAACATTAACAACAGGCAATTTAAATTTATTTGTAGAAATTTGAAGAATAAAGAACAACCATATTAATATGTAGAATTGACTTATATAACTATGCAAATCAACAAACAGCCAAATAAAATTAACTTCCGAACCTTAAACTTTTCCGAATAGCAAATGTAGCAAATTCGCGACATGAATATGTATTTCCCATGCTTCGCCCACCTTTTATTTGCAATAGCTATGTCTACTTCCTCAATCTAATGAGTATCTTAATAGCAAAGACGGTCATTATATGTTGACTAATCGACTTTTTACGCATGGTAATGATCTGTGCCGTTTGTTGGTGATAGGAGGTGTTTCTCTCAGTGTCTTGCTACACTACTGCGCCCCTAAACGCTTTGCGATGTGCCTTAGCTGAGCTACTTGCGTATTTAAACACATGAAATTCAGTCGACCAAATGATGTCGTCGGAATTGGCCAACTGCAAGGGACAAATAAGCCGCAAACGTTGGATAGACTTCACCACAACTTATCTGTAGAACGTATAATGGAAACGGTGAATAACAAAACACGAAATTTACTGACCGCCGGCGAACCTCTCTTTCGTAAACTTTATAAATACGAAGCCCATTAGCGGTAGGCACACCAATGCATTCCAGGGTACCTGGCTGACTGCTTTGCAACAGATTAATGACTCATCACTAAATAAACTCTATGATGGAAGGATGGTGTGCAGACTTATGCTTTTTTTCTACTCCACTTCCGAACTTTGTGAATTTGGCGAATACTTTCAAATATTTCTTTATTATGTGTATTAGTGTATCATTTGTGTATTGTAAATTCGCTATCTTATCGTAGTGTTCATACGAATTGTACGGCCTCAGAGCACTTGCATCATGGCTCTGTTCGAAGAGTAAACACAAACAACAGTTCAATCCCGTATGCATCCACATATACACCCACAGAAGTATCGCAATTGTTGTCAACAGGTGGTTTCCATGACAATCGCATGCTTTATCCGTAATTGCTTCTCAGTAGTCCGCATCCTCCTTATCGAACGCCGTTACATTACTGAGTAGCATTTTTGGCTCATAGCCTTTACGGTACTTCAATGAGATGAATATTCAATTTTTGTCTACCGATATCATTGTTGCACTACATCTGCTTAGATTAGAACTAAGATCGGAAACACTACAGCGGATATGTTAGTCGCATGCTGCTGTACGTTGAGCGACTATCTATTTTCGCATTCGTTACGTTGAGTACTTGTTGTAAAAAAAAAACAGCCACTGAATGGCGCTAGTTGCAGCTCTTTTGTTACAATCGTCGCTAACGACAATCGTTGTCTTCCTGCCTTTGACCGATCTGCCTTTATATTACCTCTAGTGGATTAACCTGAAAATGAACTATTTTCTTTTGTTTTTATTCTTGCGGGGTAAAAATATCTGCTAACAACCTACCTACCTATCTAGCATCGTTGCACTGCATTGCGTTGCGTTTGCACTAAAGTTTGCCACTGTTTTGACCAAAGGTCCCATTTTCGATGTTCTTGTATTGTGCTTCTGGAAAGGAAGAAGACCCCACGCTCTTTTCATTATTGAACCCAAACAGACAGCAACGGTAGCCGCTCTGGCAACAGTAGTGGTAGTTCTAGCTGTTGCAGAAGTGATAGCCTAAGACGATACCGAATGGATGGCGGCAGTAGTTACCGTTGCACCGACATCATCAGCAGGCAACGTCAGCTGCGAAGACGATGCACACTCGAAGCCGTACGCTGGTCAATGCTGCTACTCAAACACCGTAGTACAGATGGTAGAGTAACGCCAGGATTGCAATGATCAGCGCTACTTGCGGTAGGGGCCATTCCTGGCGGCGATGCGGGAACGACAACTCATGACGACATAGGAAAGACAAACCGAGCAGCCAGGATGAGATGAACGAACAAGTGCTCAGATCAAGTGGTCACGTGGTGGAGACCAAGCACCCCAGAACATTCACTAACTAGTTAATGAAACACACAGGCAGTGACACGACAGGCCGCAACTGAAGCAAACTAATGAAATCAAGCAAAAATCGGGAGTGAGGATAGAAATACAGACAGATTGAAGACGAGTTGAAAAACAAGACGCTAAGGACCATATAAATACTAAATAAAAAGATGTCAAAGATAAATTTCCGAACCCACAAACAGGTAAAAGTAGTAAAAAGAAAAACGTACTTTAGGTGGAGATGGCAAAAAAGGTATTCGAATTCGTAATTCAACGGATTGAGTTAGTACCAAGGTGGACAAATCTTAAAAAAGTTGTAATATACGGCCAGTATGCGAGGCCTGTTTTTTGGTAAACTGTGCTTTCGTTCGAGCATCTGCATCTTACCAAATACTGCTGCCGACTGCTGTCTAAACTAACAGCTGTTTACTATTTACAATACATATTGTAGATTATAATATATTGTAAAAGTTGTACAATATATGTTACAAACAAGAAACAGCTGCTAGTTCAGACGCGGTTAATGTATGAAACCCCCAGCCACTAGTTAAATTGTCAACTCCCAGCCAACGATTTAGTACTTCATAGTGGTGGTGATGAAGCTCGGACCCGACGAAGCCTGTGAGTGTGACAGATCTGGAGACCGGTCATGCCCACACTGGGATGAGAATGCTTTAGTCACGGATTAGATCACCGCGAGACAAGCTAATTAGGGACAGGATTGGTATAAAACGCAAGCCCCAGGGTCAACCGTTAATAGTGGTAGCCGCGTTAAACGGTCGTGCATGTAGTCGCCGGCGCAGACGCACGGAGGCCACGCAAATGCTACGTAGAAGCAGCATGGCTGATATCAATGACATAGTTTTCAGAATGTAAACAAACGTTTGATAGTTCGGACGCGATATTTTGTGATTCTCTGACCAACGGTCTTATCCCTTATATATACGGCACCTGAATTGAGATAATCTGGGCGAGTTGTTCGTTGTAGTGGTCATGCGTTCATCCGCTACTCTCGGTACTATTATATAACAGAAGTGATTGCGAGCAATATTTATAATATCAGTGCGTCGTTCTCGTCGTTTTCGTAATTTGTGTGGAAGTCAGCTCTATTACCCACTTTCTACGTGCCGGGCGATTTTTCACTGTGCACCGCCGCCATCCAAAAATGTATTTAACGATTCTTCTATTTCGATCATAGCATTATCAAAGAAATTCGAAATGATACGAAGACCTCAGGTACACGTCGCATGTCATAAAGGCCACCTAGATGCTCTCAAAGTATCACAGAAGCAAAATTTGATCGGTTTGTTGCTCGATTCCCTCAAAAATAAAGCAGGAGGTCGTTTCCAATTCTTCTCTGACGAGAATTTTTATTTCGATGCAAAAATGAACCGCAGAAATGGTCGCTGGTTTGCTCACGATGCAGTGCATGGGCTTTTAGTGGGTAGGAGCAAGATTTTCGTCCAAATTTCATGTTATACGTGCGGTGTCCATTGTAGTGTGATGCCGCTCTACTTTTTCCAGGAAGATATACGCATCGCTGGAGAAGCTGACCTGCACGTTCTACGAACCGTTGTGTGTTTATCGATGACTGAAGTGTCCAAAGGACCATAAGACTTCCAACAAGATGGCCCATCGGCCCATACAAGTTCGACTATTGAAGGATGGGTCGCCTGAGAATTGCGGTGCATAGCGGTTGTCTTAAACAATGACTTTTCTAACACGTTTAGCTGTTCTTTTAGCGCTATTAGAAACTGTCGTTTTCGACCTTTGACGACAATGACTGTTTATTAGTTCTATTAAACAGACATCAAATTTCGGTATCACTCGTGTAACCTCCGTAGACTTAACAATATAGTGCAGTAGTATTATAGTCATTTACAGTTTAATGAGAGTACAGTTTAATGATTTAGTTATGTTCGAAAGGCTTTATACCTTCATTATAGGTAGGTATACGATTTGGTTTATATCTGAAAAACTTGAGGCGATAAACACTTTGTCGATCGTTATCCAGGTCGTCAGTTTTTGGCATAGATTCACTGAATAGCTGAATATAGGGCCAGCGGTTTAAAGTTATTATAATTACCGAACATGTTACGAGATGTAACATCTCATGTTTGGTGATTGGACCAAAAATGCGCATAACGGCCTTTGAAGCACGGCGTTCAGTCAAACTGTATCATAGGATCAGTCATATTTGCAATTATTTGCAAAAAAAATACATACGCTTGTCAAAATATTAAATAATAGTATCCGTTTTACGCAGTACACATAACTAATCATAGTGAAAAAAAAAAAAGACCTTTTGTAAGTAATTGTCGCATGCACTCAGCGTCCACTATTGATGCTTCCCACCCAGCTGGTACGACAGCGCAGTTCCAGTTATAATGCGCCTCTTTCAATTGAATTTAGTCTTAAATAATGCATATTGATGACGCCGGCTTGTAATACATGATTCGCTGTACGTTAATATTACTGTTAATAATAACGATGAGCATGATGCTTTAAGGATACAGCCGCGCTCTTTTAAGCATATCCTGCTTCTTGTGTTGCTACTGGGGATGTTGGAACTCTTTAGCCGGTCACGACTGTTAAATAGCATTATCACGCGTTGTGCTCATTAAATCAGGATGATATAAAAATAACAAAAACAAACAGTAATCATATAATAATGATAACCGCGACACTAATGACCTTCAGCTTTTTCCCTTAGTCCTCATCAGGAGCTCTAATTCGAATGGAAGTTAGCTTTAAGAGACTGAAGTGGTCCACGTACACTGTATAAAGCTGTGCTGCCGCAATCGTTGTGCATTAGATTCCTAAGTACAACTCTAGCAATAGTTCGAGATTGTAAAAGAACAATAGGCCGTTGCCTGCGGCGATTGTCGACGAACTCGGAAAATGAATGTGATGGTCGACTTAACCCAGACAGAAACAGTTCCGAATGTACAACAATTGCTTACGACTAACGGACCGTTGGTTGCCTTCGAGTGTTGAGACTGAATCTGTCCTACCTCGAGAAAGTTGAATACACGTATAACACGAGTTCGAATTCGTACAAATGTGCTCAGCTTTCAGATATTCGTAGCAGATAAGACTATACCGCCACAAATACAGGATAAGAAGGCAAGCTTTGTGCTCAGATTACATGTAAATGTAAGAATCCACGCGACGATGACAAAAAAAAATTGCAGTAACAGGGTGTAGAATGGATGATTAAGCTAAATTTTTAATAACATTTGCTTAAAATTTATTGCAGGTGAGCGTTTAGGTACATGTAGACAAAGACAAATAATGTTTTGCTTACTTCATTGTCCACCTATAGGACCGATAGGACTATAAAATATTTGCGTTAATATATTGCGGTAATAATAAGAGAGTGAACTTAATAATATGCAAGTGCATAGAATGTTTTTTGACTATGTTCAAGTAACTTGCAATCATTAGACAACAGCTACCGGTAGGCTTGAGTTTAACATGATCCGGTTTCCTTAATAAAGAATTTCTGCTCAACTGAAGTACCATTTGAGGCTTCTTCTAAACTTTAGCTAGTATCTTCCGATTATTATTATTTAGGTACGATTTGGATACAACATTTTAAACGCCCACATTATTTCTATCGATAAAAAGACATCCATACCGTGTTCTCAAATGCATATCATCCTGCAGAAATAACTAATCACGTATAAAGCACAGCGAAGCTATAGAAACTAACGGTTAATTGTGTCAGAATAGCAGTCACAATGATTCGTGTTTTGGTTTGTCTATATTTGATGCGTTATTGCGAATGAAATCATACGATCAGGCATCTCAATTATCCATGACGTTACTGAAAGACACCAACGAGATTTTATCTAGGCGCCAGCATATAACGTAGTATCACTCTATGTTTCCTTCACTAAGGGCGCGAGTGGCGTCCAGTATCAGGTAATTAAAGACCTATTGCATCCAGTGTCCCCCAAAAGGGCCATTGTGTAGTTAGTCTGGGACGGCGGAGCTCTTGATGGAACTGGGAAGCTGCTGCGCCAATAGGCAAGATTAGGTTCTTAAGAGTCCGATAAGCTATGCCTACTTTTTCCACGAAGCTATCGTTGGCACAAGCACCTAGCATGCAAATACAGCCATGAAACAATCAGCGTTTACAGGTAGCAAGTCGGACAACAAAGGCTGCAACGAAGATGTGGCTGCCGTACTTATTTGATGGATAATCGTTGATGGAGCACAATAGATGAGATCCTAGACAGCGACCCGTTCGAAAGGGAGAAGCTAGTGTTCGGTGTTAACACCTATTTGTGTCTAGTAATGATGATGAATTTAGTTGTCATGTGCTAGACCCGTTTAAGCAGGAAGCACACAGGGAACCCAAAATCAGAAGATCGGCGACCCGCGGTAAAAATTGATTGACGTGGTCATCAGCGATAGTGATTCACAGCATTGATTTACGAGCTAATTGCTGAGTCCGTGAATAATGGTTGTTACTGCTTTTGCTGCTCAAATTATACCGATATCGCAATGGGTGCATTCTACAACCTTTTGGCTTGCAGTGCCTTAGGGTGTTATTATCCATACAGGTGACAGGTGGATAGACAGCAGAGAAAGCAATGGCTTGCAACTCGGGCCCGTCTTCCTTGCCCGGCACCGACTATATGTTCGCATACGATCTAATTGCAATCTAGTATATGTTTAGCTGCTCGGTTGTGATCTGTGTGTATCAGGATCTGCGATTTGTGTATCGGTGTAGCTAGTAATTGTGTTGGCTTCACATGCAGTAGGTTTCTATCAATGGTCATAAAAGTCGAGTATTCTTGTATTGTTCTTATATTAGTCATTTAGAACCCTAATTGTTTGCTACTTACACTGTTGTCAGAAGCGTCTTGTTATCGATAGAGCTGTGGCATTCATTATCGAGCCACAATTGGAGCGCCATCTGATGTTCAACTGTCTCGAAGAACTTCTCAGTGGTGTGCTTCGAGCCATCAGTTGTCGTATACTATTATCTTAGCTTTTAGATTATTAGCCGTATCAATGTGCAACGATTTTTCTAATTTGTAATAAACATTACTAGTAGTCGCTCCGATTCGGTACCTTGTGAGAGGACAGGTTAAGCCAGATATAACCTACCCCAATAGATATAACTTACCGTAAACTTTTTAATTATAGGAAACTTGATTAGTTGGTTGATACCACCCTTCTACCTGACGTCGCGGGACAGCTTTGTCCGAAGTAAATCATCGAGTCAAAGCAATTTTATACTGTTTGTGACCGCAGCGTAAAAGAGCCGAGCTTAGCGACAATACTACGATCGTTGCGGTAACGAAACCATAGACGCACAGAAATATATTGCAATGTGATGTGGCGGCCATTTGGTATCAGCATTTACTCTGACCGTTAAAGGTCCCATGAGTTAATGAGGAGAACGACTTGCGAACTGCTTATCCACTTACATCGGCGACCACTCGGTTTCAAGTTAATCTTTTTGTCTGTTCCGCCTCACGTAGCAGTGGCCTCAACTAACGGCAAGCGTCTGTTGGGCTGGTGACAGTTGTCGTGCATCGTACTTCGTGCTTCTATAAGGGCAACAATCCAGAGATCAGAGGCTTGTTGCTGTTTAGACAGGATAGCCAATAAGGCGCGGATTGGGTTCATTTGCAGACTAACTATTGTTGTTAAATCGACTGCGTATTTTGCTAAACGACATAGACGGGGTCCACTGACCCGCCCGGAAAGTTCAGAGACTCCTGGTCATACATAAAATGAGGCTCGCATCGTTCCCTAAGAAAACTAAATGACTTGGTTAATCAAATTCATTGATGTCTAGGTTGCTTATGTTACCAAGATAATGTAGATATTTTTAGTAAAGAGTTGTCCTGAACACGGTGCTGGACTCGACTGTGAATTAGCTGCCGATCTTGAGACGAATGATCCTAGATTTCTGCGCCAACGTTACAATCTAAAACCGACCTCATGTATTATAACCGTATGATCGAGGACTGCGATGTGCCGGTAACAGACTTTCTACCAAGGTAAGAGTTGCACTTACTTAAATACGTTTTATACAACAGAACGTATTACGTAAATTATGTGAAGTGAAATGGAACCTATTATGTACTCAAATTACTGTCGCCTGAATTGACCATACGCGAGTTTGCTACACATTCTATATCAAAGCTTATTACTATGGATCGTTTTCGAGTAGGCCTGGTGAGTTTGTATTTGTAACGTCAACAACACTGACAGGACATCACTCACTCACTCACTGGTGGAAACTCTCATTGTAATGATCCCAAGGCCGAAGTGTAGTATATGACTTTTCTGCCATGGATTATTGTTTACGATAGTTTATTATTCAAGGTGGGTACGCCAATGGAGATGCTACTGAGAACAGACTTGTGATGTCTCAGTAACAGACATAATTGTGAATACACTCAAAAGACAGGTAGGGGTACATTCAGCGGCAACTTATATGAATAATTGACACCAGTTCAATAATAAAATGTAAAACCACATCCATATTCATAATTCAGAAATACGTTTCGAAATAAGTTGTTAATTTAAATAAAGCCCGATTTTGAACAAAGCCAGTCCGAAAACTTATGTCTGAAATAGTTTTTTGGCGGACACCCAATCGTATTACAGGCAGATACTCTCTGGAATAGCTATCAGTTTCGTCTGTTTAAGCAGCGGCTAAATGTAATAATGGTGCATCCAAAACGCGAATTGGGGTATGCTTTTGTCTTTATACCTTAGCATTTCCTATCGGCGAAGATTTTTACTTGATTCATTTGTGAATCAAGACTAAATCTGATAAAAGAAGTGTTGAGAAATCGTTTCGAACGGGTTCCGATAGAGTTACCACCGTAGTTTAATCAGTTGCGCTGCTTAGAATCAAGAACACCACTTTACAAGGACCAGTGTCACTGAATAGTAACCTGGTCTATTTATTTTACCATAACTATATCTCTCCTTCGCGTACGCCTTTCGTCGTGAATAAAGACGATATCGGTACGTATCGATACGAGTCTGCAAACAAAGACTGCTGGATCTAAGCAATGATTGGGGCAAGCCGATAGTCTTGGATAGATTAAACGCGTATCCAGTGTGATTTATTGCACCCCTCAGCAAATGCGCGTATCCTATAGATGCGAATCTGACAAAATTTACCAATTATATAGAGAGGCACGCGCATCTAAGTTGAATATTTTTTGTCGTACGAACCAATTAGAGGTGTACGGGGATAGGGAGTTCCAGTATCCGAATCAACCGGCAAATTATGACTGTCCTGCGCAGTCGCTCAGAACTTGTTGCTTTAAGGATACGACTCTTACGGCCTGGCAGTTAAAATAAAGAGTATTTTTCAACCTTACTGTGTTCACAAGACAAAACGCTTAACCTTCTACAACAATTAAATGAAAATCTTTGACGACTAGCAAATATATTAAACACCTGTAGATATTGCTGTTGTTGTTGTAACATTGTTTTTTTCGCATAATAATTATGTTACGGGAGAGGAATCAAATTTGTCTAGCTCAAACGATTATTATGTAGTAATATTATATAATATGATGCTACATAACTTGTTTCGAAGGTTTGGTTAAACAGATGTTTAGCTTCTCTTCAAAATGAAACAGATATTATGATTTTACGATCGAATATGCTTTAGGCTGCAATAAGGTTCCCCATCGAAATCAGTTTTTTTCACTCCACTCGGTCTATGGGCATTAGTTATGAGTAAACTGAAGTCGGAAGCAGTGCCTGGTTAAATATTGATACTATTCAAGCCTGACAATGATCTATAGCATTGCTGATTTGTAATGACTGAAGTTTGGTTAATATTACATAGTTGACTAGAGCGGAGTGGCAGATTGGATCAATAGTGGAAATAATTCCCAAGTGATGTCGGTTTAAGTTCTTTTATTTAAGACAAGGTTGCGCACGAATATTTAATGCAGGAGGCCTTACCTAGGAGAACAAGGGTTTCCCACTAAAGGCTCTTTCCACTTGGTTTTTAGTACCCTAATAACTGGTTTTAATTAAAAGCAAATCTACTTCACCTAATCTAGTTGTGGGCACAGGATTATTTACGTAATGCTGTTCCAGTTATTAACTACGTAGCCCGCTTTTAGAATATTGCGATTAAGCCTCTCGCAAAATCGGAGGAGGAGGATTCCTTTGGCATTCTTTGATAAGCTAACTAGAATGGTATTATTGATTCTATTTTTTACACACCTGACGACGGTGGTTTAACCGAGCCGAAACAAAGTACAATAGGAAGTTTACTACGAGACAAATGGGCCGTAGGTTTCGTTGTTTTGTTGTTGTTGTTGTTTCCCCGGTTGTTGATTTCCCAAGTTTTCGCCAGCTGTTACGTGGATACGCCAATTAAGTTACTCTCTGGGCTGGATGTTAAATGTAAGAAAATCCAGCTCTTTTCTGACCGGTAATTGGAGAAGTTGGTGTTCAACGTAGTGGCATTCTTAGCTAAAATAAGTAGATACTATAATTTATTCATTTCGTTTGCTAAGTTCGGTATTAGCTCCGGATTTACAATGGCAGTGGGAACAAGTCCAGAAAATTACGTCAATCTGGATGTACGTAACTGGAATCTTGTTCAACTTTGCTTCAAGTAAACGGTAATTCTACAGGAACATCTGTTCCAACATTTTGATTCTAGCAACACATCCGATACCGATCAATCGACTTTCAAAATAGCTGTCACTTTGTCGCAAGCCCAGTGAAGTTGAAAGCGTCCACTAGTATACAGTAATGCTGTGCCTTTTGTCACAGCCGGCAAAACTAGCCTCGCTAAAACTATTAACGAGCATTGGCAGAATGGCTGGGTTTCCACCTAGAAAATTACACCCTAACCGCACCAATACGCCCGCTGTCAGGTTTGTTACTCAATCGAATATTGCTTTATAAACGAAAAAACCAGTGCTATTAAATCTATCGTCTGCTCAGACGAGCTGCCTACAGCCGAGCTAAAGGAAAACATACCTTTTTCATAATGATAGTTACTTGCAAGACAAGCTATCTGGAATAATCGTTCTGTAGACTTCAGACGCATGTACTTGGACCAGTTGTTGCAATGGGACGTTAGCATCTGTGCCTACGGTCTTTGCCATCAAAGACCGTAGGCACAGATTAGCACAGACTTAGCTGGACACGTTATTTCGTATTGTTTCAACCACTGAACTACAGATGTCATAATCATTCTATTAATCTATTGTCCTACTTAATATTAAGTATTAAATCCTATGTTAAATTAGCGGCGCACAGCTCGCTCTAGAGTCAGGAAAATCAATAGACACTTCGTTGTATTTTGCAATCGGGTCTACTGTCGTGGGCAAGGAAATTGTTACTAGATGCCGCCTAAATCGGTCAAACTAGTTTCATACGATAACGCACCATAGACACACTAATACAATATAAATATATAACAAAAATAGGTTCCTCATAAATAGTAGTTCACTTAGTGTTTTCTAGTTTGAGTTTTGCCTGATTTCTCCTAATACATCTGATTAACCATTAGAGAGTTATTATGTATTGATTGGTTTTATTAACTTCGTAAGTAATAAATCTAGTAGTTTTTCTAAGTAGCTAAATATACTACATAACGATGTGTCATGAGATCTTAATTTCTACCTATCTTTTTACAGAATATTAAAACCAGACCGAGAGAAATGGTTCTACGTTCACAAGGCTTAAATATCTATTGCAAAGTAGCGAGATTTTTTGTACCTCAAATTACGGATAGAGAAACAGTTTGTCAATATCTTTACATCGAAGCGCTAGCATTGCCTCTCGGCGTCCATTACTCAATTATACGGAATTAGCACGCTGATATTTAGCTACATCAACAATAACAGCTTGAGAGGATACATAGATAGGTGAGGAATGAAACAATGCGATAAAAATTTAAATAATAAAATTTAAATCTGTCGTGTTGATATGCTTACATACGGAACAATTTCCTAAAAAGTTTTTTGAAAACAGAGTCATGCGCATCTTACGAACGCTAAAAGCTGCTTAATTTACGTCCAGATAGATCCATTATATTATGTGAATTAGCCCGGTGTTTTGAAGGTAAATGAAACCCTACCCTTACGATACAACAAAATTCGGTTACATCCAAGTCATTTCGAGCTGTTCTCCTGCAGCAAATTACCCTCGGAAGTCTAAAAAACCGTGTTTTGAGATTGCTTGAAAAGTTTGCCGAAGGCGTTTTGCTGAACCTATATTGAGTTACCTCCCAGTAATACACATAAGGTAACCAACTTAGTAGTTGCTCAACATACCTCCTTATATTTCTTTTTCTTTTTTGAAAAGTATTTTGTTATCATCAGCCGACACTGAAATTGAACAAGCAATGGTTGGCATGCTTGTAGTTATTCATGGTTCTATCGCAACCCACTCAAAGTTGCGTAGTATTCAACCAGAGCACTTAGCCCCGGCATTACTTCACATTTTTCTTTTTGAATCCATGATGCGGAAGCGTTATCGGCAGCTAGCACTGCCTAGTGCAAAATTCGCGAGCTCATCAAACCAAGTCTCTTCCAAGAGTCGGGACTGTACTACAATTACTTTGATGATAACCTGACATCTGGAACGGATTAACGCGACTTGTCATATAGATGGGTAGAGGAACCCTGTTCCACGAGCAGGACCAGATTTATAATTCCAGTAACATGACTGCTGTTGAAATACCATAAATAGAGCGTTTTGCTGAGAGGTATAACTCTGCGCTAGTTTGTTTGATTTATTACTAAAAATCTACTTTTTACATCACATATGTATTTTATTCATAAACAACAAGGAGCATGTTGTAATGGAATTCGTTTACGGAGGTAGCTGGGTGATGAAAGTGTCTGAAATTGCCTATTCGGTCAAAATCTACTTTAATGATACTGTGTTTTACCATTTATGATAGTATCTACAGTAATCCGGTGAAAAAAATGTCCGCCTTGTAATTTTAATAATGATAATAAAAGTTGGCTAAACATGTATTGATTCTAATAGCTATATTGTTTCCATTCCAATAAACATTCACACTTCAGTACTGTGAAACTTGCAGCATTTCATGTATATTATCCGTTGAAATATGTCGCCATGTTAATGATGGAGGAGGTCATCTTGTTACACCTAACAATCGTTTGTTTTTCACCGTTTGCAGGTCTCTGTCTGGTGCCGGAGCTCAAGTCAATGGCGACTCACTTACCGCGCCATTGCCATTGGTCGAGGAACCGGCCTCTGCACGGAAGCTGAACACGTTCTCGGGGGTCTTTACACCCGTATGCCTATCGATGTTCAGTGCAATTCTATTTTTGCGAATTGGTGGGTTTCGGCCTGAGATTATTCTCTACACGAAGCGTGAGCCTTAGTAGCGTAGTTAGAATGCTGTATCCCGACGAAGGTGTTGGTCCTTAACTCTCACTTATGTTATTTATTGTCAGGAATTTACTAAACAGTGCCGGATACATGAAACTTTCCAATAGGTTAATAAACGACTGTTTTCGTATCCGCTTCTGTGCTTGCCTTTGTGTGTTTGCTCTCGGCATATTTGATATTTCAAGTTATCGCAAATTAATGCTTATTTTGATAGTTAGGTTTACTATTCATGAGCCAGCAAACGACGTCACTTTTACTTAACAATTAGCCAACTAAGGTAATTGATTTGTGCTTTTCCATACGCTGTTTGTTGTGCATTGGTACAACTAGGTTTTCTGATAGGGAATTCAGGTCTAATGGAATGCATTCTCGAGATGATAGTGGCCTACGGAGTGTTAGTGTTTACTGTTCTTTCAATCTGTGCTGTTTCCACAAACGGAGCCGTTGAGGGTGGAGGCGCATATTGTGAGTATGGTTTTTTTTTTTGATGACCTTTTAAAAAGCTAGGAAAAATTGCATACACAGCTCGATTTGCTTAACCTATCGAAGACTGTCCTCTGGTTTATATAATATGTGTGTGTGTGTGATTCCTCTTAAATAGCTCTTTGTCTATGTATTTTTTTTTATTTTATTTATATATATTATATCTACCTAATCTGTAGTATCGATCGATGAACAGCAACAGCTTTCACTGCTTCAGGTCATGCTGATAATAATAATAATAATAATTTAGAGACTTTGACGTGATATTCTTATATTCAACCTTTTTCTTCACGTGCTCATTTTTCGTTTTTGTGCAGTTATGATAAGTCGTGCACTTGGCCCGGAATTTGGAGGCTCCATTGGAACGTTGTTTTTTATCGCCAACGTGTTCTCCTCAGGCCTTTACATTTTCGGTTGCGTCGAAGGCTTGGTTAACAACTTCGGCCCATCTGGTAAGTTTGTCACCGGCTGTACTTAAATGCTCATAATAAAAACCTGTCTTCTAATTTTTTCTCGAACGGTCCGATTCTAGGTAGCGTGGCAAAGATCCTTGAAGAGGGTTATTGGTGGAATCTGTTGTACGGCACATCCGTGAACGTGCTAAATCTGCTTGTCTGTCTCGTGGGAGCGGCGTTATTCGCGAAGACGACGGTAGTCATCTTCGGCGCAGTAATGGTAGTCGCACTTTCTGTGGCCCTCTCTATGATGTTCTCGTCCGCGAAGCTAATTCCGTTCCCCGAAGAGAACCAGATAAATCAGACAATTCACTCAGGCTTGTTTACCGGCCCAAGCCTCACGACTCTGGGTAGCAACTTGTGGTCGAACTACAGTCTCGATTATTTTAGTGGCAAGAATGGTAAAAATTACACGACAACATCGTTTGCTATCGTTTTCGGTGTACTCTTCTCCGGTAAGAGATATCTGCGTGCTTTGTAATGTGAATTTAGATCAAACGAAAGCTTATTTAAGAAGATTCACAGATTTTATGTATGCATAATATAGGGTATACATTATAGTACATATACCAGTGGTGCATATTGCTTGCATACTGATAACACTAAACTAGTTGCTGCATATATATAATTATTCAGTTGAGTGGATCAGAGCGCACATTTTTAAGGATATTTTTCTAACTGTATGTTCTTCGAATTCTCGATGTTTTAGGTGTGACTGGAATTATGGCCGGTGCAAACATGTCCGGTGAGCTAAAAGATCCGGCGAGGTCGATTCCGCACGGTACACTGTCTGCTGTGTCCTTCACATTCGTTACATATATTGTTTTGATGCTGTTGACAGCCTCATCGTGCACCCACGACCTACTCGTAAACAATTATATATACATGCAGTATATAGATTTCATTCCACAACTCGTTGGACTCGGCATCTTTCTAGCAACATTTTCGGCGTCACTCAGCAACCTAATTGGAAGTTCTCGTGTGCTCGAGGCTCTCGCTAAGGACGAACTGTTTGGCATGTTACTTAGCCCGGTTGCAAAACACAACTGTAGAGGTTTGTGTATGGGGCCAAAAATGATATACCTTCTTATGTTATAAAGATGGATTCCTATTGTCTTTTTCGTGTATCAGATAAAAGTAAATACCTGGGCCAAGTGGCTGTTGCCAGTGCATCTTTACGACAAGCAAGCGTGCGAGCTTACGTTAGTATTCATCAAGAGTTTTTTTTTTTTTTAGCACAAAAACGATTCTTTATAGGCTTCCGGTTTTTGCGATGGTATTTTTTCGTCAGCTGAGAACTATAAACAAAATATCACTAATTTCTTGAACTTCCAAGGAAACATTATAATGAAAACGGTATGCCTAGGTTTATGCTAAAAACATTCAAAAAATTCCCACAGGTTTTGTAGAATATATCGAAACTGGGGGGTGCTTCGTTACCACACAAGCGTCATAATGATAACTACTCGATTCAAATACTAGGATATAAATGTAACAACTTAATAGGTGTTCGTGTCCATTAGATTTCCTCAAATCATTTAGCTTGCTTCTAAGTTGCGTCATTTATCACTGTGTCGCTTTTATTTGAGCTTCTTCATTTAGTCAGCAGCTATTTCCATCCAATGTCCTATGTCAAAGCTTAACAACAATTTTCAAGAACATACTATACATAAAAACATTTTCGTTCAAATTAAATATGGCATTTCAATATTTGTTAATAATTTTTTTCCGTTTACGTAGATAACGTTGCAAATAAAATATACACCATAGTGTTGCATTACAGCTCTACAATTTGTATCCCCTCATTTGTTAAGACCAAAGACGTTCAATTTGATTTTTGTTTTGATACTTGAGTAAAGATATTTACGTTCATTTAACATGTGCCATTTTACTCTGTGAATATGATGTGATATCATTTTCTGTGATAACAGGTAAAAACCCTTGGCTGGCTGTGCTTGTCTCATTCTCCATTGTTCAGTGCACATTGTTTATCGGGACACTCAACGAAATAGCCCAAATCACATCTGTATTCTTTCTGCTATCATATTTGTCAACAAATTTGGCTTGCCTAGCCCTCGACCTTAGTTCGGCACCGAATTTCCGTCCATCGTTCAAGTACTTTTCATGGGCAACAGCGTTCTGCGGCCTTCTAGGCTGTGGCGTAATGATGTTTGTTGTATCTTCATTATACGCAGCCATTGCTATTATCATGTGTCTTGTGCTAGTGATCGCGCTGCACATACGCTCACCGCCGGTTCGCTGGGGCTCCATCTCTCAGGCTCTTATTTTCCATCAGGTTGGTGCAGTACATATATATATATATATATATATATGTATATATATATAAATATTTTGAGTGCTTCTAAAACCTCGCGAGTATTCCATGCAGAACATTGCAGAAGTCAATTAATTAGACTGGACAGGTTAATTAAAAATGAAAGACCTTTACTGGTCAAGGAAGTTGCAAACAGAAAATACCCCTCTCCATACAGGTCTGGTAGTGCAAAAAACCTTTTAATTACTCTAGGCTCAAAAAATTTTCAGCCTCTAGCGTATTTGCCGGACTGCACAGATTGAAATTAAAATTGGTACTAAAAAATCTATTCCACGGAAGACGATTATCAAAAGTCGAGGTAGCCCGGAAATGACTCAAAGGGTCGATAATTCCGCAAGGGAATCCGCAAGCTGCCTGACAGGTTTTTCGATGATTGAGGTCTCAAGATACATTTGACTTATAATCAATAAAAAAGGCTGATTATCTATTTGTAATACGGTTATTACTATCATCTAAGTTTTCTTAGCAACTTTAGTATGAAAATATGTGACTCATCTGCCAAAATGATATCTACAGCTGGTGACAAATCCAGGAATACGCATATTCCGTATGCATTTAAGTGCTGTATCTTAAGTAAGCATTGCTAAAAACGTTCAATACATCATTTATTCCATTCTCGTTGCTTCGCGCAGGTACGTAAATATCTCCTTCTGCTTGACTCACGCAAAGATCACGTGAAATATTGGAGACCTCAGTTTCTGCTCATGTGCGCAAATCCGCGTTCGGCGCTGCCGCTAATTTTGTTTGCCAACGACCTCAAGAAGTCTGGCCTGTACGTTATTGGGCACATTAAAAAGGGCCGACCTCAAGACTACCCAATCGATCCGGTGCTCGAGGAGTATCCGCTGTGGTTAAGTCTGCTTGACAAAATTAGAGTTAAAGCGTTCGTCGAAGTCACCCTGGCGCCTACTGTCCTTGACGGTCTGCACCACCTCGTACGGATTGCCGGTCTCGGTGCAATGAAGCCGAACACAATTCTCTTCGGATTTCACGATGACTCCGTTCCCAGTGACTTCTTCAATGAACATCGATTCGAGACGCTGAACGTGCGCAATGGCAAAAGTGCGTTTTTGTCACTGCGTAGTATGGAAACGGATAGTGACCGTCTGTCAAAACTAGAATTCGTCCAAATGGTTGATGACGCAATGTACTTCATGAACAAAAATGTCGTTCTTGCCCGACACTTTCAGCAGCTGGACAAAGCCGTTATTGTTCGGTCATCTAACCCGCTACACATCGACGTCTGGCCTGTAGATTTTCTCAAGCCTAACGCATCTGTCACGACAATCGATAATAACTGGATGTATATTATGCAGTTGGCGTGTATCCTTCACATGGTGCCTGGCTGGAAGAAACATACAATAATTCGTATATTCATGTGTGTTGCCGATGCCAGCGACGACACTACCAGGCATCAACGTCATTGGCAGAGCATGCTGAACATGCTGAGGATTGATGCGCGAATTATCACCGTTCGCTACGATCATATCACAGCTAAACTTTATAACAATGCAGGCAGCGGAGGGGGACAGCAGCCAACACAGGTGAGATTTACGGTTGGTACCAATATATAGTTAGTTGACAAAAGTAAGATTTACGTTAAGAACTTTTTAATCAGTTTATATTCATCATGTGACAGTAAATCGTATATGTAATCTACAAAATGACAACGTTCGGTTGTGTTTGCCTGTTCTATCTCAGTCCCGAACACAGGCATCTGACCCGGCATCCATTAATGAGATCACAAAATTTCCATACAGTTTGAATATGACGAACATCCTGTAAGTGTTCTTACATAACGCGACCTATTCCACACCACAAAGCTAGCCTCGAATGTTTTATGAAGCACGACAGCGTTGCCATAGCATGACGGTATCACTCATATTTGCTATTTGTTGTATAATTTCAGGTCGAAAACGGTGGTGCGGATGCAAGCGACAGCTATTTGACGGAATGTAACGCGATGATGCGCGAGCAGAGTGAACGTACAGCGGTCCTTTTCGTCTATTTACCTCAACGGGGCGGACGGCACGCCTCGGACAAGGAACGACTTCGTTACCTCGAGCAGCTTACCATACTGACAAAAGAGCTGCCACCCACATTGATGGTACATGGAATCAGTCCAGTAACGTCGACAACACTTTAAAAACCACCATAGATCGCTATATGTGTATCACATTGTATTCTTCACTGAAAGAATAACAAAACCAACTAGCAATTAAGGATCTAGTGCTAGAGACGCCAGAAACAGCCAATGACCTCAAAGGTCTTCAAAAGCACCATGTCTATTCCACCTAGGATCCACCTTCGTTGGTTAGTTGTGTTTCGCACCGACTATTTAGCGTCATTATTTTAACTATTACCACCAGCACAGGCTGAAGGTCCTGCGCCAAGACAAGCTATGGGGAAGTGTTGGCAACATGCATTTCCTGTCTTGCTAGTCAAACGGCAAAGCACCATGGAGCAATCCTCAGTCTTCTGTATGCGCCTTTCTGTGCGTCGGAGTGTATATGCTGAGCTGTACAGTTTGGTCGTGTTGACCACTGTGTAAAAACGAATTGATGAAAGAGACACAATGAGATGCCGGATTATATGGATCCCATATTTCAGGCTCTCGCCTGTCACTTGAATCTATAGGGTAAACGCATAACAGTTTTTACGGAAGGGGGCTGGGGGAGTTACTGTCGGAAATTGCAAGTGTCTTGGAATTGACAATACAATAAGCGATTGGGTACGACAAGAGTTCAACCGTGGCATCATCTGCGTCAAGGTTATCCAACTGATGCAATAGGGCCAAAAGAGAGACACAGACAACAATTAATTGTAGATTTTACACCTAACACACGGTTTTATGGGCCCTGTCTTTAGGGTGGTCACCTGATGAGAACTGGCTACCGTTGAACCCTATCGAATCGATTCGCAATAAAAAACCAACCAGATTAACAATTTTTATGACTGAGATAGTTACCAAATAATAAATACTGCTACCCTTCCTGCTTTTACGATTATTGGAAATGTGTTGTTATGTTGCGAAAACATTGTGGCGTTTATCGACCCGTTATATTATCTGATGACAGATACATCGCTGTGACAAACGAACGTGTCAAATAGAGGCACCTAAACGGGTTTATTTCTGGGGTATTTGTAGCTTCACTTCATCAAAAGCACGCGGTTTCATCTGTCGTGGAACAACAAGAATAACGACTTGAACAAAGTCATATATCGCTAAATCGTTAAGGCCGGTGTGCCAGACATAACCGGTATCTCTCTGTTTGGCCATCGCTGGCACTGTTTTTCTAGACAATCAATGGCGGATGGCGTCCAGTGTTCGAATGCAAAAATGTCTGTGCATAATATCGATCATATGTGATACTATGGACTGTATGCGAACCTGTAGGTTATAGTTAGGCTCTACCGTAAATAATCCCAATGAAAGGTCGTTCAATCTATCGGACATGGCATACCGTGAGCAATGAGGGAGGTCCGGTTATCTGCTGGGAGTATCTGGTTTAAAAAGTTCGTGGGCTGTATGTAAGCTGTGCGAATTTTTCAGACAGCTATGGTAGCGTATTAATGAACATCTGATGTACATCGGTTTGAGGCTTCAAGTAACTTTCGGACGTTCTAGATCAATTTTGGGCCACTAGGGCAAACATCTTGGTAGAGCAACCGCACGAATCGTATTTACCTATTCAATAGACACCTAGAGATTACACCTAAGGTGTTTGTTTTATCCCGTTGTCAGTGTTCCCCTTGATCTAGCCATTAGGTTGCGAGGCATACGACGAAAAAACAATACGGTCAAACAATATTGCAATTCGAAGTGTATTTTAGCCTTCGATTGATTTAGTATCGTCCGTTAATCCCACCGATTAAAAACTCTTTTTTACGGAAAGTCGAAATGAATCGAAATGTGTGTGAAGAAAATGCTCCTCATTCATTTTTCTATATTTTCTCATATCATATTTGTATTGAAATATACACAGGGATAAACAAACAGTAAACTGAGTGGCTTTACTTAGATAACCCTATATACATAATTTTTTTGCCTTTTTAGGATGAATAGAAACATTAGACTAATCGCTAGAGGAATAACGATTTTCTTACGTTTTGCTGGTTGTTATTTTTAATATTTTTTTGCTTCTCCTTATTTAAACAAAAAAGTTTATTGGCGTGTCAAATGAATACGTCGCAAAAGCAAATAGATTCGTTCTATCGGAACTCGTAGCCCGAATATCTGTTTTAATGATCTGATCATTGTGCGTATGTGATATACCTATATTGAGGTAGATAGCTTGATACCGTAGTGACCTTCTTATGAAAGTAATACAAATATTGTGATTTTTTGAAGAATCATAGGATCTTAAATGATTAAGACGATTGTTGCAAAATGGGTGTAACTTTAATATGTAATAGTATCAATAATGACATTGAGATAAATACGTACCTAAATTCTGTAAAAATCCTCCCCGTACATTAACCTTGTTCCAATAATGATAAATGATATTTTTCTCTCAGTGACATTTAATAAAAACACATCCAACCTAAAAACGACGTACACGTTTCCAACCAGCCATACAAATATTACAGCCCTAGCCTTTCATAGAATTCTTGTGTCGTATGTCGCCCTTTAGTAGATTTCAAACACGGTGATCCCTAAGTGTTAAATGCTCTACCCCTCTCGCTGCATGCGACATGGGGTGCAATTGATTCAACGTTCAATCATGTTCATAATGCGTAAAGATGCAAGTGTGTTTTCTCAAGGTCCGTCAAAACCTGTGCTGTGAATGAACGTCCATTGAGAGATTTGCACAGTGCGCTGTCTTGCAATGGCTTAGGTATAGAGATCCTTGCACTTCCATCGGGTACTATACGGGTCTGAAAACTAGCGCCGTCACGCACTGACCAACGAGAAGACTAAATGATTACGAGGTATCGGTGTAAAACTTTGTTCGGCGAATGAATCACCTGTTATTGATAGTATTGGTAATACGCGTGGTCGTTACCTCGATCAGGCTGCGTTGCTAAAGAGATATTGATTTGGCATCAGCTCGACTTACCGCTCAGTTGAAGCAAACTAGCAGCATTTTTCCGCGAAAGAGACACATTGTGGCTTGTTAAAAGATAGAAATATTTGTATTGATTTTATACAAGTATCTTCAAGGACCGTCAAACTTTTTCGGTGCTGACACCAACATGCCAATAATGCAAAACGAATATCACGTCGATCGCACGTGGTAGAAGATGTAGGTACGTAGGACGTAAATCCTCGTGTGTATTTAATAACGAAAACGGTTGATACTTGTGTGTTGTCTGTGATTACGCTAATAACAACAGCTGTTACAAAATAAACAGATCATTGCTGATGACTATTTCTATTGCGATGGGTAGATGTAGACGATGATATGGCTGGGGTTCGCGTAAACGGGGTGATCGATCGCGCTGTTTCGGTGTGGATAAGACAGGCAAGGCGTGTTATACGTTTTTGAAAAGATGGTTAAAGCAGAGAAAAAGCAATTTCTGACCGATGCCTTAGCTATGTCTGGCCCCTCCTAACAACAAATATTTTGGAGTGTGCATGCCTGCCTGACTCTGCAAAAACTGCAGTAAAAGACTGCCAGGACAAGGACAAGTAGGTAAAGGTTCAGGAATTTATTTTACTATTTTTGTTAACGATATATAAAGCACAAGGAAGCAGCGGGAAGAATTCCGGGCAGGTACAAGCTATTAGGTAGGTATCTGAGATAGAACGGCGTTGGTGAAGTGTAACATACCGTAAATGAGGTAGGTTGCACCTGTTAAGAGTACAGGCAGTATATTATTACACAAATAAAATGAAAACCGAGGGAATATTATACACAATATATATAAAACAAAGAGCGGACACCTTCTGCACATCTATACGCATATGTGCGCTTGTGTACAATACCGTCACATTGATGATGTGATGATGATCATTTTTATTCGCCTGATGAGCTGAAGAACCAATAAGAATAATATTATCTGATTATTAAGAAATATAAAGAAATAACTAATGGAAATAAAGTGAATTGCCAAGTAAGAACACAAATACAAAAAAGAACTGCAAAAATGTATTACTAAACAAATAAAAGGAGAGTGCCTATACTCCGCCTGCATGTCCTCGCACATAGATAATTGGCGTACTTTTTTCATAACTACTAACAAAATTCCCGTTATTTTGACTTTTAATAAAAAAAAAATAAGGCATATCATTTGTATGCTACTATACCTCAATTTTTGTACACAGTGATACCGTTCATAGTTGTTCTTTAATACTTATCTGTTATTCATAAAGGATACAGTAAGTTATTTGGTCAGCATGGCCAGACTACTTCTGTTAGGCAACAACTACTCCAGACAACGAGTCCTGTTAGGTCTGTTATTGTTGAAATGTAAGCTATACATGGACTAGTGTTTCTACGTCCATTTGTCTTTGCGTTAAATTATTGGGTCATACTGTTGTTTTTCTATCTAAATGTAACTTTTCAGTAAGGACAAACAAAGTCACAATTACTATAATTATTATCGTTTATTATTTACACGTTAGGAGAATTTCTTCAAAAGTCGCCAGGCAGGATTAATAACATACACATTTTCTAAATTATTACCGATCAACCTAAAACAGTTTGCTAGAAAACACAGGTTGCATATATGATTAAGACGTACATAGGATGACCCAACTGTGACGAAACAGTAGAAATATTTTTTGTTGGCTTCTAAACTTTCGGTAGACAATACCGTAAAACGTTATAGTCTTTACTTTATAGGTGTTCATAAATTAATCTATCCTATGACATTTTTAAAAATAATTTTTCTAATAAAGATATCTGTGTACTTATAATACGATAGTTGAAAATGTTGCAATATGTTACGTCTGACTCAAAGTAAAACACTTCTAAAGGGGCAAACTAATATCGTATCCGTCGAAAAACACAAAATACAACTAAAAGCCACGCGTTCGGCACAAACTGGTTTACAACAACTGATACGTTAAAACATAGCGCCATTCTTTACCAGATTCATACAGCAACGACAAGACTACTTCCGACAGTTAAACGGAATACTGAAACTGAATACGGCACCGCAAATCTTTTCTTTTTTTCAGGTTTGTGCAAACCGATTTTTGTATGAATTTAAATACCTGGCTTGCATATTACTTATCACAGTGAGTACCTATAGGTAAATATAAACGCACACTTTGGGCATCACTGGGCTGACTTAAGCTTGTCACGATTCTTGCTTGATCCGTTTTGCTAGTCCACAAAGTTCGAAGTTCAGGGGAAATAGCCTTTTGGCGTTCGGCTTGTGATCTGTGTACTCGGAAACGATATCACCTTTCGAAGCAGACCGGACGGTTAATCCAACGGACAACGGTCTTTGGATCTTTGGCGGGAAAAGCCCTAGAGCACGCGCCGTTACAATCGAGGCGGCCGACTTTCCTGCCGCAGTGAGATAGGCCGAACCATCGTAACAGGGATGCCTCCCCCACTTGTTCGGTATCGCCTATATCCGCCATGCCAATAAATTACGTTAGAGCGGAGTTACATAGGAGACCGGTAACGGAGCTAACTGATAACCACATGATGTACGGCAGGCATTTAATATTGTATTTTGACTGAAGCAAATGGATACTGTGAGAGTACATGAGTTAAACATAAGTCAACTTCTCAATATAATGGAAATTGCGATACCAAAATCCTATAGTTGTTCTTAATTTAATTTGAAACACAATAGACTTTGTGTTAAAATGAAGATGACTTTAAAAAAAGCAAGCCATTTTTATATGGCTTGAAACCTATCTGCAATAGTCAATGTTGCTGCTAGCTTCGATTCTATCAACAGAATGGAACACCTCAAACCTTGACAAGCACCGAAGGTGGTATGTCTCGAGTGCAGCTGAGCTCCATCACACTAAGGGACAACCGCGATAAATTGTGAGACCCCTGTAAATGAATTTACTATACTTCCGTATTCATCCTATAAATCGTTTGTCTTACCGCATTGTTGACACCTGCAAATTTAACCCTTCCGATTCTACACTTGTGTATATTTCTAGCGGCCAAAAAAGCTAATATCAATAATACAAGTTGCGATCTGTTTGCGTAATAGATAATTGCTTGGATACGTTAAACATTACCTACAAGGAAAAAAGAATCTAATTGGAACAATGTTTCTGCTCGTCCGTATTTGCCGTTTTCATTTTTTGATCGAGCGATTTTTCTTACTTCACAATTATCGACTAAGTTAGTCGAAGATATTTATCTGTGACTCCATATCTGTTCGCGCCGTCCGTGCTAACACATATTTTTCGCGCCCAATCGTACCTGGGGTGTTCGTACAAAGACGATGACCGTCAGGCATATTCCACGAGTGACGATCCACTTAGCGATGTCGAGCATAGCGTGAGCGACCCTCCTCGAATCAGTCCCTCGACCGCCAATGACATCCCTGTCTCCGATATATAGCAGGCCAACGTTTACTGGCGTAAGGTTCATCCCTAAGATTAAGTTCTACAACAAGTGGGTCCACAAAGGTGATAGAAAGCAGAATGCATAATATTGTAGGGCCAAGTGTGCAGGTTAGAAAAATCGAAACGGGCTCTAAGGGAGACGTTAACCCGGACCTTCTCTCAAAAATAGTCACCTCTTTTCAGATTTAATTTGCTAGATGCCCAGGTTACACATGCGCATAAAATTTAGCCATTTGCTAGTAGCTACAAAAGCAATACGAGTATATTGTACAGAATCATACGACGACTCGACCACTTATACACATCAAGTAGAAGTAAGGTCAACGTTATTCTTTAGTTATACCTCTAGCTCTCTTCTATGCCATTTGGCGTCTGTGAGTTTATGTTGATTAACTAGATACGAACGTTCAGAACTATTTCAAGCTGATTGGCTGAACCGGTTGTCATATGTTATATGCCATCATGGCCTATTTTTCAGTAAAACATTTACAAGGGAAGAGGTTATGACAAACTAAGCTTTCAGGAGCGCACGTTCTAATAGCTCATTCTGAAGACACAATCTGCTTTTTTTTTGTAACTAATTATATGTGTATCAGAAGCATAGCTACAACCATTGCGCCTCGTTATACCATACTAATGTTAACATCATCAAGCACAGTTAGCAAGCCTGGCCATATGTCGAGTGGGGTTATACAATGCGCCTGACAAAGATATTTTTAGCAGATCAGCTAAACTGGATAAATGAATGTCAACATACAGCAAAACAAATACTGATAGATAAATATATGCGTGTACTTACATCGTCAACTAATTTAGGCACCAGGCGGGTGAAAGCTAACAAAAGCCACTAAAAACAGAGAGTATATCGCACAAACAGCTCACCTGGTGTATACTAACTTTGATCGATGAATCTTTCCTGTCATCAAACACTGAGAGATCATCACGGATAACTGATGCGACCCTCGCTCGACGCCTCAGACTAGCTGGCAAGACCGCCGGTAACAGTCGCTGAGTGCCAAATGAGTAGATTTCTATTATATCCTCGCTGTTGAACATTTTGGTTGCTTTGGCTCGTCAGCTCTAACGAATGCGCGATCCAATTTAGATACTACAGTCGGCTCGTTCAGGACCGGTAACGGTTAAGGGCAGCTGTCGGCATAAGTTTGAACGGAATTACAGAGAGGAGCCAATATATTTGCAAGTTGATGTTTTTCTGCTATCATAATACGATATACGTAAACAGCACCGGCATCCCTTGTCGAAACGCGCAAAGAGGACATGTACGTGCATTTTACGTCTATGAATTCATGCCTAAACGTTTTGTCGCTCATTTCACACTACGTGCACATAGAAATGAAACATATTTGGAATATCGGCAGACGTAGCTCGTTCGTCATTGAATATCGCTGTTTTTTCTTCAACACTTGGTAAACAAACAGGATTTGATTCTTTCTTTCAGAAGGCTGTATCCTGTCCTTTTAAGCGAATAAAGCAGCTATTGTTATCAATACTTAGTACTATTGTGTGTTACAATTATACCAATTCAGCTTGGTATAAAGTTAGCATCAAATCGTTATTATCCAAATGCGTCCAAAATGGACGCTGTATTTTCTTTGCAAACAGCAGTTAGTGACAGCAGCTGCCTTATCCGTGGTAGGGCTAACTCGCATTGAATGCTTCCCATTAACCTTTCAGCGTTCTTATTAATAAGCTCCATGGTCTTCGTTGCAATTGAAATGAATAGGTCCATCTGTTCGTTAAAATCGGCGTCCCTTGAAATTTTCTTTACAGCCGCGTGATCGGCTACCGGTCCTTTTGTGCAAAGAGGCGCTGTGGTGAGCTCAGAAGCGGATCAATCTGCACTGAAAGATTACGTCTCATACTAAGTTTTTGCTTGGAGAATGATATAGTTGCACCATTCGTATTCTTTTTTATATCTAGTGCTAAACTACATGGCACTCAGACATCGAGAGCACCCTACTCCTCTGAGTCAGCTAAAATCGTTGTTTTTCCTTAAGGGTTCTTTAATTAAATAAAAAAAGACGTTTCATGTGCAGGTATCAAGATCGCACTATCCTGGATGCTCTTTTAGAGGATCGGGAAATCTGAGACCTTAGCCAGGATACATTCTCACTTCCTACTTTATTTATGCCGGAGTCCTTCATATATCAAAGGTTCAACGAGCTGACCAAACTTGAGAAGGAGCATAGCACAGCAAATGGAGGCTAATCCCATAGCTACTAACTGGTACGGCCAGCTTGCTTTACTACTACATAGGGCTGCCCCGCTCCACTTCATAGTAACGAGATTGACATTTAGTGCTACGCTGAAAATCCTCCTTATCGCCTGTATACCAGAATGAGCATAAAGATCTCCAAGATCTTCTGCATTCGGGGAAGGGGGCAACGTCTAGGTAAATTTAGATGAACCTAAGCTGTACATATAAATGAATAAGCTGTTCGCGCGTATCAGTAAACATTTGGGGGCCTCTTCGTACGGCATCTAGTGGCTTTAAAAGTTTCAGATGTAGTGAATCAACGATGATCAGACGATTTGACTGGAAGGATTCATATCATAGCATTTGATATTTGTTTTTAATCCTGTGAATACTGCGCCCCATTAGCTACCGCAATGGATTTTGTTTTATGGATAGCTACTTTAACTAGGCCCTCGACCGCTGTACTGATGTACTTAGCCATTGCCACATCTAAGGCTAGCGAACTGCGGAATGCAAGTCACCTTCGTGAGTAGCTAACGTTAGCTGAGTTCGTCCATTGGTGGTTTTATTGAACCACCTTTTCCCTCTAATGTCTTTAAATTTGTACAAAATGGGCAGGACAACAGTGATACCGTATCGTCTATGGCAAGTAGTTCCAGGAAATTTCCCTTCTCTATTAACAGAACAGGACGTATCAGATCGAGATTGAAAGCGACGCCGAGAGGTGAACAAGTGAACTACAGTTAAACGAACTGTTTATAGAGCATAAGGGATGCTTGGATGATCGAGTTAGGCTTTAAAGAGGGTCTAGAAGTTGTATTTCATTGTGGAACCAGACGAACGTTTACCTTTTGGCACTCATTGTGCGTTCTCATCTATCCGTGCAAACACTCAGTGAAGAGTACGTCACTTTTAGCTAGCATGCATTCGGCACGAATCGTTTCGACGTGGACTTCTAGCGAGTATCTATGTTTGATGGGCGCAGATTTTATAACGCCATATTTTATCTGTGCTACCGGTAAATTTAGCATTGTCGATAGCGAATCTCAACGGCCAACCACGATTCATAATCTTTCCTTGCTTTAAAATTACCTGATGCTTATTGTTGTTGCTATTGTTACCATTGTGCATTAAGAACTGCATGCAATTTTACCTAGATTATGTATGTGTTCAATTTAAATGTGGACTCCGAATTGTTAGTCCTCTTTTTGTTTCATCTCTATATGCTAACGTATATTTTAAAATAAAAAGAAAACGAGGCAATTAATTATAAGCGACTCTAAGCTTACATAACATAGATAAGCTGTCTAATGCAGTTCTAGCTAATGAAAAAAAAAAAAAAAAAAAAAACGCGTTCAAATGTTGACGACTATTTTTGATGTTACACTGGCACGATTGCTTCTGCTTAGCAGAATTATCTTTAGCAAAGCCTAACCGCTATAAACAATACTGCAGCGCCCTACAATTGGCAACACAGTCCATAAATTCAAATGAACATTAATTATACGATCCCTTAGCCAAGGTTTTCTCCTTGTGCACTACCAAACTGTCGTTTTCTTACTCATTTAATCAAATTCATTCAAAAACCTTAACCTTGGCCTATATAATTGTTATTTATTATCAACTGATAACCTCTAAGGATGATAGTAACGTGACCCTAGGTTCGCGTGCTTTTCACTATGTTTTTTAGTAAAAATCACCCAATGGCCAGTTGGTATTTTCTCCCTTACAGTGTGATAAAAAAAAACATCTATAAATTCACAAATTACAACAGAAAAACAAAGCAGCCTCAATCAGATTTGTTACGTTATTCTTTTCATGCGAGTCCTAACCACCGATATTATTAATACCAGTTCGGATTACTGAGTCGACCCGCTACCTATTACCTTCTCTAACTGCGTTCTCGATCGCACATACACATACGTGTGTATGTGTGTGGGCCCCCTCGGCGCTATATTATAGCAGCTTGCCTCGCTGCTCCACATTGCAATGGTCTCTGCCGCTTTGTACTCGTCGGCCGTAAGCGCATATTGGTCTAGTTTCCCCACTCTTAATCGGTGCCAGCTTTTTCCATTCTCTCATTGACAGATCAATGGGCCACAGCTGTGTGGCAAACCCCCCGTACGGTTGATACGAAGGAACACACCACCCGCTAGCACCTTTTTGGCGTCCCACAAGGCCACAAGATCCCACTGCGCGTTTGTGAAGCTCTCCTTCTTTATCCAGCTATTTCCCTCCATTTCACTACCCCCAGACTGGCTCCGGATCGCATCAGCAGCTGCGACCAGTGTGACTAGAGGCAGTTGTCGTGACGAGCATTGTTACGAGTCCGCCAGCGTCCGCAGCGGCGGCGGTGGTCCAAACTGAAAGGGTAGCAGCAGTCGCTGCACTGAAAATATCGTAGTGATAGTGGTAGTCGTATCAGCTACGTGATGAGCCGAGCAAACACCACACGAGCCAGGCCATTCTAGTAGCTTCTCGCTTTTCTCAGCCTTTTTGTCCTCGACCCTCCACCATTTTCCTTCTGCTTGTCGCTCTAGCTGTATCTGACATTTTCCGTTGTGCTGGCCCATTTTTTCAGCGACCGTCGTCATCAACGAATTGTCTTGTTCTCGTCAGCTTTTTTCTTCACCTACTCTTTATGAGCAAAGAGTCGTTCGATTCGTTATTTATCTTCTCTGTTCATCAAGCGGCCTCGAACTGGCGACGGTCGCAGCAGTGGCGGCAAGTTGCCGTAGGCCGATAGTAGGCAACAGCTTGTGGTCCGCTTGTCCTATGTTACCTCCACGTCTACATCACTGCAGCAAATCTCGAGCTGCTCTCTCAGTACACCCAGACAGAGCCGCCGTGAAGCTACCCCGAATCGTCTTGCATTCCCTCTAGGGGTTTGACAGGGGGTTTAGCGGTTCTTTTCGATCTCGAAATACTCGAGACTAAAAGCTGATTGACTGACTGACCTGCTGAGCCGTGTACTAAACAATGGCGCTAACTGATGCTGTCGGCATAACGACGGCGAAAGCTAAACCATTCCCCAGAGTCCCGTTTTCTGGTCTTGTTAAACCGATATAGGACATGCTCAGATTCTCTAACAGCTTGAAGGAAAACGACAGAGACGCCAACGGTGAACCTGCAGGCAACGCAAGCATTTTTCGTCGGATAAAACATTGCTGCCACTGTCACTTGGCGAACACAGGCCTATAGGACGCAGTGGAGAGAAGGACATGTTGTTGATGCTGTTGAAATCTTGGTAGACGTGATCATCCAGCTGCCGTGTTGTGTCTATGAAGAGAACAAGACCGAAATGTTTGAAACGAAGAGTCGAATTAACTGTATTGTACGATTCATGTAAACATGGATAGTGTGGAAAGCTATAGTGTCTTTGTATCATATCGCAGCGAACGCCCATAAGGGGGCGGGCTAATAACTTCTTCCGAATAAATTAAATCTCGAAAAATTTTTCCTTCTTTGTTCCCTAATTATTACTACTATTTAAGAGCGTGAATAAGGATTATATATAACAAAGCACTCTCCATATTAGTCACACCCTATATTACAGGTAGAACCTACCTAGACGTCTTGTATGCCATATGCGCCATTCACAGCTACTGGTGCAAAACTTAACGGACATATGTTCACATTGGAGAATTTGACCGCCATTCGAACTAAAACAAAAGCCAGTTTGTGCTGTGCTTGTGTAGTTGAAGGTACAACCCGCGGTGGCCATTCGTACGACTAATAGATTCGGTGTTAACAAAAGCAGTGAGATGGCACGACGGCCGAACGTATCCAAGTCAATATCATACAAAGCTGGTTAGGAATTGCAACATCTTACGGCAACAGGCTTTTTCTGTCGGTGCAAACGGGTCCCTCTCAAAGGCAAACCTTTGCTTGACTCGAGAGGAAGTTACTCTAAAGGCGTTGCGCGTTTTTAGCCCAATATTGCTGTTAGTCATTGCTTCATAGGGCTGGCCCCCAGCGCAAAACGAGGCGTGTTTGCGCCCGGTTTTGAACCTAGCCCAGCGCATGTCCCTAAGTTTAGTCGGTAAACACGCTACCAGCGTACTGCTACCTGGGCCATCAGGGTAATTTATTTTAACTAATGCAGACGATTCTCCTAGCCTTTATCAAACTACGAGCATACGCGTCCGTAAATGATCCGTGTGATCGCTACCCATCGTGTCGGTTATTTTTCGTTCTCTAACACATAACGTAGCCTGCACCCTCGCTTCGGCTTACTAGTCGCCATTTTTAAGCGAACACCCATGCTGTTTTCGAGCAATCGACATAACTACATATAGAAAACGTATCGTTTCGTTCGAAGACAAAATTCTACTCTACCGCAAATAGCTGCCATTAAGACACATGTGCGATATCCTCGTTCATTATCAAACCACGTGTATCTTTATTAATGATCGTATTTTGCATTATATCATTATCATTGAAATTTCATCTTCATCGCAATTTTTTGTTATCTATCATTTGGCTCTAACTTACGCAGTATTCGTTTTGGAGCGCATTATCTATTATTCAATTTCCGCCTTTTATGTCGGCTGCGTTACACTAAACGTATACGATATTGTTTATTTGCTTTTTCTGTAAATCATTTTCTGTTGTCATTTTCGCAAATCTTCTTCTGCTGGTCTTCGTCTCGGTAGTGTTTCACCGGTTCATCTTTGCGCCTCACTTATGCCCCGATAAATTTACAATTTTTTGTTTATTTTTGTCAAATTCTCAGTCTCGTCATTTGGCCTTGATTTTCATTTTGTATTCGGCTTGTTTGTTGCCCGTCTTTATCGTCCCGCCTAGTTTAGTTCCTGCCATTTTATAGTCTCCGTCACACCGTCCGCTAAATTTTGATCAGTAATACTTCGGCTGTCTGCGCCACGAGGCTGTTATTGCATGACGTGTATAACGATCCGTAACAGCTGTCGCCGTATCTTCAGTAATAATATCAATATTAATCAATGTGCTCATAATGGTTACTATCTACTCTATGCATATAATCATCATGTTTATTTTTAGTTATTAGTGTATAATTGATCCATCTAACTCCCTTTCCCGATATCCCATATCCCTGCTGTCTTTCAGCTTCGACGCTGCTCTTCTATCTTTCATGTCGTTTTCCCCTCTCTGCGTGAAAGATCTTGCACACTGGAGATACCTTAACGTTTATTTAGTGTTATAGTTTCACACAATATGTAAACGACGTTCAAAACTTTGCTCGTAAAAACTAATCGTATTAGGTTGGAGCAGCTGATGCCAGTATTAGCGGAAATCGCAGACGCGGTACGCCCTACACTGTTGACCATGTTCCCGCTCGACTGACGTTGTTCTCGTTGGACTATGTGTACATCAAGAGGAGCAAAATAGGTAGCTTTAATAAAAGTTTCAATAGTAACTACGAGTGCTATTGCTGGCTAGTTGGGCGTATTGAAACCCCAGCCATCGACCCAAAATAAATAACCAGCTACTTTTGATTATTTCTTGATATGAGCTTCTTTGGTAATTGTTTATCGTTCAATACTTCAACATAATAGCTTAAAATCTGATGAAGTCAAAAAACGACAACTTACTCACGTGAAGTTTCTGCGTATAGATCAGCCAAGTGTACAATTGACTTATTACTAGTAGTTTATGCTCACTATGCGTGTATGCTAGCACTTTTAATAGAACACCGAAATGCATAAGAACATAAAAGTCTATATACGACGATATATACGATTTTGCGTTTCAATCATCTGTTAGCGTTTCTGATCGATATCTTGTCTTCTGTTCTTGTATATTTACTGGTAAAATGGACAAATCTGCATGTCCGAAGTATTGCATTGTTTCACCTATGCCTGGAGATCGTTTGATCCTATTGTACCTATTATAACATTTTTTTTCTTTTTAAATTTCAAACGGAACTTTTAGGTGCTTCTTTCTTATCGTCTGGTCGTTGCTCATTTTTGTGCTGAGACGAATTGTAGTTTCCTTTGCAGTGGGTGCCTAGCAGTGGCTTTTCGAGCGCCCCATGCTGTATACTGCTCTGAGGGAATAGAATCCTTGTAGGAAAGGGACACACTTATGAAGTCCTCGAAGACGAAAGAAATCATCGAACTTTTTTCAGCTAGCAGCATGCGTTGTCTCTATCGTATTCATGTACGTGACGGGGTTAGCCCCAAAACAAGACGTACCAATCCTTTGAAACTGGCCCGAACATCCACGTAAAACCTATGTCTTAGTCTAAAAATTATATCGTCTAAGAAATATTTTTGACTCGAGCAGTTTTTTTCGAAAATATACATGAATCTCTCTTTTAGTAGGTTTAGCTCAGCAGTGAGTTCTATTTTATGCTGAGCTTTCGATTTTTTTAGCATCGTAATCTAGCTGAAGTTACCGAAACGTACCGCAGTGAATCGATTATCTATTGGGTTGGACATGTTTTGCCTCGAAGCGAGTCCCCGCCATTTTATTGTATGTTGTGTTCTTTTTTATATCTATAGTAATTGTAACCGTTCTGTTGGTTCCGTGCATTCATCACTTGTCAGTTTCTCATTCACTGTCATCATCTTACATTCTGTTTAGTATCGTTATTGTACTTGTAGATAAGTTTATATATATATATATATATATATATATATATATATATATATATATATATAATCTCCCTGTTCTCTCCAACACTTGTACCCCACAGGCCTGTGTATAGACTATGAATATGTGGATTGGCTTATCTAGTCCAGTCATCACCTTTTCAGCGTTTTTAACACGTTTCCCTCTTCTGTCGTCATTTCACTGTCATCGATTCGTAGATATATTTTTCTTACGTCCTACTTTAATAGACAATCATAATAATGATTATTAATCTATCACCGATTATCAACCTCCAAATTTCTGCTCTAATAAGCGTAATCATAATTACCAGTAGCATTGTCCTGTTACCGATTACCAATTTCCCTGACACTTCTAACCATTGCTTATCTATCACGTACGGAACTATCATGTGGTAGTATGGATAGCAACGCACGCGTACGCCGACTGGATTAGAGCACTGCCACGACTGAGGACCTATCATATTGTGAATCTAGAGTAACAGTTTGGCAATGGGCAAACTTTACTGGAGCTCTAATCTAAGTTACGCTTCAAAATTACTTTTACAGTCTTCTAATATTGTCAGAACATCGACTGAGAAAAATTTTCTCCGAATCGCTAATTTTAACCTATTCAAGTCTTTCTTTGCTTACGATAGCCAAATTCAAAGTCCACGATATGTAGCATGTTTGCCGCTTTTCCTACGATATTTCTTCCATTTTTCCTTTGATTACTTGTTTTAAGAGGCAAAAGCGCAACAATTTCATTTGCCTACGCTTTGTGTTTGCTTGTCTATACAGTTTTTCATAGTACACATAAATTCGACTAACTAATAACAGGTCGACCTGCGGCTAATTTTCCTTATGATGGCTGACAGTCAAAAGGCTTACTGCACTTCCTGGCTATGAACGTTTCGAACGCTTTCTCCGCCTTTGCTTCTTAGCTTGCATGGCTTACTTGTGACGCTTACCGCATGCACGTACGATGTACTTATTTACCAACTGATGTTATGGTCAGAAATATATATATATTACAGGTCTTTATTGTTTAGCGTGTTGTTAGCTTTGAATCTTTCACGGCACGATGACGCAAAGCTGCATATGTACTCGTTTCTTGACACATATTCGCACATCGAAGGAACACATCTTGTTGTTACGTCTTTGTCTTAGCATTATCGTCTGAGCAGAGCACGCTTTCCTTGCGAGCTCGAGCGCACAGCAGTACCTCGGCTGGTAGTTGTACCTCGCTGCCCCCTCTTCAATATGGAGAGGCGGAAAATTCCAGCGCATTTGTAAGTCATCGGCATACGTCACTAGGAACCTCCTCATGATGATTGTCACTTAACGCCCCGACCCGTTTCTTTAACGAGAAAAGAGGCTGTTCTCTGATATTATTGGGTTTGCCTGTTATTTCTTGTAAACGAACATTCATGTGTGCATATCCGCCATCTGAGGCTCAAGAAAAACTTCTATGTGTCCAATATCTATAGTCGTAGTAGCAGCAGCAGCAATAGCAGTAGAATTAGGGCTCTCGAAGCGAATTTTCCCGTCATGTAAAACAGACAACGAACAACGAAACGCCGGAAATACGTCGTAGGCTTAAAACTTTCGACTTTTTCTTTCCTAGAGAATTGGCCGTATATGCTCAGCAGTTATCATCGTATTCATACACGAAGCAAGCAATTGTGTTATCGTACGTTATCTCTCTGTACTAAGCTCACGTCTGTGGATCTCTCAGTTATTTCTTATCAAGGCACATTTTTACGGAAAACTCCGGGTATTGGGTATTAGCAAGCAAGAGTTAACGGCATTATGTGGAATATCTGTAACTAAATAGCAGTCGCACGTACTGTTACAACCAGTCCTGATTGTTGCACCTTCTTCTAGGGTGAAGGCGGGCCTTGCAGGATATAAATTATATTAGTCACGGGCATAAGGTCAACGAAATGCGACATAAGTAGACGTACTGAATTGTACTTGGAACGTACCAAATCATATGTCAAGCCGGCATTTGAGAAACGCCTATTAGCGATGCTAGTTCACTTTTTATGTCATAATCTTAACTCTATAAGGTAGTTTGATTAAAAGGATAATTTTGAAAATAGATCAAGTTGTCCTTCTACGATTTCGATCATCAGACGTCGTGGCTGTTACTGAATTAAAAAAACAGAATCCGCAAACTTCTCACTGAACAGAACGCAGACATGACGAAGATACTGGAACTATTCCGGTAGCAGCTGGGGGAACGCGTAAAGACAGAAGCGGGAAACAGTAATAGAAAGATGAACATAACGGTGTGGTTTAGATTACAGTCATAATTGAGTACAGGTCGGTCATGTTGGTGCTATGTTGTTTAGGCAAAAAAAAAGCGAAATTCCCTAGGATAGAGAATGTCCGAGCGGATGGCATTAGAACTCGGCTGCAGGGGCTGATCTTGAGGCAAAAAAGGGCTTTATGTGTGTCCTGTAAGCGTTTAACAATAAAGGTGTCAAGAAATGGCCGGTGTGCGTACACGCAAATGACGCCGCAATTGCACTAAAGGCAAAACCTTTCTCTTTCTCCCAGCTATGCTACAAAAGGGGAACCGAAGCTGTAGCTTGCGGGCTAATCTCCATTCATGTTCTTTTCCCATAGGTGGTTTAATGAGAGGAGAACATGCGCGGTGCGGCTTAGAACACAGCAAGACTCCACGCGAGCCAGCAGGTGAGCGACTTGTATAGACAAGATAGGACTAGCAAAAAGCTTCATAGTCTTCAGGGATGAATATGTGGTAACTGAGGGCTGTACAGGTAAAACTTTATCCCTCTGCCCGCCGATTGCACATCGCAAAAGCGGGGCTGAGAGCCGTACGGCTCATCGAAATCCTCATGGCCTTTCGTCAGCGGCCAGCCGCGTAGCAGTTACGAAAGACTCTATCCCTCCGTGTTTGTGCTGCTCAGCCAAGCCCGCTTGATGAGCTCGCTCATACACTGCTGCGAAAATCGCTTGGGGCGGGGGCATGTTGAAGTGAGATAGGGGGCGAGGTATGTAGGTAAGAAGGCATCTACATAGGACTGGCCCCGCCCTTCAGTTGCTGGCATGCTATGTCAGTGAAGAGCGACCTGGCAGCTGTCGGATACTGCCGAAGCCGTCGACCCCGCCACAGCTGGGTCGACGTGGGCTGCACTAGCACCCACTGTGCAGCAGGGCCTCTCTCTGGTCGCAGAGCCTGGCTTCGGGCCCGATCGTCATCATCGCAGCCAAACCGTCGGGGAGGGTATGGGCTGCTGGGCTGTGATACAAGGAAAAACTAAGGCAAGGAGCGGATCCTCTCAAAGAAAGGGACAGACATGCCCAGATGGGCGGGCAGAGCCAGGACCGACCAAGAAGGCCCTAACCAGCAACCTTCAAGCAGGCACCGACCAGGCCGGCTCCATCCACCAGGCACCGCCATGTACTTACCATTGGCGCTAACGGTCGTCGTCGTTGTGGCTAGCGGTGGTGCCGACATAGTTGGTATTGGCGGCGCGTAAGCAACAGTGAAGAAGCGATAAAGACGGGGATCAGATGGGGTAACCAGCCGACTACTCACTAGCCACCCCTTGCTAACCTATGTCCGCAGTCTAAGCAGGTCTGAGAGGTCCACCCAAACCGCTTCGTATGAAGCTTACGATTGCCTGTGGCGCATACATTACGGACACAACAAGGCAGTCGCTGTAGTAGCAGCAAGAGCAACCTCCACGGCTCGCAGCTTTGGCCCTGACTTGATCGAAGAAACACGCTTTCTTCGCTGGCCTCGTTCATTGCTGTTAGCAGTCCAGCCGTCTTTGTCTTAGGACGGACGGACGATTCGTTGTCGTTTTGGATCCCGAGCTTAAAACAAAAGTGTGTGAGCTTGCTAAGTCTGCTAGTGCTGCCATACGCAAAACCCACTGGCAGGTTAATGGTGGTGGTGCCGGCGTCCCAGCCGCAACGGCAAAGCAATCGTGGGTGACTAAGTAAGGGGTGTCTTTTGATCCGCGCGGATACTGGAGTTAAGGTTAGGGAGATTGAGATGCGACGCTCTTAAAGGCACGAGAGACGTTTATACTTAGCTATCAGGACGTCAATGACGCAGTCCTCTGTCGCACAGCTTAAAGCAAGCTAAGCAGAAGCACCACCCGTAGCAGTCCGTACCTTCAATATTATCACGGCAATAGTTGTAAATACAAACAGAGAACAAAGCGCACTATTCAAACTGGCAAAGCCATTTCTCATACGGGTACTCAGACGTAGTCATATTGGAACTGGTTGTGATAAAAGTGTACGCCGTATATTGGAAGAAAGCAATCTGCGAAACGAAAAGTACTACAACAGCACAAATATTGTGATATCATACGTAAGGCTAACTTATTGAATTCCTCTTATCACCTAGTATTTGGTTGCTTGTAGATATGTAAATGAGAACTAGCGTCAGACATGGCAAGGTAGCATCAGTATTGTACACGCCATATGTACAGATTCGAAGTTTGTAGCATTCAATTGATAATGGATAAAACTGAGTTTCTACAATTTCTGGTAGACGAAGTAGTTGCAGAATTGCTCCGGGCGGAAGCTTGATAAAGCTGAAATAGTACCAAAATGTTATAAATAAAACAAAATTGACTTTATTGATAATAAGCCGAAGCACATTATACGCTTCTGCACAACGGCTGTAAATCGAGATCTTACTGTGTTTTTGTTGTGACGAGAATGTTGGTTTTTATAATGCGAAAAGAGATTCCGATGAATAATATTTTTTCTTCGGTAGGCGTACTCTAACGCGGGAGCGCTGTCCTTGTTTGCCATTCTAGATCCAGCAGTTTTGCCTCACGTTCAACCTTTCCCGTTTGTAATCGCTTCTCGGTAAGGGAGCATGCTCAATCAACCCGAATACATTTCGGTGATAGGATAAAGAACGCTTAGGTAATCCATAAATAAGTAGACGATTTTATAAGTTGCTCCGTATCGTTGGCGACGTGAACCTCACACAATGGATACGTACAAGGGCACACCATCAGTAGTGGTCGTGGTAGTAATAAATTACTATAATATCGTGCTGTTCCCATTCGAATTTTGGATCTTGTCCTACTCTCTCTCTCTCTCTCTCTCTATATATGTATATTACTCTGACATATACGTGCTCTTACCGGACGCCTTACTTTCGAGGTCGATCAGCTGCTGTGGCCGCTTTTTCTGTTCACGTATCATGTTTAATATCGTTAACGATCCCATGCATTATTGTCTTTCATTACCAAAGCAATATAATATGTTATTAATACAGTAGGCTTCCTCGCATTCGATCATCACTCTACTGCCGCCGGCCGTTTTATCGTCTCTGTCACTGTTTACCAATAACTGCTGCAGACAAGCGTGAGTCTAATTGCTTTGTGCGCGCTTTCCGGGAGGCGACTTGTGGGCCTGCCCTATGTGTTTCGTGCAGATGCACGAGTCTGTATTATTATAGTAATTATGTGTTAGCAATAATTAAAGGCGGTCATTACGCTGCTGGCACAGGAATCGGCTGACAATGCGGCTTGGTATAAATGAACCAGTATATACTGTTAAACAGCGCACGTTGTCATCTATCTTCTGCATTAGACATCAATCTGCACCGGCTCGGTATGGCCGTATCAAACGGTCAGTAGTCAGAAAGCGAGAAATTTCGGTAATTGAGGGCACTCATGCGACAGAACTCTTGCTTGTCTGACCTCTCGATATATATATCGTCGCGGTCGTGATCGTCATCATCGTTTGTGCCGTACAGCACAAAACGAGGTGACAGCGACGAATGCTGGCGGACGTCGAAAACTGCGGAGCGATTTCGTATGCTGCCGGCGCCCCCGTTCGGACAGGGTCAGACGAACTCAACGCGGGAACGCTGTCCCGCGTGCAGCAGACGTGCTACGAGTGACGGCGCAAGAATCGTTGGCAACCGCTGGAGACCGACGACGGGCTGGTGTGGTTGAGGCAGCGTTGGAACGACCGTCATATGATCAGACTCAGACGAATCTGGAGGCACTGAAGAGGTCAGTCTAGTGACGCCAACGCGTCGCCAAAATCGCTTTAGGCCCATAGTGGTCACCTGAACAATGCCATCCTCGCCGGCCTTACTAATGCACGTCGCTACTGGAACTGCAGCCGGAACTACAGGCAGCAGGGAAGAATTTTTTTTCCGCAGTGTCGCTGAGTGTTGATTGAGATGATCACTCAAGAGGGTTTGCGTCGCTGCCGCTGTCCGCGGCTGGTGTATACGACTGGTAGGAGCTTCCTGAAAAAGGACGTTTCACAAAAACAAGTAGAAAAGAGAAACAGAAATAAATTTACATTCATAAGCTTTCAACTTACATAACAGGTAAATTATATGCGAGCGCATAGACGCACCGATCTGGATATATGTCAAAAAAAATTATTCTAAAATTACTGCGTACGGTCACATGTGTGCATACGTTAACATGCATTAGATTCTGGTTTACCCGCTTACTTTTGTACCGCAGATTTGCTCAATCGCTACATCAATACCCAGTTGATGAGCGCGTGAGCAATCCGTAACGCTGGCAGTGCAAAAGCTCCACGCAAGTCGATGTGCACAACATGGACAAGATTCGTGTTGAGAAGGTCCCGCAATCGAAACCTGTTCATCCCCTTGTAAAGTTTCCTTGTGGTCATATAATCGTGTCCTATTGATTCTGATAGGACCTGACTCGATGGGACCGACGCGCTGTCGCCTTCGCCGTCGCTTCCACCGTCTCCATCGGTACCGCTCAGCCTGGTGGGGTATTCCTGACACAGAACAGACTGCACTCGTATTATAAATGTCCTGTGGGCACAGTTCTTGCAGGTGGAAACGGGGTGCGCTAAGTTCGTTCAGCTCGATGTGCTGCCCGGGTTCTTCTAACTGCACCCGTTGCTGTGGCTGTTTTTGCTGTTGTTGCAGACAATGTTGGCTCTGCGGCTCACTTTCACGGTGGCAGTGTTGCTGTTTCCATGTTGTATACGTGGTCAACGCTGTCTTCGACTGCAGGACCTGACGGAGTAAGCGTTCTGCGTCCCTTTTTCGCTCACATCGATGCTTTCGTGGCTGGTTGTGCTGTTCAGCTTCACGGATCGTAATCACGGGACCGCGCTGGCGCATTGCGGCCAGCCTCATACTGGTTGTACTGCGGCCCCGTGCCCACGCTAAAAAATGATGACTGTGATTATTGCCAGCAATGAGCAATCTGCTTGGATTAGTTGACGCAAGCCTTGCACTACAGCTTTGAATGACGGTGTCCATTGATCTGTCTGAATTATTGGTTGTCGATGCCGAGGATATTGCACTGCCGAAGACTGCCGGCGTGCCAAGGGGCACTGCCCCACGGCCATATGTGCTAGCAAGGCCGTTCGGTGAACAAGTGGGCCACACAGTCCAGCTCGGTTGTAACCTGTTTACACCGCCTATCGTATCAGGGTGGCTAGCGACGTCGAAAAAATGTTGTTGGTGAACGGCCATTATGGGCGGTATCGATGTCATTTGCTCGTGATCGCGGATCAGGATGTTGTGTGAATGTGAGTCATCTCTGTCTTGTGCCGACATGAGTGCTTCTGTTTCCGCGTCATCTTCCGTGTGCTCCTCGTCCATGTGATCGTTCGCACTTCGACATGTTACATTGTACTTCGAGGATCCGTAAAACGGCTGGCACTCTAATAGTTTTGGGCTTGGTGGGGTACTGCTGTTAGCAGTAGTGGGATCAGTCGGGCCAAAAAGCTGACATTGTTCGTCGGGTTCAGTACGAAACCTTCCAGTGGACTCACCGCATGAATTGACCGAACTTCCTGACCTGGCTTGCATGGCTGCATTGGGGTAAAATGGTAACATGTGTGATGATTGCGACGGGCCAAGGGAACTTGCTCGTGGCGGCCCGATCAGCTGAGGCGTCATCTGGGCTTGTTGCTGTTGATGATGATGTAGATGGCGCTGCTCGTGCTGAACTTGTGCTGGTGACGAATGTTGGTACGTGTGCTGGTGTTCATGATGGGCTGACGAAAACTTGCGAAAACCTCTGCCACCTTCGCTTGCTCCATTACCACGAAGACTGGTCCCAAGCCAACCAGCCGGCTCGCCCGCTGTTGCCAATGCCATAGGCGGCAAGGGTCCAACCTGTTGACCTAAATCCGGGTGCCGAGATCCAGCCAGCTTCGGATGGGGGTGAGGACGGCTATGCTGATAGCCTCGCTTTTGTAACGTCTTCTGTTTTTTCGATTCCTGGCAAACCTTACAGCTTCCCTCCATGAGCTTTTGCTCGCTTTCCCAGATATCCCTGTGCAACGGATGAATCAGAGAAATGAAATAAGTACGTGAGCTGGCTACCATTGCTACATCCTAAACAAGCGACAGCGGTGAAAACAATGAAAAAGTACAGGTAAAAGCGTGTTGCTTAATAGTTTGTGCTGTAGGCATATTCTCTGCATTTTGGTTGTATCAAACAGTCTAAATAGTAGCTGCTCTTTTCATTATTAAGATTTCGTTCATTTTAAACACAGAAAATAATTAGATATATATGTGACTAAACTACGCCATTCTCGTAGATATATATACATATATGTATATGCATAATTGGTGAACTTATACCTGTAAAGAACTGAAAACCTGACGTGTTGACGTTAATCGAATTTATAAGACATTTCAGTGATGTTAATATCTCTCAGGACATTCGCCTCCGCAACACACAGACATTTTTTACTGCATGTGGCCTGCGTTAGCGACCTTTACTGACAGGACTAAACGAACCAACGAATTTCATTCGATATTCAAATAATACGCATATAAATGAGTGAAAGGCTTTCAATTAAATTTCCTTATCGCGGCATTTATATTTCCTATTACACACGTTTTTATGCGGGTACAGACATTTAGTCCGGTGTGAAACGATGCCAAAAAGGTGGACGCTGACTAGTATTTTGCTTTTAGAAGAAGTCTTCGCACCATCTCTACTGACTGCTTATGTTCTCTATTTTTTTTTTATTATTGCTATAGCAGCAACAACTATGGCTAAACAATTCTTTCCTTTGCCGCACTAGTCATTCTTTACTTTGAATATACCTTTCGCATGTCCTTTTGTCCATCTGTCTATCCCGTCTCTTTTTCTATGCTTTTTGCACTTTCTGCGTACGTTCCCGTTTTCGTCGTTCCGCTCAGCATCTTCTTGTTTGCGGCATCATTTGCGCCACACTTTCGTATTTGTATCAGTCATTTTATGAGAGAGTGGCGATTTCCCGGTTGCGTCTGCTATAGTTCTTCGACCACTCTACAACCTTCCTATTATTTCTCGTTACTAATATCATTGCGCTAACCATTGTAACTAGTATTCCACTGTGTGTTAGCACAGCATGAAAGCGTCCCGTCGTTCGACTGGGATGGACCAATGTTTTCCGTCAGCGTTCCCAACTATTGTAGTATTAGCGTTGGATCGTAAATGGTTGGTCTTAGCGAGCTTGTTTGGACTATCGTATTCCGCCATTTGCCTCGGGTTCCGGAGGCTCCTGTAACCTAGCAGGTCTCGAGATTCGATCGGAGTAGCACAAATAAGTTTCTAAGCAATACGGTCGACGCTTTGCACAGCAACCCAAGCCCCCAACTGGATTCACATAATGCGCTGATCATATACTCTACGTTCCCTTGGGTTGTTCCGCTGAACCGTTTGTTAGAGGGTTGTTCCACAGTCAATGCCATCGTCATGGTCGGCGGCTTTAAGGAATTGAGTCAGCATGTCTCCGCTGCCTGTTTTAAGGCACAGTGTCTTCGCCGTTCGGCGGCCTTCCAGTCCTGCCAACTAGAAAAGGTTGGATAATGGCAAGCACGTTTTTCATAAGTGATTGTAACCAGTTTTTTTTTTTTTTTTTTTTTTTGCTAACGTTGCCTGAAGTCTGCTGCGGCTTATTTCGAATCTATTTCAAGCCCCCACGGCTAGTTCGGCAGTCCGCTGCTATCTTGACTGTACCTCCACTATATCATAGTGTAGCACCATTCGAATTCTCGAGCGTCGATTGATTCTTTCCGAGGAAACAACGGGGGGGGGGGGGGGGGTCTAATCCCCATTCCGCTCTGCCCCTCACTTAGCTGGCAATACTCGGCTTTTTTCTTCCGTGGTAGCATTTTTCTGGCGTTGACTGCCACTGACTCGCCTGGCGAGGTCGTCCCCACCTTCCGTTCCCCAAAGTCCCGGAGCAGAGGCCTACTTCATTCCCGCTGGTAACGCTAATGCCGCCTGCAGCAGTAGCAGCGTTAGCAGACATGGCATCGGGGAAACAGCAACCTACTCGAGGGCGGAAAGACCAAAAGTCTTCCCAAGCTAACAAGAAAAGACTGTGGTAGCCTAGTGCAGTGAGTTGTGCCCGTTTCTAGTTGGCTTTGTCCTTGCCCCTTCCGTTCTTTTCCGCCGCCCCTTGTTCACTTTTTGCAATAACTTGTCGCCCTTTTCCTAGTGGTTCGCCACCCTCTCTTGTCTCGCTTTCCGCTCGTATTCGCTTGGATCTTCTGTGAGTCCGCCCTTACGATCCACACTAGGCCTCTATTCCGTTACAAGATAAAGAGGAATTCAGATGATGGGAACAAGAGTAGGCGGCAGCGACCGGCCTTGAGCGCGAGGAGACAGTAGTAGGTCGCTGCCGGGTGCTCTTGAAATTCCTGAGTCCTCCTGGGGGCAGCCGTTGTGTTTTCCTGCCCCTTCGCCTCCACGAATGCGCTTCTTCTATGTGGGTATGTGCATCTTCGGAGGAACAAGCTTGTGATGGGTTGGTTATTTTTTTGGCGGCGTCTTGCCTTTGTTCGCTGAGGTTGTTTTGTCTCCCTGGAGGCACCGCTGCGTTGAGCGAATCTAGCCCCCCATTGGTCAAGTAGTGTCCCGTAAGGGACGGTTTCAACGAGTACTGACGTTCTGTGGGTGTGTGTGGCTGTTATGTGGCTATAGGTTGGGTTAGCTTCCACTGGGCCGCCGCATTTATCTCGTCCTCGAGACATCTACGATAATTTCCAAAGATAACTCAGACATTAAAATCAGCATGGTCGACGACGAAATGAAATACCAACTTACCATACGCACACATGCAAATACACACCGTGTCGGCGTAAGGCCAATTGCACTCAAGGCCAAGTTGGCCGAACAAATCAGTTAGTCTCCACTGAAGAATCATAAAAAATCAACGTACGGCGCAAAAAACATCGCTTACTGCAATGCTTGAGAACGTACTTGGATCCGTATGCATGTTCCAAGGAATGGCGAACTTCAGTGTTAAGAGCCCTTTATACCTACTTCCCTTTACCTTAGTCGTCGGTGTGGTTTTACCTTTTCATTCCGACTAAGCATGCATCATTTAACTTTCTCATCCGTGAAGCTCTGCATATCAGAACCTAGGGCATGATGTCGAATTTGTGGCAGTCGGTTCGGCTCGAATTGCTTGCTTATCCAAACTTCGGCTCCACCAGCTAGAGTAGCCAGTGGAAGAACACAGCATGCACCGTACACACAAGATGCAAGCGAACAGATGGATAACAGCAACTAACAACAAAGGCCAGAACCAGCCAACGTTATACTCCAGCCACTTTTCCTGATCCGAGTTAGCGGCCAGAGTCCTACCCATCCATCTTTACAACACCTTAACGCCATTCAGATTGACTGTCAGTATCGAATACCTCACACACAGCGCAGTTGCAATAATATGTCAGGCTTTCTCTTTGACCAGGTGGCTGGCTGCTTGATCCAACGTGCAGCTTACATTGGCAGTAACGTGGTAGGCTTATATAGTACTAGGCTCTGTTCGAGAAGAGCAGTTCAACAGTTATACGCTTCTGGGACGTCAAAACCAGGCTGCTTACTATTAATTGCAGCAATACGTAGATATAGGTAGAAAATCTATTCGTTCCAGCGTCGCCTAGTGAGGTCGCAGCGTATCAGATCTACTTTCGTTATCCTACAGTGCTAACGTGTTTGCCTGTTAGAGTTGAGGACATGTAGGGTTCGAAGCCGAGGCTGAACGCGCTTCATTTCATGGTAAAACAAAATCCGGCCGCAACGTCTATTAGCAGTATCGGAAGACTGATCAGGTGTATTCTAGGTAACCACGTGTCCAACTCTGAACCAACTTTTTCATGCCTAAGGACTTAGTGGCCGCTTTACAAATCTACAGTATCAATCTGAGTGTAAGTAAGCATACTGGGAATGCGAGACTCGGGAGATAACATTCATTTTCAAGTGCAGAATGGGGTTAAGCGATCAGCGACTTGTTGTTACAGCAGGGTTGTTATACGAGTTCGTTGTTGATAGTACTGGGAAATATAAGTTTGAATTTGTCGTCGATAGAGACGGCCATGAAATGTTTCCGCATGAACGCTCGAGAATATGTATATGTAGAGCTTTTTACTTAAGGAAGCTTGCTTAAATTTAAACCTACAAAGGGTCCAAATTGTACCTCATTCCAAAGTAATAAACGATCCTGAGCCTTCTCCCTCAAAGAATGACAATAACAAAAAGAGATTATTCAATTTCTGTTAATATTGTTGTTTTGGGCTTAAGACAGAATATGTATGCTTTAGTGTTGGTTGATTAGTTTCATTCAAATTGATTTTTAGCACAATTTTGTTCCTAAATTAGTTCGTTACCGATTTGTGTTCTGCCGTCATGAATGCCGCTCGTCCACAAAATACAATACTTCTAATAAGGGCTGTTATTATAATACGTGATAAGGCAATCAATTGGAAACGCATCTGACCCGAAAGGCTTTTCACTGCTTCTGACAAATCGCTGTAGAATATCCGATACAATTGTACCAGGACGTTTAGATGTCTGTTCTTCCATATCCTTACGAATCAGCCGCTTGTTACAATCGTATCTAAACAGCGGTATGCGATATTTCAATTTTTAACGAATTTTAATTTAAAGCTGACCAAAAAAAACATTTGTACATTTTTCTTGATAGATGATACAAATAGAGAGTGCTAGGTATATAGATGTTTGAAATGCGTAACTTGAACGTCGCTACATCGATATCCTCATGCTTGAGTCCATAGCTCATTAACAGGCACTTCAAATATCTTAAACTGAGTCATGTTTGCCTTCATCACCTTTATCAGCAGTAGTGGCAACGATAACAATCGTACTGTCTCTATGTATACGAATGTGCTAAGTAGGTACAAATCAGCATTTTGCTTGTATCTACGCGCCTATAAGTGTCCTTCGCTCTTGTTTTGTTGAAGATAAGGCCGATTGTCGAACTGCTGAATGTACGAGAAGCGTTTCGAGCTAGCAGTTAAGGCACGGCATTCAAAGGATCAGTAACACGCTATCGTCTGCTGTTCGATGGCTGCTGTCATGGCAGTCAAGCGTTGTATCTTATTCAATTACATGCCTTTACTAGTATTGTTCAAGCCGGGCTAGATTGAGGACGAATGAAGAGTGTCCAGGGCACATCGACATTGAAAGGGTGTCAGGGGTGATACTCTTGTCCTATCAACAACAATCACAGACAAAAGAAGTGGCCTAAAAGAAATAGCCTGCGCCGGTAGCGGAAGTAACGTGCTGATAGAAGCTATAACACCTGCTTGTACTATGCCGGTATTAGCAGGATCTAGTTGCACTTTCATACTTCTTGAAATCCTACATTCTATACCTATTCTAGCCGACGTTTTACATACTCTAAATCCAGCAGTATGTCAAATGTATCTACTTCTAGCTGTGAAAATTCTGTTATTGGCTTTAAGGATGTTGGCAACTGTCTCTGTGGGCGTATTTGAAGAATATCATATATTGCACGTGAAGCCTATGGATTCGTCTCTGAACACCTGTCACACATCTGACGCAAAATCGATCCGTCCAACAAAAGCTGCATTACCAGAATATATAGTATCAGGAAAATATTTGCGCTAATTTTACGGCAAGTTATCAAGGCGAAGCTTGAAAGCAAACCATAGCAGGCTCTTGGGTTGCCGTTTTTAATGGCAGAAAGGAGGTCGTAGCCTACTTGCGGCATTCTAGACTTTCTGGCGTCGTCGAACAAAATCTGTGTCTAAAACAGAACAAGCGTCAGTTTACCACTACAACCATTAGCAAACATGACGCGAAGACATTGCTGCTTCAGCGCTTTTTGAGGGAATAGGGTTAGGCTTGCAGCAGTAGTGCCACTCATACTGAAGGCCAAAAAGCCAGGCTCCGCGTGTGCGAACGTAATGCATAGAGCTTATTTGAAACGCCAGGGCTATTGGGGCACGAACAGGAGGATGTTCCGTCTGAAGTACAAAATGTTTGTGGCCGCCAGTGCTTTCCCGAGAAGCCGCGCATATTGATTGTGCTCAGAAATAGCATCGAATCGCAGCCAAATAGACGGGAAGGCGCATTGCGAGGTACCAGCGCCCAAGGCAAAATCTAATAAGGAATGTGACGTCTGCCACCTCTGCTGTCCCAACTCCAGCGTGGACGGAGCGCAGAGTTCAGATGGGGTGCCCTGTTCAGTCCACGGCTCCTCCGCAGCCATCTTCCCTGTATTCGGCCCGTCAACTTCTTCTTGTAACCCCCTTACTTTTATCGTCTCACCCTTTTGCTCGCCGTCTGGCTGGTGAGCCTGCCGGTCAATCCCGTCCGACTCCACATAAGTAAAGACGTGTAGCCCTTCTTTTCCCCTTGCCCAACACTGCTTTCGGACGTAGGGACAAAGTGGCAATTTGGGAAGCAGTCCTACTGCTCTAAAGGGCAAATGAGAAAACTAAGAGAACAGAGCGAAAGAAAGAAAAAGAGGTGAACGGCGTTAGGAGAACGCAGACCCATCAGTAGCGGCGTTGCGCCACTCACTTGGCTAGCGTCTTCTAGTAATGAGTTGCTATCTCCACCACTCTCACCCTGTTCCCAGTCAATATTCGAACACAGTACAGAGCTCCGTCCTATGGGTTGTTAGCCCAGCCGATCTCCTCTAAGCTCTTAGTTGGTAACCAAGCACTTTTTATCAGGGGACCGTGTACTGCATTAAATACACATACACACACACGCACATGAATAGGATGACTTACTGAGCTTCCATTAGCTGTAGTAAATACTTCACTTCTTCACGGTGCGCTTTGAACAAGAAGACCTTCACGATGTGACAAGTACGCGCAATGTAACATAATGTGGGCCTTGGTGAATCGCCAGTGTTACCTCTAGCATTGCCGCTACGGGATGCTCGTTCCGTCCATTACGTGCACAAGCCTCGAACTTTTGATTAACCCAGAACGGTGTACACGCTAAACGCGTTACCTTTTTGCCTGCAATGCTTTTAAAGTGAATTTTCTTTTTGACCCCCCAAAAAACAGACAAGACCTCGCTTCGAACAACTCGCTTATTTCATGAATTGCTAAAGTCGTGTAGGAATGCCTGCCTCCTAGTCTCTGACAGGGGGCGCTTGATATCGACGTTTTTTCCACCGTTTTTCACTACTAAACAAGTTTTCGCTTAATCTATCATGGCCACAATCTCTTTTGCTATAGCCTGGATGCCCCGAACATATTCTCAGACCGAAACTGAGTAACCTCCACGATGGCAACTCGAGTAGCCATACCGCACGTTCGTCGGCAAGAAGGATTTTATGTTAAGCTGGACCGGACGCTACTTCCTACTCTTTTAATTTAAGGAGGGGTGAAAAGGACATTCGGTCGCTTAAAAAAAAGGAGAGGTTAGAGGTAGACTGCGTGAACCCGGTTAAGTACAATGAAACAAAAAGGCTGGAGCATGTTTACGAGTGCGAAAGGGCAACCTGCTGTAGCAGTGAGCTTAGCAGTCATACCGGACATGTTTGCTCTACAGAAAACAACGCCGCACCAATCTATGCGCTAATCATGCTCTCTTAATCCGGACAGCTAATTTCAGATCGAGACTAAATGCTACTGGCATAATATCGTATTCTGAATCTGACTGACAACAATTGACGTATATATATATGTGTATTTCCATCCTCGTGATGGTGTTTACTTAAATCCTTGAGACGAGTTTAGTAGATGGATATTTATAACATGATATATAAGGATAAAAAACTATAAATATACATATATATATAGGATGTCCCAAGAAATTTATACACTGATGCCGATTAGTTGAATTTACTACAGTTATCTATTTAACCATAATTCGGAAGACTTTTCTGAAGTAGTTTGGGAAAATGAAGATTTCGTGTTAATGTGAAACATTTAAATCTTGTGACGTTTTAAAGCAAACATTTTTTCTAATGACAGCTTTTGCTTGCCGTTGATTGGCAACTCCTTCGACGAAGATCGATGAAGTGCTTGAAACATGTTCAGCATAATTTTTTAGCCGCAGGCCACCAGTCCAGTTATCCTATCCATACAAAATATACTAACAGGACATCTTGAAATTGTTGCCACAACGTAAATGTGTTTCAACGGTGCACGCGACTGCTCAATCTCAATCTTGAACTGGAGCATCCTACAACAGCCGGTTCATCAAGTCTAAGGAGACCAATGGTCCGTCCCTTCAGAGCCGTCAATGTTGGCCAATGTTCTTTCGTTACAAAGAGAAATAGGGACGTTTTGTATTTCATTCATAACAGCGGCAAATTACAGGTACTTTTAAGAGTTTCATACATTTCAATAAAACGCACATTTTAGCCTACTCCATTCCATTCTATTCAATTAAAGAAAGGACTCTACGTATAAACTTAATCCACCCCTTAGACATATATCTCCAGGCATACGCCTGCCTAAGGTTCAACAGTGCCTGGTGGGATTAAAACCGAATATCTAATGATTTTCCATGGTTACTCCTGCGCCACAATTGTATGTGGTATGTACGATAACGTTGTTCTCGCAACGTCTTATATTCTAGCAGTCTGATAACTGCTGCTTTATATTATATCATTCCGTAAACGAAAGGGTTTCTTATCTCGAATTCGCGGGTTCAATTCCAACATTCGGGGATTTCTCTGTCAAATGCAGTCAGATACTACGGGTTTATTCGTTGTAGTCCTATTTCAGTAAAGATCAATTACACCATCTAGTCAATGAAATGTAAGTATATTGAATGTCAAAACGAAAAACATTTCGGCTGATACTATAACCCTGAGACATTTTAACCCCGGCAGCACAAATCAAACAAATAAAATGTAACAATATATCGAAACGTAATTAAATGAAAACAAAAGAAACTTAGAAGTGGTGATTCAAAGTTCTCACTTAAGTTTACTAGCACATTTAATATACACTTTTTATTCATACGTGTCCTAATATACTTATTACTGTTAATATCATACCTATAAAAATTCAAGCGTCCTGGGATCAATTTTTTCCCCGTAGTCATAAACATATGACGCCAAGACTATTGCTGAAACAGCGAAGGTCAAATTCACAGCAAAAAAAAAAAAGCAGAAAAATAGGGATAGCCTAATTTCTATCGTGCAGTCGGTATCAATAGACATGTCAAACAAGTATTTGATACGACCATAGGAACCGTTAGAAGTCCAGTCAGTGGCTTTTCTCAACGTATGTTCTTCAGAGCCGAAACGGCTTCGCTTTAAAATACGTTCGTTCTCTGGATACATATAATGATAGTAAACACCAATAGAGCGTTCCAGTTTTTGTCAAGATAAAATCTGTGATACGAACTCAATTATTGCGGCTGTTAGCAGTGCCTGCGATATAACAATGATAGATTATGTCGAATATCGAGCTGAGTAAATCGTTGAAATATATTATTATTACTCGATAGTAATATCTATAGATAATCTTTTTTTTTTTTTGCCGTGAATGCTGTATACTTACTACATAAATGTCATATTTCTTTGCCATTACCTACATGTTACAGTGTAACTATACAATTAGCCCTATAGTAACATAAATTGCATACTATATATGAGCGTAACGACTTGTATCTGAGGAATACGGTAGCCGATGCCGTTTAAAGTATTAGGATTGGAAGTAAATAGGATTAGGCTGGAACACATAGTCCCTCCATCTGGGCTGTACATTCTACAATTTTTGATTGCATTGATGTAGAAATCGGAAAAGGCCTAAATCCGCATTTCTGAAAATTTGTTCAAAAACGAAGTTCTTGATTTTCATATCTGGAACAAACAAACAAACAACATACAAACATGGTCGAACAAATACAAATTAGCGAAATCAGTCAAATACAAATCATTGGCGGTGCATGAAAGTCAAAACTTACGTGGTGAGGAAGAAGATGCAGCGTATAGGGGACGCCTATTATAACGCGTAAAGATAATCAATTACGGCAAACAACACAAAACAGTTGAATATATAATAACATCAATGAGTTATTACTTAGCATATGTGAATTTGATTGAGTTCAAAGCTTTAGGATTTTTGATTTTGCTATAAGTAATGGTGAGATTCTGTGTGCAAGAAGCCATGTAATAAATCTCGTCATCCGCTAAAACTTGATGTAGCGACCTAATGTGGGCAAACTGAAAATCAATCACAAAATGGTAAACAAATGAACCAGGTCTTTAACGTCAACAGCTGATGAATCCTAGTCACACCGAAATAATATCTTCAGAGCGGCATAACGGTTAATAAAAATTGTTTTTTTTTTTTAATATAACGTTGTTTGTACCCTTAACCCTTGAAAATAGTTCAAGGAACTCACAATAAGGTCTCCTCGTACCTTACCCGAGTGAATCCAGTATAGTTTCAACTCTTGTCGTTTCCTCGTCATCCGAGCTCCAGTGAAAGATATGTCTATTGTATTTACGAATGAAATATTCATTTATTACAAGGCTACGGCTTACGCCCTTACCTGAGTGAGTCCTCCTCGTCCCGGATCATCAATCATAACTCCATCTTAAACCCCTTTATGAATGGCAGGCCTGTCGCTACTCGCTTTTGGTAGGCTGCGTATTCTTCGCCAAAGAACTCCAATAAGGTGATCTCCTCCTCTTCGACACGCTCGCGGAAGAACATCCATGTAAACATAGTATATGCTATCAGACAGAATGGATTAGCTAGTAACAGCTGAAAAATCAAGAGGAAGCAGACCAAGTACGGTACCACACATTAAGGATTTGTATATCGATGAGCAAAGATGTATGCTTTACGATCTTCGCGTCTTATACGACCAAAAGGAATCTTTCCTTGAGTTCATACCATTGGCGCCTTAACAGCTGCAGCAACCTCAAACTGAGGCAGACAGGTTGTAGTATACAATACCCTAGTATACAATACGTACCTGATTGTGTTGCTAGACATTTAAGCAAGTTGGTTATATTTTTTCATTACCTATGTTTCCACCGACTGTGACCACCGCACACTTCGTTGCACTTGTTAGCGATGATACCATACGTATCGCAAATTTTATACCACGTTTTCATTTTCATTATGACTGTCTTTCATCGCTTTTTCACACCCAGCAAAACGATTTATATATATAAAGGGAAACTGGTACGTTAGAAAAAAACCGTCAAAATATCCTCGTGCCTTACCGCCCACATCGAGGGGCATGACTAACGTTGGCACCCACAAACGGCGATTGTCGCGTAACGTTTTTATGGCACGTGACACGGATGGTTCTACTAGCTATGAGAGACTCTGTTAGAGCACCCGTCTCACACAACCTATGCCCTGCCCATAAATAAAGACACAATCCGCTACTGCGAGGACTCTTCTTTTCCGGTGGAAATCATCCTTGACGTTTCGGCGGTAAACGGTTTTGCCTATCTGATAAAAACGCTGGGTGACGTTTGGCGAGCACCCGGCACGAGATAGTTCAGTCCGACAAATTGTGGTCTAGGTCTCTATGAGCGTGCCTGTGTACGTAAGTGTTTATGAGTGAGAGAAAGCTAAAGGAGAGCGACCCGTAGATGGAACATGGAAAGGGCTCGACTAGACCGAGCCAGGACGTTGACAACGACAAGCGCATAGACATTGAAGTCAGTCGTTGTCGTAACCCATCGGGGTGCTTGCTCGTAGCAAAGGATTGGCGAGTTTCGCACAATGTTGCCCAATGTGTAGTGATGACGTTGAATCTTTGGTTTATTTCTACGAAAAAGCAGGGAGGCGGTAGGCACAGTTTAGTCTATCAGTTACGACCATCATTACCAGCCAACCTTGCAAGCACCGCATATCTTCTGCAGTTTCGTTCTGTATTTTCTTATTACTTTTTCATGGGGGAAAGGCCGGGGGAGAAGGTGATGGAGACAAGCTTCCCAAAACGTAGTTCCCCACATTTTCACTCATTTCCCTCTCATTTTTCCCGTACCTTTCGAAGAGCATTAGATACGAGAGAATGGGAGACGTGTTGAACAACTGCACGTTTCTTACCACTACGTACGATAGGGCAGGTATCACCGCGACTACTATTAATGGGAATACTAGGGCCAATAACACATGGCCACATAACGGGTGCGAACGCCAGAGTAACCGTCGGAACAAGCATATTCACATAGCGACGCGGGAAATATCATATTGCCTTAGGCTATGAGAAAGTAACCCCTTTCTCTCAACTTTTGCTAGTTAAGTCCCGCTGCACATCAATTACTGCGAGGCCTCAGCATGCCAGCGCAGCTGTCTATAAAAAAAAAAATCGCCTCACCCAAACCTATCGACGTCCTTCCCGTTCCTACACGTAGCATCAGTTTCATTTCATTCCGTCAGTGCTTCACTCATGCGCGAACAAACGATGGGTTCTCTTTTAATTCAACACAGTTGCTCCTAACACGTTTACATCTAAAGAAAAAGAATCTTCGTTCAGAAAGGTAGTGAAAGGAGACGGAACTCCCATACAAGTCGCCATACACATATGATCAAAACATTGTAACTGTTCTGAGAGCGCAGTCGCCGCTATGATATGAGCCATCAAAGATTATGAATGTTTGCTCATCATATTCAAACTTCATTGCGAAGTCAGTTAGAATCCTTGTCCTTTCCGCTTAACGCATGTTCCTTGCGTCGTCACTGCCATCATTGCAATCGACGCTGCAGCAGGACTCGCTGCGCTATCACGTCTAGATGCAGCGAAATTGGACGACGCAACGTTGGTAACCCATTCCTGATCGTTTCAACATCTTATCCACTCTTTTGACTTCGCCTAAATTAAGTGGCAATGATAGATAGGGCTGTTGGTAAGGAAAGCAATCGTGGCGGAAGCGGCATAGAGCGAAATAGCCAGAAAGTGCGAATCGCGAGAGATGTTATTCTTGCGACAATCTATTAGGGACAGTGTCTTGTGGGGGGGGGGGGGGGGAGACGCAACAACAAGAGACACGTTGAGCCTAGGGCCCATTCTGGGTTGATATGAATCTATATACCAGGGATTTTACATAGACTTTCGCCCAAACGTGTGTTTGTCCCGCATGCTTGAGCAGCATGTCAGGCACCGATTTAAGACGCCCAGGTGACCAGCGTTCAAAGCCTGTAAGGAAAATTTCTCCAACAACTGTGTAGGATACATCTGTGTAGCGCAAAAGTATTCTCTATATGAGCTACTCTTTGTTTATTAACACACCGTCGCTGTACTATGAGATATGCGAACTGCAATCACAGTTACAACTCATTAAGAGTGTCAGTTGAACATACAGTCATTAGCTGATAACGTTTATGTTACGTATGAGCCCTTATTGGAGTGGATTCGTACACAATAAGCTTACGAACAAACATTACCAAACCTAAACAGTTACTGTAGCTTACACTGAAATTTATGTAAGAAACTTACTCTTAACGATATACGTGGACTCTATACATGCGCTGTATGCTTACTCATCACGTGTTATTGTTACCCGCAGATAGTCTCACAAACCAGTAAAGAGAAAGAGGACCGACCAGCGCGAAAGTATTAACAGGCATGCGTCTATGCTCAAAATTATTTTTTCCATCAATGGTACCATTTAATTTCAATCCGCAATGCATGCTCGCTTTCTACTCGTTTGTTCGTACTTCGCAAATCAATACGTAAAAGTTGACTCGTTCTCGCCATTGCCGCACACAACACGCCAGGCCGACAAAAGACAGCAGTTACCTATCTGCCGCGAGCCACTGTTAATGAACGGTACCTTGTGCTGCCGCTAGCACGGCCTCAGCCGCCGCCACTGTCCAGCGTCGCCGTGAACTTCAGTGCATAGCAATCTGTCTGGGTTAAGCACGCCGAATGGAATTTAATTTATTTGCGACGATATCACGCGAGAGCACTCCGTCGAAAAGCAAACTAAGAACTGCTCAGGGGATCTTCGGGCAATCCCCTAGTTCAAGAAACTGCAAATGGAAATGCAGCGCTGGGGCAAGAAAGGCGGATGACTGAGCAGCGTTGGAGGTAGTGTAGCTAGTCTGGGTGCATGGTTTGATTATTCCAAAAAAGACAGTGCGATTATTTTCACTGCGATAAACTGCGGAGGCATACGGCCCTCAGAAAGTGCGTTCATGTCTGCTCGCCTGGTTTCGCCTGCCGTCTGCTCGGAGGGCTTTTTCATCTAGAGGTCTAGCTGAGTACGTGCGGAAATAATAGTTGAGGATTGACATATAATAGAGAGAGGGGGGTAAAAATTACAAAGCTACGGAATCGGGGTGATTCCAATAGTTAGTCTTTACTATAAAGATTAGTGGCTGTTTTTGCACACACTGGGGGCACACAAACGTTCTAAGCTTATCTCCGGGGGCACGTATGCCATGTTAGAGAGGCGCTATCCAACAACGAGTCCATGGAACGAAAGATTAGACACGGTGAAAACCACAGTTACAAGCTAAATTCGTGAATCTTGTCTGAGATCAATTTGAGATTCGTTTACAATGAGATCGTTGTGCGCGTTAAGCTTTCATAGATGGTGGGATAAATAAAACGAACGTAAAAAAAAAAAGAATCATCTACGTCATGGGTAGAATTGTAATTAATGTTTAATAGCTCTAAATGAAACGCGGGCACCTACCTGAGTACCGACGCTCCATAAGAACCACCCTGCGTAACTGGGGTGCCGGCATATCGAGTACACTCCCGACGTTACCAGCTGGTGGTTCTCTTCTCGTTTAACCCGAACCAGATGGTGAAAATTCGAACCGGCGGTTAACATTGCACACTTCCTTAACGCTTCGCCCATGGCGCAGAGTACCAGTCCACTGCAGGCCACAATACCTAGCGACTTAAGGTCTACAGTCAAACCGAAACGCATGCGACGTCAACAACGAAAAATTGAATAGATCAGGGTTCGCAGATTGTGTAAGAATGACTTTCGCACATTTATGCACAACGCAGTCTCTATGAGTACGGTGGAGCTCTCATAAACTACTACAGGTGGCTTATTTCTATAAGTTTGCCCCACAAAAGTATAAACATTCTGCGACTGACTTTAGCACCGTGCACTCCCTCTGGTGGTGCAGTAGTAACTTCTTTGCCAGCTAACCTTTGGTAGAGAAATGTTCGGTGCAACAATTTGAGTTCAATGTAGCCATATTTCGATAGTCTAGCAAACATTCGGCAAGAAGAAACGCAATGATTATATCTATATAGTGGTAGCCTGTTCAATCAGTTTTTTTTCCTACATCGCTTGTATCAAGCTCCCACTTATTATAGGCCCTTAAACGAATGTTATCTTGCCGCTATCAAGACCCCTAATAGTCCCCAGTACGGACAGATCTTATTCAAGATGAACAATTATAATCTCACGCGCAACCAACTGTCCGTTGTTTCGAATAATTAGAAAAAAAATTCATTTCACCTCACCATCACCCGGTATACTATGCCAGTTGGCACGGTTTTATTCTGAAGCAGGACCAGCCTTATTTCGGTGGCTAAACAACAAAAATTATAAGAGACACCAGACATCTAACAGTGGACGTGTCGTAGTAAGCATCTCGTTAGGTCATTTCAAGGCTCAGAAAGGGAATCGCTTCATTTTCCTGGGCACCTGCATTCTATCCGCTTTTGTCCTGATTACAGCGCGTAAATGTTTTGCAAACAAATAACACGTCCATCGATGAAACCGATGCTAACGACGCACGCGTCGAACTTCCTCTTCTTGATTGCCCTATGTCGGTTAACCATTCTGCCATTTTTGCGAACGGGACAAATAGTAATACTAGATCGATCATACAAATAACAAAGGTTAACGAACAACAATCGATCAGTGGTTTGATAGTCAATGGCAGGAGATTCGAACAATTCCAGCTAGATTGAATATAGCTAGATACAAGTTGTTAAGAACTGGGTACAAGGGAATTGAATAGGGAACTATATAACATCTTATTCACCACCGTAAAGCCCAGATCGGTTTGCATTTTTTCAAGTTTTAATTTTTCAAGTTCAAATTTTACGCATAGTAATCGCAGGGTTTCTACATAATCGTAATATATAAAATATTCTAACTCGACTTATACGCTCGCATGTAAACAAGCATCGTCATCCGTGCCTGCCAGCCAATAAATAACAAGGTTAAGCCAATATATATATATATATTCTGTCCATATAAAAAAAGGTTACAAAACAATTACCTGGATAGAAGTACAGCTCAACGAAGTACTCGAACCAACTGGCTACCATGGCTATGTGATACTCTTTCGAGTGGTTTAGCAGAAAGGAATCCAAGTTGAGATTTCTGAAAGGAAGTTAGATGCGAAAATATTGCAGTTTCATTTATATATTTGGAATCAAACTTCTGCCTATTGTGTAGAATACATATAATCTAAATTATCCAGCCAATAACCATTTTATGCAAGCTGCCTGTATTACAAGACAGTTTTAAACATGCAGAAATGCACACGATAATTTTCATATTATAAAAAAATAATTTCGTTAATCGCACACTTGTTTTTTTATAGGGTTTGTCCATCGCTGACAGAACTACAACCAGTGACCACTGGCCTCTTCATTCGGACTGCTCATTCAGATTGTCCATGCGCCGGGTTCGTTTTAACGATAGAAGCCCATATTTAGCTTTTGGCCTAGCAAGTAGAATATCCGGGTGGGTTTTTATGACCAGTAAGCCATCTAGGTTTCAGCTATGATGCGAATAATAATAATAAACATTTTTTTGGACTAGGAAGAACTACATAGTGGTGTGGTAGAGATACTAGTAGGTCAATTTCATTTAACAACATACAGGTTCCGATGTAGCGCGCTTATTAAATTAAAAAAGTTATTTTCATAGCTCCACTTTCTTTACTCTAACCGAGATTTGTCAATTTTCTGACTATCCAACATCGAATAATATCAAGTAGTTCAATTATCGGACTCTAAACGATCGGTCTTTACTGACTTTTGGCAAGTAGGGGATCTCCGCATGGGATGCTTGACTGGCAGAAAGTTAAGATACCGCTTCATCAACTTACGAACGGTGTTTACCATAACTCTTCATTACTATGATGAATATTTAGAATCGAGGATTTTACGATGGACAAGACCAAAGCGAATAGTAACCGTTGAAAACTTCCACAAAGAACCGCGCGCAAATCTGATAAATTTGAAGAAACTACGTTTCAGGTTCTGACGTCGGGATCCTTGTTGTAAGCTGCTGCGTTACAAGCCCTTCCTACTTCTATGAAAAGCAAACTTTTTCCGAACCCATAAAGTTAGTCGTGATTTTGTCTCATTCTCATTCATTTTTTCATCAAATTCAATCACTTACAGACTATGCTAGTTCGCATCAGTCTTAGTTGCCTTCAGTACTCTCGATACGGCTAGTTCCGAAAACTTGTTAACATGTACACAGTAACTAGGAAGTTAAAAATAATGTCTAAGAATGCTGCCAAAAATTTTCCTTTGCAGTAGGTATAGTAGCGTATGTCGCAAGTAGCGAAACGACGACACTTCGATACAACACGGGGAACAAATGGAAAGTTTTCTATAATTTTCAACAAGGCGAAACTAGTAACAGAGATTCCTCAACAGGGCACCAACACTACAGCATTAGTAGTAGCAGCAGGATCGGTTACTATTGACGCTGCGAGTTGTTTATGGGCTCGGCAGGACGCCGTTATTCCCAGCTCCCTTGGCGAGCCGTTAAACTGATGGGTCAACGGGCTTGGCGCCGCCGCCCGAAGAACAGGACGCGGGCGGCCAGAAGCAACTCCCTTTCCCGAAAGTGAAAGATGTGGTTAAAGGAAAATGGCAAGGAAACGCGTCTGTTTCGGACTGCGCGTTCACCAAATTCACAAGAGGCTTTTGTCATGCTTCGGGCCTTAACCTAGGTACGCAGCAAAGGTGTGAAGGAAGTCACCCGGGAAGGATGAGGAAAAAAGGCGCGGAAACGTCATAGTATGGAGTGTGGGGCAAACCGAGCACCGGTCGCCACTGCATTCCTCAGATACCAGAGAAAGAATGAAGGCTTGGGGTAGTTCAGCGTGGCCTCTACCCCAGTGTTCCCTCTTCGTAGTGCGCTCTGATGGCCGAAGACGCCGAGATGACGACACACTAAAGTGGCTCCTTCACTGACTGGCTCAGTTTTTGGGAAAAAGAGGACGCAGAGCAAATGTCAGCGACAACGACGAGCCCATGCTTATGCGATGCACTGTTCCAGGTTGGAAAGGATCGAGAGAATTGAGACGTAAGAATTGCTCCGCGCAGGCAACCGTCCGGAAAAATACTCTATGCAACTGCCTTAGAGGGTCGGAACTCTAGCCTGACTGATGTTTGTGACCAGGCCAATGACCGCTGTTGTGAAGGCCAGGGGTAGCGGAAAGGGGACTTGAGTTTTGCTAATCGCCATTATTCTTCTGACGCAATGTTCTCCGAGAATCTGTCCACTCCGCGATACGCTGGTCGTTTTCTGGAGGAAGCAAAAGCATCTTGCATCTGGTATCCTATTGAACAGTCTAGCTCGGTTCGACGGCCTATTAGCTCGTACGCTAAATAAACTCCGACGACTTGGAGTAATTCAAGCAAAAAAGCAAGCCGGGCGGCCAGCCAGCCAGCTTATAGTCTGCAACAGACGCAGAGAACTGAACGCCCAGGATGCTTGGGTCAAACATCTGCTTTTTTCCTAACACTGCTTGTACGCTTTTCGTAGTAGCAACATAAATGGTGGAAGCGGGAGGATGTCAAATGAGAGAGGCACATTGGCCGCGGAGCGACCCGTTCTCGTGGTCCTTGTCATTGTCGGCGATGGTATTGCCGCCGTAGTGGCCATGGAAAGAGATACTACTACTGATTGGCCGGGGACGTTTCTAAGATGTCGTTTCCGCTAGGCCAAATCGCACAGTCGCTGGTAGAAGTTCCTTCGTTGAACTCGTTCTTCCAGAACTCTTCTACCTGTTTCGAAGAAGACCTGGCTCGAAAGACTGGCGCATCGAGTTGTATCTTTCTTTTGGATTCCAAAGAGATTGAGTCTGAGGGAATCTTGTTGTCCCTCTTGCAGTCAGTATGGTTTCGACCAGCATATTATTATTGGTACTGCTTTCTGGAGCCGCGGCATCGCAGCAATGCATCTTTGTCGTGCTGTCGGTATCTGCTTTTAGTTCTTTTGTGCTTCATTCTTGTTTAGCTGTCTAAACGAGAAGGTTCATGGTCCCTTTGAAGTATTCGCCGAATACCGAACAGATCAGGATCTTTTTTCAAACGCTAACAATAAAAGTAGCCTTACAAAAATCCTAACTTTACCTATTGTACCTTGTGGGCCCAGCAGCGGCCGAGGGGAAGTATGCGCCATTAGATGAAAAATAAATAAATAGACCTGTATAATACATAGAAATATAACACAGGCATATATATTCATATGCATCAACTTCTTACAATATTACCACATACTACATTTACCATTGTTCAACGCGAGAACTCGTTTTGATTTCGATCCCACGACGATGGGGTATTTCCAGTCTGCTGCTATATTTATTTCTAGATGAGGACGCTTAGACGAGCGAACTGTTGATATATCGAGGCTTCCGCGCTGACACACCTCCATTGTGATAAAAGATACCCCCGACTGTCAAGCGTGCCCTACACTCAACGAGTGGCAAATCTGTTGATCTCTGTCTTTATGATACTTTCCTAGCTTGCCCTTCCACAAAAAAGTTGGCACAAGTGCTGTTTTTGTTTTATCTATTTTAAAAAGCGCTTCCGCCAATTCGTAAGTAGAATGAGAAAGTTTCTGGTGTGATAATGTGTGAGAATCTGTATCACTTACATGGCATTTTCGTGATAGGTGAGAGAATCTGACAGATGTGCGTAATTCGGGATTACATTTTAACGGATGAACTTTTCGATTTAATATTATTATTATTTTGTACTTCTATGAAATTCGAAATAGTGTAGGATCTACTCGAGCCATCATTAGACTAAATAAAAACTACATTCATACTGAGTGGAGACATTTACATATATAAAAAGCTGAATATCATGCGGTATTGCCCACAACGGGGTTGACTGATGCTGAACATCCCTTAGCCGTCTAGGAAAGAACCCACGACAAAATATAGCTATCTTTTATCCCCTTAACTGAACAATAAACAATATAATAGTGATAAAGGGTTGTGTTTTTTCAACTTTATCGAGACCACTGTACGACTACAGGAGCTGAACATCCTCAGGCTTGAAATTTTAATGCGATCTAGCTACTACCGTACTGCATCAGAGGTCGAGAGTGAACTTACAATAGACACATGATTAATCTGATATTCCTCGCATGCCCACCTAGACAGATTAATGGCCTTCGCGAAGAAGCTTACTCGTCAACGCTGAAGCTATCAAGGACACCCACCATCGGCCTGGCGGTGCTTGGCACGACTAGTGCCCGCGATAAATGACAAGGCATCTATCCAGTGCACATAAGGTAAAGTAACTGTTGATTATGTAAGACCAGGTCAGCAAGCTAGGACCAGTCCGATTCATTCTGAGCAGGAGGTGATCGTTGAAACAAAGCGAGAGCGATTCCATGAAATGCTCAAAGAATGGTGGGCCATTGGATAATAACCCAGAGACGTACACCGTACCGTTATATGTCTTTTTCTTCTATCGTGAAAGAACTTCTATCTTATTCGATTTGAAATTGTCGGTTCTAGAAGGCAACAGAATGCTTGTTGCGACTGAAATATGGCCGAAAAGCAGAAATCAGTTATTAGTGTGATACGAATGTGACTAAGATTGAGCATTACGCGAGTGATTTATTAACTTTAACTTAGCACGTTAGCAACTAGAAATAAAGAGTCGGTAAGCAACTTGGTCTAGTGTATAACGAAATATACCAAGTTGGAACAAGACGGTCTCGCATATCGTCAAAGGAATCCGATTATTTACGACATATTCTAAGTATCAGTTGTCGTATTTCAGCCCACTATTTCTTTCAGCACGCTAGATATAAGTTAACCAGACAACGAACTAACACTTCGAGCCCGAATGACATTTAACTACTTCACCGAAACAAGTAACCCTTGAGCATGCCGTTACCCCCCTACAGAGCATAGTTAAACTGACAGAACATTTGGAACGCAATCTAGGCGCCTTCCTAAATTTTGGGTGACGGGTTCATCACTGTACGAACACGGTAGGTGACTGGTTACGTTATTATAAGACTTGCAGACAAATATGCGCAAATAGGCGTTATATGGACGACCTTTACCACGCAGTCACCTGAGAATCGTAGAGATACATCAACAAGCAGGGGGCAATTGGCGTGCTAATGAAAATATATTACCGCTAAGAACAGTAGGCTATACAAAATGCTCTCTCAGAGAGCGCGCTACTCTTATTTAGTGCCATTTGTCTAGTAGGTTAGCGTAAGTATTGTTATTAGGACCAGTGCTGCACTATTAAAGCCCTTCGTATGTAAGGCCATTTGACGAATGCTGTATGTTTATTCGTACGGTTGATCTAAAACCCAGATATCAAACAAGTGGGATGGCAAAAAAGGACGCGCAAAGTGGGTCAAATGGCTTCTAGATGTTCTTTATCTCCATAAACGAACCCATTGTAAAAATACGTATAATAAATGCGCGTAGTTTGCCAGAATAATTTAGAGTAGCTACACGAACTTCATGATCGGTAAAGTTTATCCATATTGAACAGAACATTATTACATAAATTACATGTACATTAATACATAAACACTACTTTAGGTGATTGGCTGCCAGCTCTCTAATGAAGTGTGTCTAATAATGTTAGTATGTGTTTTACAGTTAATTTAAACGTAAACGCTATGCAGGGTCTCCTTAAATTTGTTCGGAAATAAAGTAAATTCGAATAGGTATCCAAACTATATAGGCTGCTCTTTCTAATCCTTTATGCAGCGCAAATGGATTATGCTAAAAAACAGAATTTTTTTTTATTTACATAACTTCTCCCACTTAATACCATAGTAAATCCTTTTTGTTCTCTACCTAGACGTTTCTTTAATTAAACTGCGTATGTTCCACCCACAAATCTGAGCAAGATCTTCTAGTAGGTTGTCAATCTCATTAGGTGCCCGTATGGCTTGAAATAGAAAGTACATTTCCAGTAGGCACTGTGCTTAATGCGTGAGTACACGATAGGGATCATGCGGTTACGAGAAAGCTAGCGCTAAGGTCAAGCAGAGGATTTTTCCGTAGCCTCTCTAAACAAAGTAGATAATAAATTTTATTCTCAGACAGGCACTTGACACTGGCTATCACGGTCTCATCAATCAGTCCCTTTTGCGTCTGCGACATAAATGCGAAAGAGGTTCGTGGTCAACGCGGTACGCGCGTAAATTGAGTGCGATACGTGGATACGTGCCCGAACACTGATTCTCCGATAATCACCCCTTGCCACACTTAAAAACAATGAAGTGTGCCACCGACAGGTTTGCGTTTACCCCAGGGTGCAAGACGTAATAAGAGAGAGAGAGAGGGAGAGTAACCTTTCAATTAACGAGGGAAGACAACGTGGCCTGAAGATCTAATTTTAATTCGGCTCGGAAAATTCACCCTTAGAAAATTGAAAGTACAAGCTTCATACAGGACCTTTCCGAGTAAATTTCCGTGTAGTACAATATACTATGGACAAACTCACCAAATGAAAATTGTTCAAAATGTCAGACACAATAAAGTACTTCTTCCTTCGCATAGGCGTATAATTATTTAACTAACCCTCCGAAGTTCTCATTAGCGGCATTTTAAGTGTTGACTTTTCAACTCTAGTCACTGAAATGTTTACGTATCTAAGTTAAAGTTTGAGTTGAATCTGACTGAACTTCTCGTACGCAAAGATGGCCCACGAGTGGTACTTGTTATTGTGGTTCCTGTCCTCAAAGTCGGGCAAATAACTTGAAAGCGTAACCATAGAAATGACGTCGTTGGTAAATTGTACATAACTAATTTACTTCAAGAGGTTTTTCACTGACAAACATAACGGTAGCTATGTAAATTTTTGGATTTGCAGCTGCCGCAAGGTTCGCACTTCCTATTTATTGCCATCAGAGTCGCTACCATTGCCTCTACGTAGTTCTCACAGAACTCTATTTGGAACAGCAGCCCTCGCCTATAACAGTATTCGACCAATTCATTTGGCCGGGAGGCGCACTATAAACAAACACTTGTACGCGCTGCTGTCATCGTATACGGGCACTCAACAAACAGACGCGTCGAACGATACGAAATCATGGGAACTCTATGGTAGTCTGCTTCTCTTAAAACCACTTCGCCAGTTTGCTTGGCCAGGTTTAGATCGTCTATATTCAGAACGGGAGTCAGGAGGGCCGGCTGAGCTGAACAAAAGCAACTACGAGACAAACGACAAGTGACAGATGGTAAGCATAGATGTCGGATGCCTCTCTTAACTTATTAACTTAACGATTCTTCGTCGTTTGTTTGCTACTGTGTCCATTGCCACTGATGTATACATAAACTTTTACGGATTAATGGAGTTACCTCAGCCGTCTATTGTCTATCGATTAGAAACAATAAGATTTCGTTTTTCGTATGCATCAGCATTTGCTACGGCCACTTCTTTGACTTGACACGCTAATTCAATTGAACAAATGCCCTGTTCTTCAGGGACGGACGGTAATCGGTACATCGAGGGCGACGGCGGCGGCGGTGGCAGCAGCAACAACAAGCATAGCTCCTAATTAATGACGACCTTTATCAACAATCAAAAGACCTAGAAAGAATAAACGTTTTGCTAGCTTTACTGGTTTAAATATATACGTTGCCGTCATTATTTCTAAGAGTGTAGCAGTCCAAATAACTGGGTCGTTGTTACCCCTAGAGCAGCCTTTCAAGCATATAACTTGATAGCGCTAGCCTTTGTTTCACTTTAAACTATTTTGGGATCTTTTTATTAACTGGTTTTTATTTAGATTAACAGTAGTTAAAAATGTTCTACCTAGCTTGAGACACATTGGTTTTCGGGTGCAAATTCTTCTTTGCGCATAGAAGTCCTTGCTTCTTTCTACGGTGGCTTCGTGAAGCGATACTTAAAGTTCAATGATGCAGTTTGAACGTTTTCTGCGCCTGGCCAATTTTCGTAAATATCGCTAGAGTTATGGACGTGAGATTGATCTTACAACGATCCGCATAAGCAAAGGAAACCATCTATTCTATCCGGTGGAGCTATGTGAGTCCTCTATCTATTATCCTAGGTTATGGAGAGATGTTAAAGGTTGGATAAAGAGCTGCTGGCCAATTTTGCCCTTTTCCGCCTGTATCGATGAGCTAGCTAGCAAAAGCTAGCAGACGATCGAGAGATAAACGCTTTATCTTCAAACAGGGTTTACTCTTCGCAACATTACGGAGGATGGCTATGTGACTAAATAAAAATGTCTTAAAGAACCCAGTGGTTAATACCGAGTGACCACTTCATTGAAAGTCAGTTATAGTCACTGTACGCTACAATTGGTGGGGCAAAGATGTTTGGTGTTGCGTTTGGTGAATGGCAATGGAACCTCAGCAGTGGCCGCTGGGCTCTATTGGAACATGTTTTTGTGACTCGAGATACAGACAATTTTTCGTGTCAACCAGACGAGAGAGCTTGCCATGTAGCGCTGCAAACGATCAATTTGCTTAACTAATGTTTTTCACAGGCCAGCTAATTTCAATACGTCACAGTAAAATCGAACGGGCCGAGTTTATAGAACAATGCCAAATCAATCCGTTATTGTTATTATTATTATTATTATTATTACGAATTGTTATTTATAGTTACGCTAAAAAGATATTACGCAAGCGGTCCTTTGAGGAATAGCTTTTAGCTTACATCATTTTCCACGTATATTACAGATTGTATCACCTGGGTTTCACTAGCGTAACGACTGAAAGCACAAACAGAAACTCTACTCCAGACATATTGGAATTGCCCAGCAACCTCTTACTCACCGAATGTACGCTGCAAACCCCAAATTGGGGTATCAATGTCAAAGCCATAGTATATAATATTACTAGATATTTACAACTTATGTAAACCGATTGATTCAGATGCGGCAGCTAAAGCTGCTTGCAGTACTGATGTTGTCTCATTAAAGGTGAATGATGAAATGGACGGCTATTTGCAAAGCACAGACGTGAGATCTCTAAGGGGATACATTTTTGAAAAACGGAAATTTTTCCCCTACCACCATCGAACTAGCCAGCCGATGAACATGTTGGCACTCACAACTATCGAACGAAATTTACGTGCCGGTTGTAGCATGATGTGCTGTGGAAACATCCCTTTACAGATGATAAATAGGAATTATAGTATTTTGTAGGATTGGATAAACTGAAAAACGTAGATTTGCATTAACAGATACATCATATATTTGTGTACTCTTATAATATGTATGGATCGGTTCAGCGCAATCAAGTTATATCAAGTTATATTATAACAATTGACCATAATATAATTGATACGAATGTAAGTTATAGGTATTATTGGCATCGTCACAGACCATGTGTAAGTATTTCTTCGAGTGCGTTGTAGATTATAAATTATTATTTAGAAATGAATGTCCTGATACGTACGTAGAACTTGACTGCCAGGATTATTTTGTCTAAAACACACTTCAGGATAACCTCTTATATGCTGCTTGCTATCCAGACATCTAATTATATCTGATTGGCCGTTTTCACCAAATAATATGGCAACCTAGCTTGCCAAAAGCGTTTTTCGTCCTAAGCCGAACATCCAAGATACCCACAACTTCACTATGTTGAAATAAGACCTTCGCAGAAACGTTTTAATTGCAACAGCTATTGCATAGACGCCTTCAATACAGCTGCGTAACGCCACATTGTAAACTGTCGTTTGAGCAGCCTCGCATATATAATAATCAGTCAATAACCGACTTTAGCTACGAGACGAGCCTATGTTAGTCGAGGTAATGCGGTGTCTATACGAAACCACCGACCGTCTTCGCCCTAGGCCATAAACTCCCTTAGCTTCCACAAAATGCTTCGATGATGCGCTTTATACAGGATGTTGCCATGCTTGTTTTCTAGGCCCAGAGTACCCTTCTAACCTTCGCATCCTAAGGTCTCGCTGGCCCCAGGATTGTTACTAATACTGATGTCATTTACATCCATTTGTGATCGCTGCCAGCAAGGGCTCGTTTTGACTGGGTTTCCTTGCCATTCAAAATCTTTTTGTGTCTCTAGCCTTCCGCGCGTCCCAGTTCCTTCGGCACTTAGCGACCACTTGTCCGTCACTACTGAGTGATGTCTCACGACAATTCATAAGCATACAGACGGTAAATTCAATAACGGCGGCAGCTACACTTACGGTGCCTGGCCACAGGTTGCCCTTTCTCTCTCTCTCTCTCTCTCTCTCTCAGGCATTCAAAGACCCTCCGTGTCCCTCTTGCAGTCGGCCATCATTCTATGATGGTAGTCTATGTGAGGCCGCGTGTTTAACAGTGTGTTTATTAGGCAAGCTGTTGCCACGACAGCCATCAGTTCGAGAACCGTAGGATCAAAATCCAACTAATTTGACAGGCAAACCGACATACAAAGCACTATAGCAAATAGGAAGGACGCGACAATGTGTGGAAACGTCAAAACGTAACAATACAATTGCACTCGTGCCTTTGTGCAAGAGTTCCCCCGCAACTTGTTTATGATTCCGCGATTCCACTAAAACAGCCAAACGGTCAAGGTGAACTTTCTTTCTATAGCGATTAGCAGTCAGTCCTTACGGCATGTTGTGTCATGCTCCTTTCAAGCATCCAGCTTTTCCTCACAATTGCGTCCCATGTTATCGTAATATTACACATATCGAACTATAGATATCTGCAATTACGTTCGGATCCAAACTGTCCTCAATGCGCGGTTTAAAAGCTGTCGTTTGAGCGGTAGAGACATACGAATCAGCGTCCCATATGATGACTGCGATAGCAACAAAGCAACCCGTGTTGTTTACGATATCTGAAGTAACCATTTCGGGCTGATGCTTGTAATCTGAGGATGAGAAGAGGCCAATAGATAGTCGACATTAATTGTTGGATCTCGTTTATACACTAAATGTTGACATAATATTTTATCGAAATGTCCCTTGAAGAAAGAAGTGGTCTATACGGTCCTGTGTAGTACGACACAGCGTTTCTAAGAGACGCTGGGTGAAATGGTCTTTTGTGTTCGTTATAAATGCAACATACCACACTTCGCCCTTTTCGAGAGAATTGAAGAGTACACGACCTTAATTGAACCAGAAATAAAATAGCAAGAAAGGACATATACCTTCTGTAAACAATATGTAATGACCCAGCACCTCAGACTGCCGTTGATCCGTCTCGTGTTGTCTGTATCGTATATTATAATAGAAAAACAATTTTATTTAGATAGACAAGAGCATTCGGGTCGATGAGATCAATTCCGTCAGACGAAAACATACTCAAAAGCAGGCCTCAAACCACAATTTCTATAGCTTTACAGTGTGTCATTATGAAGATTACCTGCAATCGGTACTGGTTCAGTAGTTTTTCAAAGTCTAATCCGATTTTTCAACTTCGACCACACGAGACTTATCGGGACGTAATGGGGTGCATTTGCTATCCACCGAACAATTCTATACGTAAACTGATATATGAATACGACAAGTAGTTTAAAAAGGTTTGTTATTGAGATCCCCTTTGTCGTTGTGAATTTACTTTCTTCTACCCACTTACCTGGGATTTATGTACGCTATTGACAGGTACTCTGTAAAATGGAACATCGAAAGGGTGATGCCGTAAAGTGCGAACGAGAGCAACGAACGGCTGCCGAGGCAGGCTGTCAAAATTGAGGCCCCACATGCCGAGCCTAGCATTGCAGCACGCCATTGAACCTGCCAGCAGAATATAGATGGTGCCAGTAACAAAAGGCCGGGAACCGTTGTGAAGCGCAGTCGCCGACGATTATCGAAACACCGAAAGATAACGAAGGACAACAAAACAGTGTTAGTTAGAAAGGGACCGCATCCCATGTTAATTCAGGCCGGCTAAATTCCGAAGACCTACTGTGGATACGTTTAGGTTCTAAATATGCGACTTACCGTAAATAAGCATAGAATAAATAGTAATCAAGTAATATAGCATAATCCATAACTTTGTGTAATAACGTACGCCAGATTACGATATACATAATTTTCTTTAGCATAACCTAATGGTTTTTCAATCACGAGTAATTCTTCGTACGTTCAAACAATTGCAAACACCAGATGATCATCTCTCATAGGGAGAACATAAATTTTTCCGAAAAAGAAAAAGAAAAGAAATTTCACCGGTTGACACATTTTCATTCACGTAAGGATTTTACTGCCCGTTATTTTGGCACGGCGAAATAACGGCTAGTAGAACCATAGCAGATTCAGCTCGTACTTGACCGAACGAGTTCGTCCGCGGACATGGCCATTTGGACAGAGGCCGTCTCAGCCCAGTAAACATAACCCATCGTGTGTTGTGACCCGTTTCTAATGAAAAATTTGAAAACAATAAATTATTTTCATGCTAATCACCACTCGAATCGTTATTGTCATATATCAGCATTTAATCGAAGAGCACCCCTGACTACCCTACGAGTTTCATGTTCGCATTTACCGCCATTACGCATGCTTCAACCAACTGGCTCCCAGCACGGAACGAAGGGTGTCTACGCCTGGATTCGAACCCAGACCGCTATGTGTCCTTCACGTTTGGCAGCCACACATCTTACTCACTACGTCATTACGGATATTACGGCTAGAGTTTTTATTAATAATTAGCTCACATGGTTTCTTTAAGCCATCGCCACTGTGACACTCGTTGTGCTAGCCAGATTTGCCGTCAACCGCTTGCCTACTGGCCAACCTACTCTCCTCCAAGTACGGCTCCTTTCGCATGGAACAGCAGATAGCGCAGCTTTCTTCATTTTAACTAGCACCGACACGACAGATGACGCTATCTCCGCGTGGAAACCACCCACACTGAGATAGCAGAATCAGCGACAGCAGCTACAGGGAACAAACTAAGCCGGGTCGCCGAAGACGACCGCCGAGATACCGGCACCTGGGACTCTTTTTGCCCACCTGGAAGCGGCTTGCCAGCCCACTACTGACCGAGATAAAGGGGAAGATTAACTGTTTGCTCGATACTGGTAATAATAAAAGGTGACGCAAATACTTTAGCTAAAAAATTAACCTTTGCTAGAGCTAGACCCAGCATCTAGCAGCGGAAGAAAAAGAAGAACAAGCGGGGATGGAAAGATTCGCTGGGCGCGGCTGGTTGGAGCTGAGAGCCTGGGCTACAGCGCCACCGGTTACTAACTATGCTCATGGCTACCCTAGCTCGCCACGCCCTCTAAAGTGAGATACAGAAAGTCATCTCCCTAACCGCGAATCTCGAACCCAGCGGTGTCGCTGATGTTACTGCCTCGGGAGCCATCGTCATAGGTCCACTGGCCAGCGAACAGTTGCTGGTGCGACCGACTTCATTCGCACCAAAGAAACAGAGAACGAGTAAAAGGAGAAGAGAGAAATGTACGAACGTACATATGAGGGGGAAAAATGAGCCATCCGCCCACCCAGAAAGCCATCACAGCTAAAAGAACCTCCAGCAAAAGGTCTCGATGGAAATTTTAGTACCAGCAAGAAACGAAATAAAATATTGCAAAGGAGATCATTCCAACTTTGCATTATGGAATAATTTATTATTGTTACGTACCATTCGTTTATTGTATATACAGGTGCAGGGTGGTTTTGATGCGTTGGACAAAGTTTACGGTATTATAGAATAGCAGCTATCTTATCATTATATCGGGTGCATGGATCCCCTATTTTTCCTTAGCTAGTCGACTTTCAGTTGTGTTTTTTTTACAACAAACTTTGGTATTTCTGCAAAAATCTTACGCATAAAAAAATAGGGGATTTTTTTCGTTTACCATGTGACACGGTTGGGTATGCTGAAAATATTTTGCATTATTCTTAAGCATGGTTGCATACTACCCGACAAGCTCGTTTCTCAGTACAAACAAATTAAGACATCTCTGACAAAGCGGCAGACCTAGAAGCCAAACATGAGCATACTAATAGATAGATGCTGGATTCTATTGATTAGCTGCGACAATTCAGCTTGAAGAAAGTGGCCCTGGATTCTTTCGTGTGCCGTTATTGCTAGCTCTGCCGCTAAAACCGTCTGTTGAAGCGAGAAAAAATGAGGTAAAAATAGCTGTTGAATCTGTCATGACTATGTCCTTTATGGCCAGTGCGAAGCTTTACCGATTCCGTTCGATGTTTTTACCGGAGAATTTTGCAGGAGCGGCAGAACGAAATAACTGGGGGCAGGTTAGGTTAGAAGTAGGTAGGGCTGTCACTCCTGAATCAGCTTAAACGTCTGAGCGTTTCTTTCGCTTTCAGTAAATAGAGGCCGTTGTAGATAACTCCGCAAACATGCCCCGATGATTGGTATTATTTTACAAACTTATATAGTGATTTTTGTAGTAACTAGTTTTCCGATTATATTAGCTATGTTCCAAGACGCACGGGAAACACGAAAGCTACTCAACAATCCCACCTCTTTTATTACGATCACTATCATGATCATTATTAATACAGCATTCACATATTATAGCTAGACTTTCGTATAACATGCGGCACTGTATCAATTTCATGCATAGGCAAGCACGGACGTATATCTCTAATACGATACGTATGCAGCATATTTCTTCTAGTTTTCTTTTTCATCTTCACACGGCTTGGCCGTTTCGTCCATTCTTAGGCCTGCAACGAACGTGCCTAGTGCCTACTTCGAGGAAGTTACGTGAAGACTATGGCGTTCTGCTTTTCTCCGCTGCATACAATTGAAACGAAGAGCAAAACAAGGCGTATCGTGTTCCAGAAAGTGTACATGTGTATCTTCTATACGTATTTGTAAGTTTGTGGAGAAACACCAGGTCGTCGAATATTTTCTTTGGAATTATTCGTATTCACCTCTTGGCAGGAAGCCTTCACTGTTATGAAACCTATAAGACTTGAAAATGTTTTCGGTCGCTTTTTTTTTAAAGAAGCGGAGTACTTCATTACGGAGTACTTCATTTTGCGAAGAACCTATGCACAACTTTGAGGAATAATTTTTTGTCAACTTAATAAATATTGTTTTTCCATTTCGTTACGTAGAAGAAACTTAGCCGATATGTGTCGTCTTAAAAATGTCGTTTAATATGGCCAAAAATAAATAGGTGATATTAATATTTAGCGGTTTTTTCCGACCGGCCCGGCTTATTCCTACACTGGTGCTTTGGACGAAGCTGAGTTTTTGATGAGTTTAGTTGATACTTCAGTCAAACTCTTAGCCATTCTGCTATCCATCTAAACCTCCATACAGCTGGCCAGCTAGATAAGTGGATTCCGTAGAACTCTTGGGCCTCATCGACGGAACCACCGCCTTTTGGGTCGCAATACAAAACCGTCTACTGCAGACTGGGTGACAGATACGGTTAGAAATACGCATTCATCCCTAGTGAGCGCTTCGATATCTAACCGTTCCGTGGTTAGCGTCGGTTAGCCAAGTCTCTGATTTGTCTCATGTGTCGCATTGTAGCTCATCCCGTGCATGCTTTCACTGGTAGAATCTTCCGCCTCCTGAGTCCCAGCGGTCTCGCGTGCGTTTGTCAATAGTGCGAACTACCAAATGAAATAGAGACTTTGGGTATGCGAAATAGCTGTGATCTTACAGTGTCTATGAATCTGTTCGTCCATCGGTCCTTCGGGACTTCCGAAGATGACTTGAACCCCATTCACGTTGAATCTTTACGGAAGATGAAGGCGATGACGTCCGGCCAGCCTGCGACTGAGGAAGTAATAGCAAACGAGTGGTAAGTCAAAGCGAGGCATTCGGACGGAGCAAAGGGACAAGGTTGAGGATTGTCAAATGTCTGTTTACATAGTAGGCTGCTGTGGAGAAAAGGACGACAAAAGGGCGGCGGCGCCGACGCCGAAGAGCAATGATACCCCTCACAATATGACGGAGATGGGCAATGCGGCGAAGTTAACAACCAAGCGTCACTTACACTTGTAACTAGCATCCAATAGTGCCTCCGCCTGGCGCATGGTTGTCAATGATTGCACAAGAACGAAATATGCTTTGCTCAGGCTGAAAACAAGCGGAAGCACTTTGGATCGGAACGGATCAGCTGCAAGGAGACTGGTGAGAAATAAATCCTACAGAGCCCGAAAACGGAAAACTACGCCATACAAGTTGTAGGTAGGACTGGGTACAAAGTTTGATGGTAAAAAGTTCACTTTGAAATGCTTATCGCCCAGTTGATTTAAAGATAGCGATAAGACGCCTACTTGATATTTGCTTATAGGATTAATTCTACGTGAGTAAATTTCTCATTTCATTAACACCGACTCAAAGCTTTTTACGATCAACTTGCTCTGCAAGACGTCTGAGCTTATTTTCCGCGCCGTCTAGTTTAGGTAGCTTAGCGTTTCACTGTTGCAAAACATTATCCGAATCTATGCTCAAATGGTAACTGCAATGTTAGTTGAAAATTCATTAAGTACTTCTTAGATTATAAATAACTGCACACCTTAAGTTTTACATCCGTTACTGCCACTAAGTATTTTTTCAGGCGTTTGCCTGTATTTTTACGATAACGGTTTGTAGGTGTGCATGTCAAAATGTACACATGTGCCTATGACCTTGTTATAGTTAGTTTGTTAGTTCCTTGCTGTTGCCATTGCCAACTGCGTTGTCTGTCGCCTGCCAAATGGGGTTCAACCACATCCCCAGGAGCTTGCAACTAGCCGACGAAAGACGGCGACGTTGGCCCTCGCTGGACCTTTTCAGATCCCTTATTTCGGTTCCGTTCTATTGCTTAGCTTACCCTACTCTTGTTGTCTTTACCTTGATAAACCAGTTCGACCTTCTGTATAAGTTGACCCGAGCTGCTCGACCGCAGGCAGACGGGCGGCAGGCTGCAAGGGGCAAACAAACCGAACAACCAAGCAACTGATCGACCAGTGGCTAAGACCTCGTGGCGGCTGACGCGCAATCTTCGACTGGCAGAGTCTATCAAGGATAGTCATATTTATCAGACATCGCGGCATGCGGCTGTTACCGCTGGAGTGGCTCTTTGTTCTACTTCTATTGGTACACTTTTCTACCCTACCACACCATAGACACACTAACACTACCGTAGTGATATTGCTTACCTTCGATGCACCTTGCCCACTTTCTTCTGGCCGACGTAGAAATAAAGCCGCTGCTATGACCATCTCAGCGGTGGCAGCCCCAAAGGCTATTCAATTTCTCATCGGCAACGTTGCTCTAGCCTTCGTATATTACGTTTCCTCTAATTCGTCCTTCAAATGACTGCTCGCTTCGAGTCGGAGTTCGCCGCTTAGCTCAGCACGAAAAGTGCTTTGCGCCCCCTTATGGGTGAGCCTTGTATGTCCTTCCTGCTCAGGTGATTGTTGGTCTTCCCGCTGTTTGTTTCGTTGCCTTAGTGGCAGCAACGGTAGCCGCCGTCGCTGGAGTCAGTATGGCGATGTCGACGGAGGCAGTAGCTACATTCGCCGTAACTTGTTAAAATGCCTGGGTGCCAACGGCGTATACCATCTTCGTCCATTCGACTGCCGTATTCGATCATCTATTGTCTGAGAATGCGCACAAAGGACCACGGACCTACTCCATGCTTCCGTCGGCGTCCCTATTCGCCTAGCTCATATCTATTTCGTCGAAAGGGGAAACGCCGTATAGCAAAGCCGAGTCGACCCTTCGAGCGCTCCTTCACGTATAGTCTTCTTGGATCATACAAGTTCATTGATTAGTGAAAATCGTTGGCCCAGCTCAACGCATCTAGCGGCAATTATTCGCTAGTTGTAGTAGCTGCGGGATGGGTTATGTCGATGTTTCATCCCTTGATCACTCGTAGCACGACTGACGGACGCCCATCCCGCCACGACAACAACAGCACGGCTGATACAGTTATGAATCTTGCCTTTATAAATCATCATACACGTACAATCAGAATGAGATATAGCAGGTAAAGCGTAGCCCATGATCTGATTATTCTTAATTTTCCCACCGGTGCTCCAGATGCATCGCTCTTGCCGTACATGTAGCTCTGGTTTTCTTCATCTACCTCATAGTATCTCCCACTTTGTTCTATTCGGACTGACTAGTAATAAGGGAAACAGCGTATACACGCTTATAGCAAATGGCGTCATCCTGCTCTGCTATTACGACAGACGGTACCCGACCCCAGAAGGCTGATGCCCTTTTTTAGCAGTATGACCAGCCATTGTCGTTTCAGCCAGTCCATAAAACAGGGTAGGCGTTCGGTAACGGTGGCAGGGAACCAGCCATGAACAAATGACCACCAGCAACAACATCGACAACAATATGGAATCGACAGACAGACTGAGAGTCGCTAAGCCGTAGCGATTTGTCGGAGTAAATGCCACTGCTAGCACCATATATATATATCCGTGTAGTCCAATATCGATAAGAATCAATCTATCAAAGTAAGTTAGCAATGACTGAACTCTACCACACCGTGTACGTTCGTATACTCGTTGTTACAACAGCCAATAACCTAGATCCTGTCCCTTAACTCTAGTCCTATTTTTTCGGGTATGTTTTCGCCGTGAGAAGAATCCGTTGAAAAGACACACCATCGGCTTCCCTTATGGATAACAACAAACGAATACTGGCTACCAAACGTGAATACCCAAGGGAGTCGAGAACCGGGAGAATACGCAACAGTTTGGCTAGTCTATAACAGGTGCGGCTACAGCTGTTACCAACAGTAGATGCGCAAAAGGGAATGCTGCACCTTTCATTGACTGAAATACCTGACGCCGTCATTGTTGCTATTATGTTTGTCTCGCCTCTCTGATTGTTAACTTTTCGGCTTTTTTCTACATAGATGCTAACATAGAGGTTATAATAGAAACAATTGACAAGAGACAATTGCTGTTGTAGCTGATGACTAAAATGTTTTTCTATCATCAATTAATGTTTCGCAAAGAAAAAAAAACATGAACGTGAGGTTATCCTTTATTATACTGCAGTGTAGGATATCAGCGTGCGTTTTACGACATGCTTTGCACGCTGTGCAGACGCTACATGCAAACTCCATTGAAACAAATCATTATTTACATTTATTTGTTACGACAATTTGCACAATGTAAAGTTGCACTTATCGCTGCTATATGTACCGTTCGTGACCTGATTCAGAACAGGACGCTTGCTATCTATCCCTCTCCAGAGATCGTCGATATGATCTCGTTGTTATTGACGGCGTTGTCCTCGTTTCTGTTGCTGCTTTACCATTATTTTTAGGTATCGGCTTCATTGTTGTGTTTGTGTCTTCTCCATGTGCGCGAGTACAGAAAGACAGTCTGTCTTTACCCAACCAAGTGAAACCGATCTTCGAGAAGTCATCTTTTCCAATCACAGCCCCAGCGTTTAACGTCGCCTTGAAGACGGCCCGACCTAGACTGGGTTTTAGTGCTGACCCAAGGCTGGGCGGCTAACTACAGGTTGTTTGTCTGCTTATTCCACTGCCCGCAACTTGCTACCGCAGTTCGATTCACTGACATTTGTGATTTATCTGACACAAATGCCGAAATGTCGGTTCATTTATCTTTAGTCTAAAATTAACAGTCGAGCGAAATCTTATAATAACTACAACTGTGAATCATTTCAGGACGAAAGAATATCGTTTGCTCCTGTTACCATTGATGGACGTGACTAACGGAAGCTAATCCACATTAACAATATGTATGGTCGTCTGAGTGTCTGAAATCCGTTAATGCGCTGACACCAGAAACATCTATCCTTCGCTGTGTTTCATTTCTGTGGCTTTTGTTAAGCGTCAAGTTATACGGCCTTGAAAAAACGTGTCGGACGCGGACGATGACGATATGATATATATGTATGTATGCTACTTTAAATTGTTGGCAGGCCAATATCGAGTGACTACAAGCAAGCACTAATAGGACCTTCGGCCTACACTGCTGCAAAGCGGCTCGAGCTGTTTTTTTAATGAAGGTGTACAGAATAGGCGATAGAAAAGTCCAAGTTTTTTAATGCTAATTATCACAAACGAACCGATGATCCAACAGAAGAAAAATGCCATTAAGACTGTATCTGATCTTAATACCCCATGCTAGGCCAACGTTTTTTAATTGATATTTTTACCCCATTACACTAAGTATATCTATTAGCATTACTATTCTCAGACCGATCGCTGGTTAGGATGGCATTTTTAACACTGAACGTAAATCATAAAACGTTTTCTCGGTTTGCGAAATCTTTCTTCCACGTACGATGGTAATACAAAGGTTACTTCAGTTGAAAAGCATATCCCGTATTATCGTAATTAGTGTTTCATTCATCATTAAATGTGATTGCTATAAAAATGATAAATAATAATTGGCGGAAATCAGTATCATCGTTATCATTTTTATTATAAGCCAGCAAATGAAACCCATGCCATTGCGTGTTTTGTCCGCCTTCAACTGCTCCTATACATCCTGTTAATAACCTCAGCACAAGCAGTTCATCCTTGCTAATATTATCTTTATTTTTGTTGCTATTGTTGCCGTTGCTGCTCCTGCCTGTTGCCCTTCGTTTTCGATTGAGGTTCTGTTAGTTTCGTCATCTTAATCTATCCCTTCCCCCCTCGCGTCTTTCCAGATAATCCACCATTTGTTTGCTTGCATGCTGCAAAATTTAGGTTTCTCTGTCGGCTTGGTTTATGCCAACATTCTTGTACACTTAATCTCCGATACTTTGAATCGGCCCTTTTATTCCATCTTCGTCCTATATCTCCTTATGGTTTTTTATCGTAAGCCCACCACTTGCTGTAAAGACATATTTGCCGCCCCCCTGTTTTTCCTTCCAGTCCAGACTACACGACATAATCAGCAGGCGCTGACAGTCGGACGTCCCTCGCCCCAATGAGTGTTCAGCATCCTATCATATGGAGGTAGACTTCGAACCATGCATAGGGCACGATCTCGCTTTCGGTGTCATCATATCCTTGCTATGATGTCACTAGTGCCTCGACGCGCAGTAGGCCCTTGGTGTGACCTTCGTCCTTCTGGATTCGATGGCAGCGACTGCGAGATCTCCGCATGACTCAAGTGTTCGCTGCGTCCGTGCATCCATTCGAGTTATACTCATGTATTTTCCTTTCTGCTTCCCTATTCTTTTTTGCCTGAACTCGCTTCCGGGCTTCGTCGTCGCCTATTTGTACTACACACGCATTTTTCCCTTTTCGCTTATTTTTATCTCTAGTAGTCTTTGTGTGTTGTTCCCCTTCTTCTGCCATAGAATATTTCGTTCATTCTTCGCTGTTTTCCTAGAAAAACGAAAGGAAAAGGTCTCATTCATTCGCATGTTCTCGTGCACGCGCGCGTGCATCTTGGGTAAGCCAACATGACCCCTGCAACAGGGGAGACACTGCACACACCCTTCGTTTTGTCGGCATCGCTCATGTTGTTGTTGCTGTCGTTGCTGTTTTTACCATATTCTTATTTTCCTTATTCCAGGACACTTCGCGGTACTATTGCAACTACATTTATTTAGTATCCATCGATTTCCGCCAAGCGGAATAAGTCGAATCGTCATTGCCTGCGTCGGTTGTTAGTATCGTCCGCGATTATAGACAACGGACAAAGTCGTTGTCTGCCTTTGTTCCTTATTTTCATTCTATTTCTCTCGCTACCCGCCTTCCGCCTCGCAGGGTCGTTCTTCATACCATGTGCTGTGTGTCCTCCACACACTAGCCACCCACCCACAAAGCCACATACGTTTTCACATGATACTGTTGCAATATCCTATGACTACTCCACCAATTTTTCTCCATTCAGATCCGGCGCGTGTTCGTGTTTGTAAATTAGTTTATTTTTTTTTTATCTGTTTCACTGAACTGACCCCTGCATATCTTTCTTACCCAGCTTCGCTGTTTTTATATCTCCATGTTTGTGTGGGCGTGTGAGTGCATGTGTATCGTGTGTCTCTACGTTTGGCCGTGGCTGTCTGTGTGGGCGTGTGTGTGTATGTCTCTGTGGGCTTCTGTCTGTCCGTATATCTACGCTGTCTCGTTTTCGCCTGCTTCTGTTGAAGCGAATGCAGACGAAACGAAAGCAGTACCGGCAGCATCTTGCGGGCAGCGTCCGTCCTCTATGGTCTAAGCCGGTCCTATCTAATGCCGTCCGCTGTCCACGACCCTGTTTCATCTTGAAGTCTCGCGGGTTCACTCTTCAATGTAACGGCATTTGGAAGAGACTGTTCTGTTTTTCGATACTTCAGTCAGTCCTGTAGTCCCCCCACACAATCGTTACGTGCGAACGTTCTTCATTCCCGTTTGCATTGTGTATCGCTCTATTCGCATCTAGCGTACAGTACAGAGCTCATGCGTTTCCCCTATTTGGCTCGTTCTTTATTAGCAGCAACTTTTCATACGGCCAACATGTGGGAGACAACAACTGCGGCGGCGTCGGCAGCGACGTAACGGTTTTGTTCTCTGTCTGGTTCTTTGCCATTCGATTGGCTCTCTTTTTTTATTTGCCTGTGTTTTGCTGGCCATTCATTCCACTGGTTTCTGCTTTACGTTTCTTCAAGCCACTGCTCTTTTTCGTTCTTTGCCCCCGTCCTCTTTTCATACTCTAAGGAAAGGGGCTGGGGCAGTGCCAAAAGACGCCTACAGATTCTGTGCGTGACTCTACCTTCGTTCTCGCTAAAGGGCGTTCTTTTCGTTGTTTGCGGGTCGGTTGCATTGATTGGATTCGGCATTCATCCTAGTAGCTTTTCCAACAAGAACATCCATGTCTTGGCGGCTCCCGGCCACCGATGGAGTGGATTCCGCTGTATTCTGTTTTGTAGTCGGAAGAACCGATTTCCTTCGCTTGATTTATCTGAAAGGCGCAGGAAAACAGGCCGACATCGCTTTTCGTCACGTGACTCCTATTTTACATCGATGAAATTCGCTACTGCTAGAACCTGAGTTATGGTACTTTTTTTCTGCACGGTGCATCGACGACGTAATCGCTCAGAAAAAAATTGATCAATTTGCTCAAAGGCATTAAAGGCATGGAAGCTTACATAGAAGACTACTGACGCAGTCCAACTTTTAGTTTACTAGCAGTTTACAAATCCTAAAGTGATCTTGTTTCTGCGCCCGTTCTCCACGTCAGCTTACAATTTTTTACGGTTCATTTTGCTTGATGTTATGTAAATCAGCAATCATATCATAAAATCAGTGGTACTGGTGAGAATAATCAATATGGCTTATGGTACTTTATTCATTGCTACGCCTAAGGTTTTGCTGGAAACAGCAGAATGTCACTATAGCCAAGGCCTACTTTAAACTGTTGTGGACTATCTGAAGTTGGCTTATTGCCACTTCGGCGGACGCCTATCAAAAGCTGTACCATTGATTAGAAGTGTCTTCGAGATGACTTCCACAACAGCAGTAACACCATATCATCCAATCTTTTACTCTTCAAATGATCGCAAACGGCGCCAGGCACATAAGCAAATGAAGACAGTAAGAAAAATGTTGTTGTCAATCGCCTGCCTTTCTTATCCCGTAGTTCTTCAGACCTCTGAGTTTCCTCCCCATATACAAAAACCGAAGAACGGCTTTTCAAAGCGCAAAGTTACTTGGCATCAACTAGCAGTCTTTGACTAGCTACTTTTCGATTCCGTGTCGTGTTCCTCTCGACAAAGGAACGATTTGTTCACGTCACGTTCCTAAGGCGTTTGCTGCACCGCTTTTTCGAGTACTTCAAAACAGTGACCGGCTGACGGTTCGAACGGCGCCGTACACTTAACATCAACATGTTCCGGGTCGCTCTTTCGGTCTCCTCTTTCGGTTTTCCTCTCCATTCTGAGTTTTGTGTGGTTTGCTGTGACGTTCGACAACTTCAGGGCCGCATAGGTACAATCAGTGCGGATCTAATGAGACACTGAACCCTATTTTCGCTCATATAGCCTGCTAACATTTTCCTACATCAGTTTACGATAATTCAAACATGATCGTACCATACAACGAAAGAGATTTTTCGTTACGCCGTTTCCAGGAAACCGCTATAGAACGTTGACGCTTCGCATTTGGTTACCTGCTATTATCGATTCGCTGATTGTTTTTGGCAGTTGCTTATCTTATCTATCTATCTATCTATTACTATAGCTGTTGGCGGCCGTAGCTAGCCAAGTGCCATTAGTACGCGGCGGCAACGTAAAGCTAGGTTTAGCTCCCGCGAATGATGACTGCTTCGAATCTATTGGATGCATATTGGCCCAGTTGAGCCACAGGACGCTGCGACGCCTCTGCTGTGGCTCCTGTCTAGAGATGAGAGACCCAACGCGCAATTTAGAACGAATCGCTTTCGATATTAGGGGACCACCAATGCTATATCCCTGGAGTAGTGCGGTCAAGTGCGTGTAATCCAATCGAAAACATTCGTAATAGCTTTTAGTTCTGAACGTCAGTTATAGTTGACGCTTTTTATTTTAGGACAAATCTCTTCACATCAAATCTCTATGACTGAAACATTACGTACGTCATTAGTCTTCTCGATGTCAGCGCTCCACTCTCTACCTATCATACTGTACTGTACATTATTCATAGTCGAATATACTGAACGAGCAGAGGGGTGTACATGGTCGCTACTAGCTGCAAGTACCGGGTTTAAATTGAGAGTATATGCTTAAGCAAAGATCATTGAAACACTCGATATAGATCTCTTAAGGGCTTTCGGTAGAACGTTTTCGCCTGTTTTAAGTGTGCTAGTTAGCGATATGTGAGTACCCGATTTTACTGACATTCTGAGCCTTTAATGACAAATATCTTTCGCTTACTGTTAATAATGATAATGATGATACTTATTTGTCGGAAGTTCTTTGTTCAGCTGTACACGAATGATGCATAAGTAGACGGGACGTACGAATAGGCCATTAACATAATTTTATCGATGTGTGCACCGATGCATTACTAGCCAGTAATCCAGTTGGCATTTTTTTCTCTTAATTGTTTCAACAATGTTACTGCCTACTGCGCTTCAGATCAATTAGATTATACTCGACAGCTCTTGGTCAAACCGGTCCGACTAAGTAAGGCAGGTTTTAGAACCGGCCGATCTGATCGTCTGTCTCCACAAGGACTAACCGGGTAGGACGCACACACTCAAACGAGCGCATTTCAATACGCCACAGCTCGAAACGATTCCATTTTTCATTGCGCTTCTCCGTCCCCTTCGTTCCACATAGCCTTGAACGAATCTTCATCGATAGGCATACAACACATAGCGACCGCGGCCATTCCTGCATCTAGGTACGCTTGCAGACGCCTGGGGGGTTATTGCATCATTCTGCTTGTTCTTCAGATCTCCTGCCTACAGCCTTTGGGTGCCGAGTCACCATACAATAAGCTGCTGGTACTGTTGCTATTCCTGCTTTCAATGCAGTGGTCCGTAAAAGCAGCTGCTAAGAGTTATGAATCTGTGGGTCAGCAAAACCTAGCTGGAGTTGGAATTGGCAGTCGGTCGGCCATCCATTGCAGTGAGACGATGGCTGTGGGCGTAATCATTCCGCAAATCAACCATGCAGCCAGCGGCCCACCCGCTCGCCTGCTCGCTTATTCACGCTCAGCCACTTGCTGCCGCATTCCTACCGCATGGATGGCGATGTCTGGTCTGACCTAACTCGACTGTCTCGCCTAGGGCCTTCGCATTCATAGAACACTGCAGCTCACGAAGCGGAAGGCTAGCCATCTTCGAAACAAAAAAAAAGTCCTGAATATCGCAACAGTGGTACATAAAGGATCATTGCTCGCGCCCTTTCAAGCACCCATAACTTCGACACTTGCTTCGAACATCGATAGAAAAAAGAAACTAAACTAAACTTAGCCGGCCGTAGTATATATAGCACATAGTCAAGTGGTTCACTGATCGAATAAGCCGCTACGGTCGCCAGCATCAATACCGATAAATCAAGCCCCAGCTATCGTAACAAAGACGCCGTCTGAGATTCGTCATCCCTGTTCCGCCTCATGCAATAAATCACCATGTTGGGTAAACAAGTGAAAACTGTTAGGCCAATACAGAAAGTACGATGATTTTTGATAGCCTTAGAACAACTATGGTTAAAATAACGCCATTTTTTCTCCCTGAGAAGTAGGGACTTTAACTACCAGAAGAGAGCTCAAAGATGTACACGGCCCATTAACTCCCATAGGGTCAAAGTTAATTAAGTTGCTTCTGCTAAGTTCATACGAAGGTTACGCAAGCATTAACATTTGGGTAAAAAATATCCAGCAACAGGTTCTGTTATTGCAGGCCAGCGCTCATCCATGATAGCGACATTTCTAGCCGCCGTCGCTGCTGTCTCTTGCGACACTTGTATTCACAAGCTTAGTAAAATTTTCGCCACAGCAATTAACAACGACTGGACGATGCGGCGATTACCCCACAGGTTGTAGGTTAAGTTGTAGGTTTTTTCCTAACCTTTGCGCACTGCAATCAACTTGAGGGCTCGATATATGCCTTCGGTAGACTGGTGATATCTTTACTTTTTTTGCTTCTTATTCTAAGCCATTTACGGATCCACCACTCACTAAAACAGAATAGAACAACCTCACAACATAGCAGCGAGGGGAACAATGGAGAATTAATGCAAAAAATTTCTTTTTCTTAAGTATCTCAGATAAGGAACGAAAGTCTAAGAAGGACTTTATGCGTATGACGGTTAGCCGACGATAAGCCGCTCTAGTTGGTCCGGCTTGCTCGGAATCGTCTGCTATTTATCTAAAGCAACCTAGTTAGCGCGTTGGAGGAACTGTGATCTGAAACAGAGGGAGAAAGTTCTCCGCATGATTGGTGATCGCCTGTGGCGCATTGTTCCTTGCACCTGTCGACTTTTCGTCATTTCAGCCATTTCGTTGGGCCCGCTGTCAGCTTCTGTCACGTCCTGTGACGACGTTGGCATGAGCGTGCATGTGTTCATTTCGGACAGTGTATAAGCGAACCCGTGTGTGAATGTAGAGAATCTCTTTCGAAAGTCCCGCCAATTTTGGCTAGACTGTATCGAGGACGACGCAACGAAGCGAAGACAAACGCAGTGCAGCGTGAACAATGTGCGATATCAGGAAACAGATAACGTCGCCTCTGAAAATACATTAGCACGACACGGAAGAGACGGGGATTCCCAGAGATAAAAACGTTCTCGCTATTATGCAAGTGTACTGTAGTAGACTGAAACTGTGAGAAGCGAAATACGAAACGACAAATGTTTGTTTTGTAAACATACGGAGATCTGGAATGACGGACCGCAATATTATCAAACGTAAGCAGATGAAGTAACGTCAAAATAAATTTCGACAAGATCGTTCGTTTCTATTACATTCTATTAACTTGTTATAGATGTAAAATAGAAGCTCGGACTGCTAAACTGTTAAATAACAGGTTGCCGTACGGGCTGATACAATGCTGATCCAACACCGGGCTTGCTACGAATACGTGTTTTCAATTGAAAACGGATTACGCTTGTCGTCCATTGCTCCCATTCGTCATCGATAATGGACGATGACTGACGGAATAGAAGATACCAGTGCCTTCTCTTTGTTGTGGTATATGTGTACATGTTTCTTCTATGTATCTCTGTATACAACGTCAGGCAGTGGCTACGTTCAAAACGCAGACTGTTGCGATTAGAATTGTTATATAACTATTTGAATGACAACATTGTTATATATATATGTGTATATATATATATATATGTATATATATATATATGTATATATATATATGTGTATATATATATATATATGTATGTATATATGTATATATACAAGCAGTACGGCTGTAGGCTAGCTTTATGTTTACATTATTTAGTGGCACTCGGTCGACGTGTACGCAGATCGGATTTAGCCGGATTTTTATCAAACAATGAAATCATACGCAGCGGTTCCACGACGTTAGTTAATGGCCAGTTTGAGTACAAACAGGAATCAAAGCCGTCTACTCACGGTATGGCCTCACCCAGAATTCATCATTGGACTATCCTGGTTGAAAATCGATTTATCCGCATTCTCTTCGACCTACACGGCCGCCCTGTGTATTGAGTAAAAGATAAATAAATTATAAATACTACAGTAATAAATAAAGCTGATTCTCACTTATCTGGGTTCGCGGATAATAAACGCAAATTGGACAACAGACAGCGAAGTAAAAAAGAACCAATTTGCATCAATCGATCGACCCATTATGAGCTCATGATGAACGGGTCTGATCCAGATTTGCTGCCTCGGCCTTTTCGTCGACCTCTTTTGACTCAGCTACATTATATTGACGTTTGTGTCACTTGAAATATAATCCTGTACTTATATCTAAAAACACGCGTCCTTTCGTATAAAGATGTTTATTTTTCTCTTCGTTCAAAAATATCTGTCCCAGAATGGATCATCTAGCATGTATAATTAACTCAGCATGTCTGCGGTTATGTTCGCATACTAAAAAAAGCAAAGTTAACTTTAACTGAAAGGAAAAGCATGATTAGGTTAGTTTTTTATTTGATTTACAATCCATTCCAGTTCTGGAGAACTTGTTGATATAACTAAATACGCATCAACCAGCAGTCGAACGCCGTCCAGTTCAACATCGTACTTCAATGAATCCACCTTATCGCTTTTGCGGGAATTCTTCAATCCTTCCCACGGTCATCTCTAAACATATAGTGCTTTATATATAAAAATAGTGTGCTCTAGAAACTTAGTGTCTTTACTGTAGGACATCATTGAATACCAACTCGCTGCAAAGCGTCGCCGTGTCTATTTGAAATTTGCATAATATATATATAAGCAGGACGTCGTAAAAACTACTAAGGACCTCTTGCATTAACTTTTATTCGTTGATTTGGCCTAAAGGAAAGCTGCACGAAAAAACGGCCTTTTGGGTTAGTGCATCATAGGTGCATGAGTGCATTACAACAAGAAAGGCCGCTCTCATAATATATAACGTATCGGCTGTAACTGCATAAAAAATTCTGATGAGCATTGGAAGGATTAATATAACCCTGCGAGCGCTAATAGGACCCTCTGATCTGAATCTAACCATGCTACATAGTTAGACCCAGATAGGCGTATACACTAGCGCTGACCAGTCGGCTTCTAGGGTAAGGAATGAAGTGACATGTTCTACTGGATGAGTCAAATAGGTAAAACAGTCAGTGTGCTTCATTACGAGCAGCTAAGCAGGCCAAAAGACCGGGCTTGTTACAACTGGAATCTTTCTTAGTAATTTGCCCTAGTAATTCTTCTTAGTAATTAATCTAATTAGCCTGCAATTTTATCAAACGGTCCATAAGAAATATCTTAGCTATTTCAATTTCGTCTGTAATAGCTGCAGATATTCCTATGCCAGAAGTTGGCAGTTTATTTCATGCCGTGTATCCGTTAGGATAGGAGGCTAGAGAAGTCTCGCTAGAACAATAGATCTCGAATGCTGCAAAATGCGGAAATGCTGTTGCGTGGTGAAGAGTCGGCCAGCAGAGATAAATGTTGACAGCTAAATAAGCAGATGGATTGCGTCTGGGATTTCGCGAAAAACTAAGAATGACAGCCAGCAGGACCAGTGCGAAAATGGACGGCAAAGAAGTAGCAGAATAGGCTCTGTCTCAGGGCTTCCTTTGAGGCTTGGGGATACTGCGTTCACGAGGTCGGTAAGGACACATTCACTTAGTGTGTCCAACGTTTTTCGACGGCCGTAGCCCCAATTCTACCACGACATCGACCGCAGACGCCCGGCACCTTAAGGACGTCTCTGAGGCAGCCAGCCATTACTATTGGCCATCGCCGGAAGTACTTTTATACGTTCGCCTATACTTTTTCGGAGGTGCGCTCGTCTCTGAGCCATACAGCGGCGCCGTCTCTATCATACCACTAACATTTGCTAACTCAATTTGCTACTCTTGTTACCAATGTTCACATGCAGTAACGCAAAGCTACCGGTCTACTACAGCTATGACAATCGCCGCTCTTGCGATTTCCGGATCTGCCACATATACTGAAGGCTGGTAACCGAGCAGGTCCACAAGCTGGTAGCGGCCCTTTGTTCGCTTTACTCTTATCGATGACGGTCACGATTCCTCAGCAGAAGTACCTCGGTTGCGACAGAAGTCAACGGCACATCTATTGTACCTTTGGTGGGGATAGTATAACGGCCAGTTTGAAGTGTGAAGTGTTTGTTTGTATGGCGTCCGTTCGTTGTCTTGCATGCTGGTGTTTTGTATAATCTGTTGCAGGCCATTATTATCATTATGATCGCAGATTAATTACGAAATAGGTTCACAAAGAACCGCAGTAGGTGTCTACAGATAGTTTGGGACCTTCACGTCATAGAAACCAGCAACGGAATAGTTTTTCGAAACTAGGTTAGGTTCATTTGACGCTTATGCATATAATAATGAAAGAAATACGTAATGGTTGAAATCAAGTATTGCGTCTGCTTGACTGATAGCACACGTTCCCTCAGGATCTACAAGGTGTACGTACGGAGCATGCAACCAAGTAAGAAGACAAACCGGTTATACTGACCACTTTTGCTCAACGGTTTATCTCCATTGTAATCTATATGTTTATATATCACATAATACATGCATAGTAGTACTCTACAGTCAAGTCACTATAATGACTATTTACCGCAAAAATTTCACGATGGACGCACAGCAAAGTCAATCCATCTCGAACAAGAAGCCGGAACAAAGCTTAAACAAAGCTTAAGCGGAAACCGTTAAATCGTGATAAGGTCACAACTGTCACTTCAACTACTATAACCAACAAACAACAATATTAACTATTATTATTAATAAACTATCAATGCTGCTGTCGGTATCCGGCATCACTGCGTATCGGAGTGCGCCAGTTACCGCTCTATACCAAAACGGCTGCCCCTGGTTCCCTGACATCCCTAAACGCTGCATATTGTTTGCCATCCAAAATTCGCCGCTAGTTATTTGCGTTGCTATCTCTATTTTCGACACTGAGGCACGAAGGCCGATTCCGCGTTCTTGTTACCTATCCCTTCATAAAAAATCTTCTAAGATTATTTACGCATATCTAGTTAACTCGCGGACAGCACCAACGTCAAACGCTGGTATAATGGCAACGCAGACGACAGCAGCCCTGAAGGCGAATTTGTCGGTGGTAAAATCGCTTGTCAGCCTGCCTCCCTGGTTTGGCTATAAACAATGACCCAACTAGTCTCTCTTGCATTAACAGAAGTTCTCTTGAGCACACAGTACATAGGTCACAAACTCACCCTCAGGCCTATTTGTACTAACAATAAGCGGAGACATCAGAGTATTCGGGAAACTTCAGGGAAGGCAAGGAAATGTAGTTGGTTGATGTGACCTACGGAAGTCGAGAAAAAGCGAAGTTTCAGCCGGACGTAGAATAAAACCGAGAGTGCGGTAACGGCAGTGGGACAATGATGGTTGTTGAAGCACTGGTAGTGGCCAACTTCTGCTATCGCCGGCCTTTTGATGCTGCTGCTCTTACTACCAGTACACTCCATACTGTTTCTACTACTGTGGCCTACGACGTAGAGCCGCAATGATGCAACCGGGCGCGATACACGAACAGAGTTTGCTGTAAGAAGTTGCCTGGCTGGTTAGAATGTAGACGATTCTGCCGTGATTATCGCAGATTTGTCAACAGTACCGCTGCCGAAGAGGTAGACTTGAGCAGGGCGTAGTCGGCGCTGCAGCAGCAAGATAAGCCGTCGAGTTCTGGGCTACCGTCAGGGTGAAGGCAGATTGAGAAGGGTATGCATTGCCATGGGGCATTAGATCACACCACCCCGTTTTGCCCGGCTGTGCTTTAACCGCATTGGACTCAGCAGGCGGCAGGCCAAGGTGCTAGCTTCCCAAGGTGGTAGCGAAAACAACTGATTAACTGGCTGACCGAAAGCAACAGCAATGGACAATACTGGCAAGTAGGCAATTGTCCTGTAGAAGAGGACCCGCAGCGGTCGTTGCCACCAACAACTACTTCGCCTGCAGAAACGGGCACTGAGCTGCGAATCCCGCAATCGTTGCCTCGAACTCATTCCCCCTGTCGCTTTCCTTTCTTTTGACTGGCAGAAGACTCACTTACGTTTAAGCTCCGACGGTCCGTTGCGGCTGATTTCTGTTCTATTTGCAAACACAGACCAAGTCAACTAAGAACATTAAGTCAATTTGACTTCCGCTTGCTGCTCTAAACCTACATATGTAGCAAGCGATTTGATGACCTTGCTGCTCAACTCTGGTCCGCTCTGCGAGCCTTTGTATTACTCGACTATAAATTACTCCTCCGGGATCCTTCAACTAGTTTTTCCCTTTTCATTTTCGTACCTCTTGACAAATGCTTCCCTTTTTCGTGATCCAACAGTTCAATGGTTGGACCGTGCTGGTATCTGGTAGCTAGGCATATTCACACTAAGTAATAGTATTCGTACTTCTTCAAATTCTAAAGTAAGACTGTCTCTACGAATAATACGACGAGATATCTCAACGAATTTTTCTGCGTGTGCTGGATGTTCCATTGCTGACCATTGTGTATTGTTTAATGCAAACTAGAATGAACCCCAAGTAGAAGTCCAATTCGGGTCTTAAACCACTCATAAGCTGGTTTGAAATTTTCCCTAGCAGTTCTGCGAACATCTTCTCAATACAGTCATGTCAAAGCATGTTAAATTAAATGGGTTAGAGATCGTATTTTTGCATCAAGGATGAAAACTTTTCGAAAAAAACATCAAAAACGAACACTCCTGGAACAGGTGAGTGATAGATAACACCAGTCATATTTCTTTTTTGTTGCCTGATTTTTTGACGTCTATCTGGCGTGTACGTAGGAACGCCCTGGTGAGCAATCCGTGTAATCATACACTTACTCACATAACATATATTCACTAACATATTAATTTGCTCATTCCGATCGAAATAAAAGGGATAATAAAGAGGCACTTTTGGACCGTAACAATTAAGTTTGAAGTCCGCAATGTCCTTTCGTTGTATTGCACTGAAATTCACTTGTTCTGTAGTCGCTTACTAATATGTGCGACAAGGTGCACTGCTTGTTTCGGGTTTATAATGTCGGTAAGGGTTCGTTTAGCGCGTAGAAGCTCTTATATATAAGTTCTTAATTTATGTCACATAAGTTCCACACCTAATGATCGCAGTTTATGGTATGGTACGCTAGTTTCAGGTAGAATAAAAAAAATTATCTAAGCAGCTTCTTATGAATTTGTTTCCCGTTCATATCCCTATTACGGACATATTTTTGTTTAAGGACTTGAGCCGTAGCATAGCGCGAAGCACGAAATAAAGGTCGCGACCCACTTTCGAAGCTGTAACAGGAACTGGGTCTACATCATTCATCTCTTGGTGGGATCTTCTCAAGATCACCTCACTAACCAGCTCAGTCGCAGGTCCAAGTATCAAAATTCATGTAAACCCCAGTTGGGTCTCGGAACCTGCAGCTAACTCGGTTAGTTATTTTAAAATTCAGAAGGTAATCAATCGCATTCAGAAAGTGTGTGTTGCATGCATTATACATGCACTATGCTTAATACACTGCTGTTTAAATAACTGAATTGCTAATCAATTCGTATATTAAAATCAGTCAGTGCGAAATCAGGCTCCCCTGACTATTTCCCTCAACTCCCGGGACTATACAAACTATACAACTATACAAACACACGGACGATTGTAGATAGCATAGCTCTTCAATAACTGCATAAGTTTTTGAATCCACTGGCACCTAAGGCACATATAACATAAACCCAATAAAAGCTGCGTGGTCGCTATCCTCGCTGACCTTTCTCAGGCGTCGGTTCCCCCGCTTCCCCCTTCACATAGACACAGCGAAATGAGAAACATGATTTTATACTTCTACTTGCGGCGTAATATCGCTTCTTTTTAGACCTTTCTCAATCTACAAGAGATCGCATAACGAAGGGATGGCAGCCGGGAAATCGGTTCCGTGCAATAAAAGAGTCGAGCCCTCTGAGCAATCAAGGTTCATCCGCAACTGTTTCTCACCTAAAGTTGAAGGAGATCGACCTAAAATAGGCAATTAGGTTCAGTTTACAAATGCCAGCCATTGCTACCATTGTAACACGCCACGCTATTAGCTCCGGTGGTCGAGGAGATAGGAGTGGATCTGTGAGTTGGGCTAAACCGATTTCGTATTCTCTTGTTTGGGCCGTTCGGCTTAAATTGGATAGCAACAAACGCTGGCTGAGATCATTTCGTGGCTGAGCAACTATATATATATATATATATATATATATATATATATATATATATATATATATATATAGGCGTCCGAATTCATTTGCTTTTCGCACAGTTGCTGCCTGTTTCGCTATGTGTGCTAGCTGCGGAGTCAACTTCCCAAGAACGGATTCCCAAGAAAATTCGAGTACCCTCAATTTCGATACTACTCAATTGCCTTCACGACGGCCTGTCAGGAGGGCTTCTATCCGAATTCTGCCAAAATCTTCCGACTGCCGCAGTGACAAAGGGCGAACTGCGAGCTTAGTAGACGAGGAATCGTTCTACTGCAGAAGACAAAGAGTTGATCTACGTTGAATCTACGTTGCGGAATTGCAGTTGGGAAATGACTAGCATATAATAACGATAATAGGTAATGCTCCCGTGTCATACGTTGTACTTGGTTATCTTGTTTAGTTGACTGGGCTATCGCCAATCGCGTCGTACAACTGATGCTGTGAAGTCAGCTGTTGCTTCCGTCGCAATCTGTTATAATTTCGAGGTTTAAGATGTATACAGTTGAATAAATCGGAATCGAAAAACTTCATGAAGATAGAGCAACGAGAGTCGCCATACGAACTCAGTTCGACACGATTTGGATGACCATATTGCCAAGTTGGTCATCTCACCGTTTTCCAGCTTGTTGCTCGGATAGTATGGCCAGGGATAAACGTCTTGACAGAGCGAGCGGCTCACGTCAGCTAGCAAACCGGGTGTAATCGGCTTAGAATAGTGAAATGTAGCATCGCCGTCCGCGGTGGCTATCAGCGTATGTTTTAAGTACAATCTTTAGATAAGAATATGAGTAGTAAACGACAGAAACAGTCTTTCTTTTAGAAAGAAGGTTTGACCGTGTGTCTCTTTATATTACCGTATCGAAAAACAAGAATAGCTTTATGTGTTCACACAGCCTGTGTAGCATGTATAACGAAAAATGTAGCATACAAAAGGACACGTAGCACAGCTTGTTTCGTAACAATTGGGTCACACTTATTCTTAACACGGATGCCTCATTCTGGCAGTAGGGACCTCCAGATTGGTCTTCCTGGGATAGCAGGACCAGGGCAGGATTACTCGAGAATGTGCATAGAAAATGCAGCATTTATCTATAAATAAATACATTTGTAACTATCTATAGTTACGTAATGAATGCCCCGTTTACCTTTATGAAGAGGCAATACTGCAACAAATAAATTAGAAAACGAACATATATACTCTGTGCATATACGCCATAGTGTAGGTAAAGATGCCGATGGCACACATGCAAATCCATCGGCCAGCTGCGGCGCCCGCCCACAACATATTAAAATCTGATAAAAATAACTGTATATGGGGTGGCCTTCTCGGCGGTATAGTATCTAACGAACAACTGAGCTCCTCGCAATGCGACAGGTATGCTGCAGTTGATAAGAAAGTCAACTTGGACCACCTATAGAGGCCACCACTATTTTCTGTAAAAACTAGCAAGACAAAAACAAAGTTCGGACGACGTCTTCCTGTCTCCACGTTTTTAGGCTGTTGGTCGAATTCAGTTTGATGAATTTAGTCCAGCTTCTTGGATGCTTTTAAATGAATTCTTTCTAAAAAAAAAAAAGTAGAACAAAGTGGATGGGCCCTAGAGCCGGCACTAGTATTGACATTGACTCCAGAGCTGACCAGAGTTAAAGCCATATCATCGTTAACTCCTTGTTCAAATGCTATGTATCGGCGCCTATGTATCAATTCTTCGTCACGGTTTAACACTCACCCGCTCTAAAGTAACCGAAACGATCGCAGTGCCTGTTGTTGTGTTACGTAAATAGCGCAACAAGAAGAAAGGCATCGGGGAATCTCGAAGTGCGAAATTGATGAAGTGAACGGGACACGATTCGAGCATGATCTCATGGACAGAAGTGCTCTGTCCGTCTGATGCTGCCGGGGATAGAAGTCTAAGTGTAAGCGAACTGCTGGACGTTTCAACAAGTTTGTCATTGAGAAACAGATACGATACGACACGACCACTAGCTCAGTGCTATCACAGTGTCCATATTGCCGCATCGTACAGCGAATCTGCGAACGAATCAGTTCTTCGCTATCGCGATGCCTTTTACGAGCTAGAACTAAATGAACACCATTGCACAGTGGTTCGCACGCGTTATATAACAATAGTTGAGACAACGAATCCATCCTAAGCAGCATTGCATCGATTGTAGATTGTCTATTGCGTTATAGATATTGTTGCGTTATCAACGAACAGAGTAAAGCAAAGGCAAACACGCGCCTCGGACATTTTCCCGTGTGTTTCCTCGTCAATGGCGTACCCCTTCGTGGCGGCGATGATTGAGTTGGTGACTGTTCTTGCCTGGCCTCGGCTAAAGCCTGTCAAAGAATCTTGTCACTGATGATAAGAGGGTGACGTAATCCTCGATGCCTGTCTGCGTTCATTGGAATACGAACAAACGCCAGATAAATGCGCTTTCGTATGCGGTACACGATGGTCAGCTTGATGACTTGCCTCAGGTCCGACATAAGGTAGGCTTTTAGCATGATAATCTGATTTGCTACTGTTTTTTTTTTACCCAACTACAAATAGTTCATGGTATCTCACCGCAAAGATTTTCCCTACATGTGTATTTTTAGCACAAAACATACAAATATAGTCGTCGATTTAGTACCGCTTGATATGCATATTCTTCGCGGACTCTGTGTTACTTTTTATTTATGGATGCGGATTTTGTGAATACAGCTTTTCGTCAAGAAACCCATATTTGATTAGTGAGATTATAAACGCTTGAAAAAAAATTCCGAGGTACAGGGGAAAATTTTCACGAAGACTAACGAGGAATAATTCCCGTTGCAAAATGCACGATAGACTGTTTTGGGGCTAATATGTAGAATAAGTCTAATATGAGAAGTGTCCGATTTGATAGAATCCGGCCAGCCAGATTGTTTTATTTGCATGCTTCGGTGTCAACTAGACACATAAAAATTTTTCCTTGTTCCTTAGATCCATATTGCCGTTCTGTTGACGTTTTCGTTTAGCCTATTCAACGTTCTTGGCCTTAGCCGGTCTACGCAAGAGCGTTTGTTAGAAGCGTTTATCTATGGCGATATTTACCGTACAGCAAAATATGGGCTTGAAACAACTTCACCCTATGTGCGAGGATACAATACTACAAAATAATGCAAAGCAAACCACATCAACTAGCCTGATGGTCATCGTGGCATATTAAGGCTGTTACACATCGATGTCCACATGCCTGTCGACGTTCTTTCAATAATGTTTACTTGAACATCTTTGAGGTCGGTCGTGAAAATTTGTCGCACTATTGGGAACGAGGCCATTCTATCGAAATGTTAGCTCCATTTGCAGCCCATATCTGATACCATCGCTGCTACAAGGTATCCGGTCATTTTCATTCAGACGACAAGCTCCCGAACTGAATCCTCTCTCGCCACGAAAACTACATAAACATCTTCGTTTTTAGCGTATGCACTCCCGCGTCGAAGCTCGGTAACGTAAAGTTTCTTTCGATAAAAACGTTTCACGCCAAGAATACGAAATGATTATATGACCAACTGAGGGTCGCCCGGAACCAATTTTCACGCTGTGCTATTACCACGAAGAGCGACATGTAACTCTTATTGATAGGAAACGAAGAGCAGTAACGGCAAAAAAATAAAAGAAACAGTGGAGAAAAGCAAAATAACGTAACGAAGCTCCGAGTAATTTTAAGTGGCATGCATATAGCACAGCTTTTCTACCGTCTTCTCGGGTAGCGGTTTGCATCATTACAGATACGAACCTAAGCGCCGACTCTCGACACCTATCTAGACCCAGCTGTCCCGTTTGACATATGGTAATCAGCTCTTTTTTTCTAGGATAATTTACGATTCCTGTTCCGCGCTGCAAAACAGTGTGTATGGCACCTCACTACCACCACCGTATAGTAATATTAATGATCTCTCCGTTCAGAGACCGGGGGCTGCCACAGCTGTAAAGGGCAAAGTGACCCTATGAAATGCAACTAAAAATCACTCGTGTGGTAATATTAGTTGTTTTGCTTTTGAAAAACGCATCGGATGCATACGCATAAGCCACGTCCAAACTTACAGCGACTGCATCCACGTTTGTTCGTGTAGTACGAACGTCTACGTGTGTTTTTCGCAGATGCTGTTTTGCATACTTCACATAACCCTATACTGGCACTGTGACGCCCACGATGACAATAATCTAACCTTCCACCCGTGATTTTCAGTGGCTGGGACGAAGAGCGGTAGAGGTTGTTCGGAAAAAACCGTCTTCTTGTGGTACCCGCAGTTCTTAGCAGCCCCCCGGGCAGATGCAATAGCAGCAAACGGAGCAGTCAAAAACGTATTCGTTTCCGGAAAGCAGTAAGAACTGCCTAGTTGCCAACCCTACCCGCAAAGCCTTCCTGCCTACGCTTATTTGATCCTCGTAACTACCGTGCTATTTATTTGGATGAACGCGTATCGAATGTGCTACGCAAGCAGAACAGATTGGGAAAGAAAAAAGATAAGGAAGAGGAGTGAGGAGACTAAATAAGGGTTGAAAAAAGTATTCACTTCAAAACTTCACTACATCAGCAGAGTTGTTATCAATTACGTTAAACTGTTCATTATTATTACTGTAAAAAATGCAATCGAAACGGACGCTAGTGGCCGTTCGTGCGATGAGCGCGTTTTCATAGCGTAAGTTAATATTATTTTGCCTATTGTATACGGGCCAACCACGCTGCGTCGTATAAAGTGGGTAAATTATCGTGGATCACCTGAAATAGCGCTGCATTTCTCACGCCTAACCTGTAGCTATACGCGGTTGTAGGAAGCTTTAGCTAAAATGTGAAAGATTTCGCACATGTCCGAGGGACGTCGAGAAATAAGCACGGAAGCAGAAACTACCAATAACAATGAGTTTTACTATTACGAAGCGAGTATCCATGAAGCGTGGGCAAGGGCATGAACTAACAAGAGAATAGACGGACCGCTACAAGAAGATGCAGAAGTACAGGAGCCCAGCGCAGCTTTCGCCGACCGGTGCGACCCGCTGGGCTTCAAGATGGCGGGCAGCCATTTCGTCAGTTGTCGGTTGTCGTCTGTTGCTGGTGACACAGGCAACGCTGGGAGCGACGAGGGCGCAAACAAACGGATTGGCCTGCCACATTCCCGCTGCTAGTTTTTTTTTTTTTGTAAAAGGGCTGTAAAAAGTCTCCTAGTCAGCAACCAGGGTCAGTCTCGCGCCGCGATATCGGCCAGTAGCAGCATCAGCGACAACTAATCGCAGACTTGAGCTGGTAAAAAAATAGCTATGCAGATAGAGCAACGTAGCCCGCAGCCGAGATATGCCAGCTGGTGTGCTAGTCGTGTTTAGCACGGCACCGTCGATCGAATTATGATAGAAGTAGGAGTTGTTCTTCGAAAACTCTTTTGTCATGGTTCTATTGAGTGCCATTGCTGTAGCCTTCGTCGTAATTTTGTTGTTCCTGCTTTTTGGCCGGTTGTTTTGTTTTACAATGACTGAGTAACGGACGAGAGGAAAAACAGCTAATGGAACTTCTTAGTAGAATACATCGTGCTTACTGGCTGCGTACGAAACGGGGTGGAGCTAATGACATACGCAATAATTTAAGAAAAAGAGGTTCGCTGGATGAACGCGAAGCTGGCGTGTGCTGGAGTGAACCGTTCGCTTGTGAACCGACCTAGCAGAGAGCGGAGGGGAGAGAAAACGTTCCGATGGATGTAAAGCAGCAGATAGTCCTGCGTTGAGGTATCAGACGCATCTCGCACATAGCAGGATCGTAGCAGTTACGTATTCTCGTCGGTCGGCATAATATCGTATCGCTTCTCGTAAGGGGAGGATGTTAGAGATGCTATATCGTCTGCGCTGTATACATAAACCCCTCACTAGGAAACGGTCAAGCAGAAGAACCTATCTGTACGAAGAGATGCACATTTGTAGAAGCATTAACAATCTAAGGAGAAACAGCAGCACCGGTAAAGGGCACGAGCCCGCTCAGGAAAACATACGTCCTTGCGTGCTACTGCGGGCACGCACGCGCTACGAACTCCATTGAATATATCGTGAAGATTTTGTAGCAGCAGTTATACGAGGTTCGTAACAGTCTGGTTTCTAGCCTTAGGCCATGATACTTCCTGTGATGCCGAAGAAATCTCTACATTATGCATGGTTCAATAGTAGACAATGGTGTATCACATCATGAAAACAAAACACGAACAAGGTTCTACTTCTTCGACCACTATAGTAGCTGGTTGAGACCAGGCGTCAATTGCGGCACGATTGATCCCCTCTGACTTCATCGCGTGCTTCGCAGTCCTCCCACTGGAACATCTAGTAGTAAGAGGCTATCAACTGAAAAACATACCCTTGCCACCAGCGCACACGGTGAGGGAGAGTTGTAATAAGGACCCCGGCCGCAAGCGCAGATTCAACCGACGCTTTTTCGGTGGTGATGATAGACGTGTGCTGCACAGAATAATAAAAAAACAGTAAAAGTAAAACTACCTACGCTTCGTTGGCGTTGCTTTTTTAGCGTCGCTCTGAATCCCTCTCACCACCGTAGCCTTCAGCGATGGGCAGGCGCAAACGTCACGGTAGTTGCAAACGTGTTGCAACTACCGTGAATCGAACTCGGAAAGGTTGGTCGTCTCAGCAGTACCCTCTACCGTTGGTACGTGTAACAAAGAGAATCGACTGCAACAATAATCGCAGCGACGCTGAATTGAAATAATGTTGCTCACCCAGTGCAAAAACATACCCTGTTTACGTAAGCGGTCATTGAGCAGTTAACAGGGATAGAAATGTGATAGGCAACGAGACGATGATACTGTAACACGTTTTTTACAACAACAAAAACATTACGTTCTTATTTGAAAGCGTTGAGGACCAATGAACTGGTTACTACATTATTTCTACACGTATCCAACAGAAAATCCACAATTGAAGAGTATTTCCGATTCTAAAACGGATCGAAATCAAAATATACGTAAATTCTTGCCTAGCTTATAGCCTGTTAAGCGAATGATAGGGGCGAACCAAAGGATTGTGTCACAACATGCAGTGGAGGACACAGGCACTAAATGCCATATCTATGCTGTACCCCTATTTTTGTTGACCTTCCAATTTAGCAGAGTTCGAGAATTCACGCTATATTTCAATTGTGTTTTACCACGTCGTACCCACGGCAAGCTACAGCATTATGCGTGTTTCAATTCGAATTCGCCACTGACTTCAATAGAGCTATATTTCATAACACATATTCGATTAATTCAACGCAAAATTCTATAAATAATTACGATATAAAGACACCATAATCACTTGAACGATGAGTAGTGGTAGGTTCTCATAAATAACAATCGAATTCGATTAGCTTTGGACAAGATCAGGACACGGTACTCCGAAGATATTATATTGCCTGTATCTCTAGTTATGGCACAACGTTGTCCCTATGAAAGGGAATTACGCAGACGTGCGAATCTGAACCCGTTGCGTTCTAGTAGTGCATGACTACATACCTCTATCAATCCAAAGCTAGACACATCTTCTGACCGACATTGCTTCCAGTCTAGCTTTACCAAACACAGCTCCGCTGCCACCTAGCGTGTAACCCACTTTCTCTGATGGGCTCGCTACGACTAAGGACTACATGGTCGCTTGTGGAGAAACGTTTGGGTGTTCAAAGGCTGGTGAATTAAAACCGAACTATTACACAACTAAAACTTACTTTTTGTCGACCATACAAGAACTCTACTGTTGACCTATCGTTGCCTCGGTGACGAAAATCCGATAAAAACCCTAATTTTATTCAGACTGCTAAAACAGGGATTTTCAAACGGAGGAGTGGCATCAGTATGTGGGATCGGAACAGCTCTATTTGGCGGCAAAGCATAAGTAATATAAGAGCTGGAGTGTCCTAAAAACGAAAGAAACGAAATCTGTGCCTTAACGAAGGAACACCTAGCCTCCTGGTCCCTATAGTATTAGTAGCAGAAGCTTTAGGAGTAATCGCAGTAGTAAAAATGACGGTCTTCGTGGTACTCGTGGCTTGTGAACGCTAACAGTGGCTCTACACAGCAGCCGTGTATGACGACTGTATGAAGGGTCAAGGTCCTGGTAATCGCTTGAATGAATCAAACAACGAAAAGCGAATAAAAGAGACGTTCAGAAGAAAAAATACCGTCAATGGGAATTTTTCCCTGAGTGGCTTTTGCCGGAGCGATTGGTTTGTCTATGATCCAGCCAAACGGGCGTCAACTTTAGGTGATTACCAGCATTTAAGGGGGCGAGCAGAGGGGGCAAGGAATAACAGCAAGCCGTTAAACCCCCAAGAGTCTCTTCTGTGATTTCCTATCTCGACTGGCCTTCTTCTCGTCTTTCTCTGCAGGCAACGGTCATCCGGGGGAGTTGACTCGACGGCCAGCTGGCCGCCTATAAAGTGCCAGAATCTCTCGCCACTGAAAACGAGCTGGAGCACCGGCTAACAGCGCCGTCAGTCGTTAGTTAGAATTGTTAGTAATGGGACTCTCAAAGGCCCTCGACACCAAGCGGCGCAATCGTCGGCTACTTGAGAGGTAGGTAAAGGAGCCAGCGAGGAGGCAGGACAGAAGATAGGTCAACTGCAAGCATACTGATGTTAGGCGTGCAACAACAGCTCTACATATCGGGATAATCTTGGCTTCTTCCCCTTTGTCGAGGACAGCTAATACTCGCTTAAACAAGTAGGTCGAAAAGCAGAAAATAGGAAGAAGTGACTTTGCGCATTGGCCGTTTCCTGTTTCTACAGTTCAAGGGAAACGTCGAAATCCCTTGAAACTTCCTCCTTTTTTGATTTGTCCAACGGGTCTCTCCCCGGCTCTTTTCGTTGTCCTTTGAACTTATCATGTTTCCGACAAATACTTATTGCATAGTATAATTACAAAGAGCTAAAGCGGTACCTATTAAGTGTAAAATGAGATCTACGATCAAATTCATAAAGTATTGAGTTGTGAAGGTCGAGCAAGCCTTATGGTAAGCCAAATGATGTTACGACTGCACTTGATTTTGCCAAGGCTGTCAGGTAGCAAAAGAAGAAGTCAACAGTAACATAGGATTGTATGCCGTAGCTATCAACAGATCTTCGTAACTGTACGAAGTGCGTCTGGAGTCTACATTGCTCTATACATAGATGAAAGGTACGCCTTGCAAACGATCCAGTGTGAGCTATTCTGCGTTAAGGAGGTCTAGATAATTGATCCCAGGGGAGCCTTGTCAGGCGCTTTGTCCTTTCGGCTTTAGGCAGCCTGCTCGCCTTGTCTATTCGAAAATCCTACCCTGTCATCTTCCCGATCCATTAGCCCTGCTCCCTTTCTCTTACATTAGCCAGCCTATATTTTCCAATTAGCCGCTCTGCTTCTCGGTGGGCCACTTTGCTATTGCTGCCAAACAGCTCCAAGCATAGGTATCGCATATTCCGCCGTGTTTCGCCTAACCTCCATATAATTCGACTCAAGTGAACGCGTTGCCATCCACCCTACATATCGCATACGCTTGAATTGCGTATATGATATGTAGGGTGCGCAAAGTACGCACCCTTGCTGGATACACACGTCTTGCTAAACGACACAAATCTTTTTTTACACAACATTTTAGGCTTTCATGCCCCGTCCGTATATTTTCCTTGCTATCGGCTGTCGCAGGCTTTCTCGTTCATATACGTACTTCGACTAACGTTGCCTTGTTCCAGTAGTAGCGCACCATAGCACGAGCTCCATAGTAAGCCAACGTGCTGCTAGTGACTTTGAGTATTTATTCTCCCTCAAGTCTTTTACCCCGTGATGACTGGTCCCGCTTGCATTGCACCACAATGGATGAGCACGCGATTCGACTCGTTGTTGGCTGGCGCCATTAAAAACGCCCGCGGCATCGGCACCCATTGTCGTATTCCGTTTTGTCCACTGCAGCAGATCGTAGAAGACCCGCGCATACTTTACATTCCTTGCCGACCTCTTACTCGCTACTCTTCATCCTGCTCATCTCCTTGAACCGGTTGGGTTTTTCAGCACAGGCTTCCTTGAGCGATAGTGTTGTCTGCAAGCAGGCATTACCACTAAGGTAACAAAGGTGCGAGAGTCGCTTTCAGTGAACAGGGAATTTCTCGCTCTTGATCGTTTTCGCTGGCCGCCACATCCGCCATTTCCTGTATTAACTACTTTCAACTCGTTCATTCATAAAAAGAGAGAAATCCGGCAGCACGAGCGCGTCACATTTACCCTTATTCTCGTGACACTCCTGCTATGTTCTCTCCGCTATCTGAGAAAAGCGGGAGTCTGAAAAACGCAAAGAGGTGTAGGAAGCGAACAAAAAGAATAACAAAGCATCCACAAGAGGTCCTCGGACGGATAGGAGAGGAAAGAAGCAGAAATTGGCAGGGCAGCCGCGGGAAGATGAGAGTACGGAAGCCAAGCCTTGGATTGGTTGCCTGCTCGATCGACTTGTCGTGGCCTTTCATGACAAACTCTAGTAACGAATTTGCTAAATTTGTGACGTTCACAAAATAACTGTTAGCTATATTCCGTTAGACTAGTTGATGGAGGAGCGAAACAAGCTAGGGTGGTTGAGATAGCAGTAGCTTAAACATGATAGCTGAGAGGTGTACGTCGTAAGTCTGGTAGAAATCGCTGATCGTAGGCCCCAGTATCATTGCTTTGCTGATAAAAGCGAGTGAAAGAGCTACAGACACGGAAGCGATGGACTTATCGCTTACAAATCTTCTAAATAGCGAATTCGTGTTAGAGAAAGACAGCGAATGATATACGATAATTTTAGGGCCAATGACTAACTCCTTGGCCACTTGTCAAATAGGAGAAACGGATCGTTTTGTCCTTACTGGATCCAACTGATTAAATTGATCGAGCACCGGTCACCTGTCGATACCGGCACTGTCTTATAACCACAAGCTATTCAGTATTTAAGGCACGATTGTATTATTTATACATTACTTTTGTTGCCTGCTTCTGTTGGGCTTATCCACTAGCAGCCTCTCTCGCTGCTCTTGTCGTTTTTGAGGACACAATAATGCTTCCCCTTACCCAGAATATTTGTTACACTCCTCATTGCCTACAGCTATGCTGTACAGTGTTATCACATGCTTGTATAGCTTTTTCCAGTTGCTTCTAATATTTTTACAGCTACAGTCACCATTGCGATTGACTTTGTGCGCACATTTTTCCCGCAATCTAATACGGGACACAAGAACACAGCTTCCATATTTTTTGATACCATTGACCTAGCCCAGTGTACGGTGCTTAACTTTCTGCACCATCGTGGTGCCTGCTTCAATTGCACGTGCAATCAAATGTGCAGTACTATCCGGCCCGCAAAAGCTTATTCTCAGCCACCGATCCAGCGGTTCGACCGTCCTTTAAGGGATTTTGATGGCAGGGCAAATAAGTGGAAGATAGAGCCGACGATTTATAGCGGCGGACATTCCTATGTCTTCCCTGTGGGTGTACTGAAAATTAAAGCGTGTGTGTCAGCCGCAAAGCTTAATCGGAGAATTGGATCAAATAATTGCACTTGCCATCGAATCGACAGCTCCCGGCAATCCCGCTGTGGCAATAGATTTCCATTTCGGTGCCGTCGTCGCGGATGCTTCTATCTAATCTTGCTTTACCCCCCTTATTCTCCTGTCACACAAACACCTTTCTCTCTTTCGTGCTTTGCTACAGGAAAGCGGGTGTATATCCTCCGGCCGCCTGGTCATCACGTGATCACGTGTCGTCTATCTACGATTGCCCTACAGAGGCAACTAGGAAGGAGTGAAGTTAGTAGACAGAAAAACGAGTAGCGCCTTTTTTCCAGATGCTCATCCGGTAGAAAAAAGCAAACACCAAAACAAGAAAATAGAAATGAGCAACGAATGGAGGAGAAATCGGGAGAAAATTCAGCACAGACACATAGCAAGCCACGCGACGATAGTGCCGCCGGCGTCCACTGTCGTTTCCGTGCTAGCGGTAGCGGCAGAAGTGCCCGCAGTCGTAGTTCTATTTGTTCCTATTTCATTCGCCCAGCTATGTCCTCCCATTAGAAGCGTTAGTACTACCAACCCTGTTAGTAGTAGGAAGCTACTGTGCTGTTGTTGTCCAACTCGATGTTCTCAGGGCCAATGACGTTTACAGTATCACTGCGATTCTTGGCAACATCCTAGCGTCAGTCTGTCTGGTCGTTTGGCAGCAGCGCTGGAAGAGGACTGGAGTGGAACGCGTTAGTTTTCCTGCAACACTTCGTTCTATCCCGGAGCACTGGTGGCAGTAGTGGTACGTTCACATTGTCTCGACCGGCAGTTCGTTCTCAAGCGAAACCTCTACCATGCATTTTCCTGAAGTTCGTTCATGCGTACCAATTCGGTCCACTTATATCTTTCCGGCTCCCAACTTTTGACTCTAGCAACGCCTTTTTTCGTGGTAACAATGCCAACTACATTGTCGATACATTATAGAACTCATTATCAGTATGTATTAAATTTATTCGACTTTAATGCGTCTTTATCAGCCTACAACATATAAATTGTCACCTTGCTTCTTGTTATTGCAAGCTTCAATTTGAGATACTTCATAACGGGATTGCAGTCTACGCAAACAAACACTCCTGGCAATTCTTTTTGGATTTCAGGCCGCTACTGCTTTGTAGAGCAATTGTCTCATGCACATGAACATCCACCTTCCTTGCGTTATACCTTTCCTTTGCCATTTTATATTGCCTAACTTTACTTCTTTTGTGTCCTCACAGATATGCTTATTGATATACACAAACTTACATACAGAGTAAACATATCCAATTAAAAACACACAAAAGAAGAATTGTTTTAACACCGACACATCACATAAATTGACAATGATTGGTTTGACCAGATCTTCTCTAGGCAGTATTTAGGGTTTCGCAGCCCTATTTCTATTAGTAAAGTGTGACCTTACGCTGACCCGCAGTAACTGATGAGTTCACTTTTCCACACAAGGATATTCGATAACATTAGTGCGTGACACAGCATCCGTGTCATTGGGGAGCCATCGTGGTCGCGCACATAAATTTCTGCCATCTTCTTCCCTTATTTTTCACCGCTTTTTGCCTCCTGCTTGCCCACCTTTGCTTCTGCCGCTCATGAAAATATGTTCATGAAAAGTTTGTTCGAAGTAAACAAATGTCCTTTCGTAAACGTGATATCTTTCGCTATTTTCCCATTGTTCTAGTGCGCTGCGCTTTCCGCTGTCAAACACCACCGCTGCACCGATGTCTTGGCTTCCTCTGTAGCTGCCCTGTCGCAGTGCACAGTGCTTCCTTCTGTTTAGGACAGGATGACGGCGGAGTGACGCTGGGATGATGTGGTAGGCAAAACACCCCTGACCCCTTATATGCGATGTTATACGCGAGTTCGGCCTTTAGTCCTTCCGAAGGCCTAGTAGTAGCGGCTGCGGTATGCCATCTGCCGTCGATGAGCAGCAGTCAAAGCAACGAGCAGATTGCTACGAAGCTTGTACACAAAACGCCGCTGTACTATGGAGTAAGACATCTAGAGATGCGATTGGATGCGGCGACGGTGGCAGGAACCGTCAAACATTAGGTGGATAAAGTTGTACGCGATGGCGCCGATGACTGGAACATGGTGCAGGCTCATATTGAATTCGTATGAGATTGATTCATGGGCAGTGGGGCAACCAAACGTGTAAACGCTAGATTCGTTAGCAAGTAACGGCCAACCTCTGTTTTCTTGTTTTACTCGCGTTCCCCGCTGCTTCGCCACACTAGAAGCACACAGCGACGAATACTATGACTACTGGCAACTTTTGCTGTTATGGGCTTGTAAAACTACCATAGATACGGGTAGCTTACGCAGTGGCAAGCATATAGGCACCTGGATGTAGATGGGAGAAAATCTCGTACTAATGGACGCTAGCTTCCACTGGCCCTTCAGTCAACGATGAATGTTCTGGGTTCTTCTCGCAGGGGTATAGAATGCTAGTTTTTGGTAAAAAAAAAACAGGAAAACATAAGCCGAGTCCAGCGTCGCTAGAGTTACTATTGCTGCTGCTGCTGCTGCTACCAAAAAGAAAGGTTTGAACGTTTCAAAAGTCCTAACCCGCGTAAAGAGGAAACAAGAGCAGATCCTAAGCTGTGATTCTAATGCTTCTGCCACTGTGCCATGCAAGTGATACAATGAGAAAAGCTGGGTATGTAACGAGCGAAACGAGTAGATGCTATGGGGTTGGTCGACAGCTACAGAAGCTCAACAACCGTGACTATCGAGGCAACGGTCCCGACCGACGCTTCCTTATCCACCTATCGCAGTCATCCCAACAACAGCGTATAGGTAACTCTGACCTTTTCGCTTGACAACTGAAGGCCACATCGGCATTACCAGTTACTTTTACCAGGTAAAAATGCGCTCGCTGGTCGCTCTCAGCTACTCGTTGCTACTCTCCCTCGTTTATGTTACCTACTTTCCTGCCGGAGCTGCTACTGAGACCTACGCCGTCGGCTGAATGGGGGCTCACCGGACAGTCATCGTAGCAACTTTCCCCGCCTGAGATATGAGTCCACTGACACATACACATCGTGTGAGCACAGCCGCCGTTGTGAGAAAGCTTAGCAGTCTACAGATACAACTCTAATGCGCTGCGATATATCTGCATGTACCCATTGCGCGTGACTTCTTTGTGACGCGCTGGAGCAGTGTTTATGTACTTGCAATGCGATGGCTCGCCAAAGGAACGAGCATCTTGCTGCTTGTAATAGGGGAATGTTATTGAACAATGGTAACGGAATAACAGTTTGAAAGCAAGGCCAGTCTAGTCATGAAGTAGAGACTTTCCTACTGCAGCTATTACTGTGCCAGTTGACTACGAAGGTTGACCGATCAGTGGGCCCTCTGTGTGACGCTATTGACTGACCTTTTCTTGCAGTGGTTATGCGTCATAGCATGTGCTTCTTCAAGGACGCTTGTTCACTGCAGACCTTTCAACGAAAAATTATCTTATTTACAGACGATTGCATCGTGTAAGGTTAACAGGCAGCTTATTAAAAGTGATTTATTTATTTGATTGATGGGCAGATGGCTCCAAGACACATCGTGAATGAGACATGCAATGCATCATATGATTTTTTTGTTCCTCGTTGTTAAAAGGTTTGATTGCAATGTATCCGATCCGACGAGACTAAGCTAAACGGAGATTTGCGGTAACTAAGATCCGTATCAACTGTCAGAGTACCTACTCTTGCATACGACTAGGGTAAAACCGAGAGGCAAACCCTCAAATGCGATTCGTATGTTGAGTCATTCCACATTCATAGCACGCAGTTAGGTAGGAGTCGCCTGCTGGAATACCTAAATATGTTGGGTTTTACTTCCAGTACTGTCATTTGTTTAGACTACTGGCTTCTTCTGACACTGAACAAAGCGTATCTCTACATGGTTTCAAAACAGGACGTCATATGTCCCCAGATTGAATAAGCCATCGAATATGTTACCACTGCACTATAATGGTGACCTGCCAGGCCAGTAAGGCCCTACATAAAGAGTTTTTATGTTTTTTCTGCACTACTGATATGTATGTAGCTTGCAATAATATCAACAACAGTAGTAAGTGCATGTAATTAATGAACAATTTTAACACAAGTCATATCCCAAATTTAATATTATATAATAGTTACAAGTGTCTACGTTTGCTTACGTATCCGATAAACCTTTTCAAAAGTTTCCCACCCTTTGGTGTTCTAGCAACCTACATGGATCCTCCGGTTTTCTAACCATTCGTTTTAGCAAGGATGCACAAAGCATTATGAAAAGGAGACGGTAGCAACGAAAAGCGGTCGACGACAACAGATGGCCGGAGGCCTGTCATGTGCCGTCTACAGGTGGACTCCTCCCCATCCCGGGCTAAGACAATACAACTCCGACGAAACGAGACAACGGACAGAGGCACTGCCTGCTGTTTCTGCAAGTCAAATGACAGTTGCTAGAACAATAGCAGCTTGTACGTCGTGTAGCTGTCAGCCTCTATTTCGTTGTGTTTCTATCGCTGAGCAAACAGCTCACTCCCCCCGCCCTCGCCCTCCCCCCCCTCTCTCTCTCTCTCTCTCTAATTTCAGCCGGTTACCCTAGGTAACTTGGTCGACAGTACGACGAGTTTTACCCTTGTACCATAGCGTGCCATAGCATTTCCACCTTGTGGTACTCCTACAGTTGCGCGCATCGCCAGCCTGACTTCGTCTAGGGGAGCCTGCTACGGTGACTATATTTTGCTGTCTGAGTTGCTCTGTGTCTGTCTAACCATTACCATCACTGGCCATTATAAGTCGAGCAGCGGGCAAGTGGCTAGCCAGCGTTAACGGCACAACTGTGCCACAACGAGATAGCAATTAGCTCGTACATATGTGACACGTCGGCAAAGCAGAGCGATATAAAGAAACTACACGGGAAAAAGAGGCTGGCAGCAGACGGTGGATTCTTCCCTCCATCATCTGTCATTTCGCCGTTCCTACCTCCATAACTCGCCGCTGCTAGAGACTCAGCCCCTGGTTACGCTTTTTTTCTCATCTCATTATATTCTTCCTCTTAAATCCACACCGATCGTGGGCGTCGTCTCTATATTGTCAGTTTTTCCTTATTTTTGTTCTTCACTGCTCTGCTTTTCCCACAAACTCTTCACATAATCGCATATAACGTGCGGTATGGCTATCGAGGTTGCCATGAAGAACGTTCTTGTGGTGACTTTCCCTTTTGTGGGTTCACTGAACCAATAGCGCTTCGTACGGTCCCTCGCTTGACGCTTACTCTTGAGCCAGTTTGGTAGGGAAAATCTGACGTGCTTGCGTCGCGGACACATATGGACGACCGTGTGGGCAGCGAACCTGAGAGGGCCGATAGTCGACTGCTGACACTTTGTTGGCATGCCGAACGACCTGTAAGAGGCGTTAAATTGCCCTTCACTACGCATACCAGAAGAATGTTGTTGTGGAACCCCCATACAGAGTTAGACTCATGCTTTTTGCAGGGGACTCAAGGAGTCGCCCTACTCCAGGAAAACTTCGTATCCTTTGAAGAAAGAAGAAAAACCATTTGGCTAGAACTTGGTTGGATGCTTTGTGATGTAAAACAATGGTCGGCAATCCGGTCAGCCGCGCATACATACAAATATAAAGTTTTCTCAACGTTTCAGTAATAGACCCTTCGTCAAAACATTACGTTATATCAAATGGTACATTTCAAACCATATTGTATTTACCATATGTAACCATATGTAAAAAAAAAGTCGTTCAAGGACCTTCGAAGAAATTTACACGTAGATGTGCTAATATGTCACACACTATTTTATTATTTATTTTATTTATTTAATTATTATCGCAATTATTACTATCACTGTTACTCTCGCTTGAATATTAGAAGCAGCTGACAACTTGGCAGTTATTCTCTTTGCTTCGGCATGGATGACACATAAGGTAAAATTAGCAGCCTGTATCATACATAGTATGCAGTATTTACCCGAACGTTTTGCATCGTTCTAGCCAGCAAAGCTTCACTTCGTAATAATAACAAGCCATTATGAGGCTGAAATGGCTCGGTGGTGAATTTATTCGCACATACAATACTTACGTATGAACAGGGAACGTGCAACGGTACAAATCAAATGCTATGTCACATACGCAATAACTTGAATCGACCCTCTACAATCACTGGGTACAGTTCCTGTGGAATAGCTAACCCCATTATCGAACCAATGCGCTGTGCTCACTATATGCCTAAAACGTTTGACAAACAATCTAAAGTCTACCGTTCGCTCAACGCTAGATTTAAACGGCCTTCCATGCACTCCCAGGCGAGGCCTTCTGGTCATCTGTACGGGGACCGGCCCTCAGTTGTTTTGTGGACACATGCAAACTTCCGCGCATGCCGCCAAGTGACCAAATAACTACAAACATACGACTTTCGTCAGAATACGCTGTATTCGTTTGTGCGACAAGAACACAAATATATGTATCCGTTCGCATTGTATCTGTCACATGTACGCCGCAACACACTGCTATGTACAAAGACGCAAATCCCTATTTGCGGGACTCGGCCGGGCGAGCTGGATGCTGCGTGAGCGCATAAGCTTTCGTTCGTTTGTTTGTCGGCTGGAAAGTCGCGACTTCGTACTGGCTAGGTTTGTCTCGAAATGTTCCTTTGGATGTCAGCGACGCTGTTGTGGACGAAGTGTTGGTGGGAGTTGGGCCTCGTAGTAGAAGCGCGGCGGGTTGTAAAAGAGGCGACAATATATACACCGAAAGAAACTAAAAGCGTCGTCTGGTATCTTCCCGATTCGGCCCACGCCGACCTGCGTCAATCCAGCTCGATCTGACACTGCAAGAGGCCGCTCGTTTCACCCGCAGAACATCACGTAGCCCCAATCCCACAGGATCCGCCTGTGACACCGAAGCAGCCGCCACTGCCCCTACCGTCGCTATCTCTACTCCTAGTGCTGGCACAGTGCGGCCGTCGACGCGACGTATGGAGCGCGTCGCGGCGTGGCGGTTTGTGCGAGCCGCAGCGATTGAGCGACTTACGTTCGCTGTTGGCAACAGCTCCAAATCCCCGCGCTAGCAGTCCCATGAGGTTAGATGGCCTTGCTAAGGAGGGGCGGCTCATATATAAAAAAGCGAGCGTTGTGGTATCAAACAAGCACACGCAGCGAAAACAGTGAACGGTGGCAATAGCAGCGAACGAAGGCAGCGATGGAGAGGAAAATATAAATACAGAAAAAGAAGAGCAGGCAGACAAGAGATTCATCTAACTCTGAAGTTAAGGTTCATGCACGCCCATGCACCAGCGATCCCAACTGAGGCGGAAGTGGTAGCGGTGGCGGGGTCTACAGCACGTTTCAGCAGTTCAACAGCCCCTTTTTCCCCTTGCCAGTGTGTCTCCTACCCGGCTCTTATTGCTGTCAGAAGACAACGAACGACTCTGGAAACGAGATGAAAGAACAACTTGCGAGACGGTGCTCGACAGAGCCGGTCTTCGCCTTCTCGAAGCAAGAGTTTCAGAAGCAGCTCGAGTTCACGGAACAACAACCATCTGTAGCCAGTCGCTTTTAGATGGCTTAGAGCGGCGCGTCCGTGGTGTGGAATATTTAGGGAGCTTGTCGACGCAACGGAGGGCTGCATTTTGCGGAGAAGGGGAGCGACGGCAGGTCTTCGGGTCACAAAAATAACGACAGTGGCTACAGCAACTCAAGAAAAAAGTAACGAGAAGACACGAAGAAACCGAAAAGGAGACAACGACGAACGAGAGAATAACAAGGGCAGACAAAGCCATCCGGAGACGAACGTGTCTTCGTAGACGTTAGAGATAGGCCGTTGCTGCTGATGACGCGCCGGAGCTGCGGCTGGAAGGTCGAGACAAACAAATGAATGTTTCTCGTCGCTGTGACTGTTGAGGCCGGCATTAAGGCAGCTGCCGCAGCAGCAGCAGCAAAGCCCCAACAACACAATGCACGCATTAATGCAAGGAATGGGGCAGGGGTAAAAGGGCTTGGATCCTACAACAAGAGGACGTCATGGCTCCCTTGAGCTCGCTCACGCCTGCTTTCAGCTTTCGACCAACGGAGGATAGCAGGATAGGAGGATGCCACCTTCTCAGAATCCTCCGATTTCGGGGCAGGCCGCATTGGGGTTTATCTTTGCACAGCTAGCACAGTTCCTGATCGCCTGCCGGCGCTGCCATCACCTATACCGCGCACCGTTTACAGAAACAAGAGTCTCGCGGATGCACTTCTAATAGACATTCTCATGGACAGGCAACAACCAACAAGTCAACATCTATAAAGCCACGCGTCTTCCTTTATCTCCTCGGTATATGCGTCCTTTTCCTTGAGTACCACGAGTTGTATGCTAGCACTTAACGAGAGTCTTGTGAGATGTGGCGACGACTGTGGAGTCAGTGAGGCCGATAATGCTAAAGACTTCTATTCGCAAAGTCGTCGGTGTACACGTGTGGAGATAACTACAGGGTTAGAAAGGGCTAGGGTAATATGGGATCCCGTAGCGACTGGCATTTAAGCCGAACACATGTATCGGCAATTCGGCTGGATCTAGCAAGCGAACAGGTACCGAACCAGGTAAGCAGAGAGAAGTATCTTAGAGCTTCTACCAGCGTCCGTTCCGGGTCATCACAATTACCGCTTTAGTTACAAAGGCGTATGTTTGTAAGTGAGACGCGGAGTTGCCGATCGAGAAGCGAAAAATTCAAATTGTTGTGACGAATGGAATCCAAACAGCGATGGCCACGACAGGAATTGGATAAAGAGAGTCTTAGCAGGGCTCCGCGCCACCGTACGAGAGAGATCGTTTGAAATCGTGTCGTATTTCCCTGCCCCAGATTTGCCGCTGTATTCGGTTCCAGCTGATAGGCCCGCTAAGGTCGACTCGCCATAAACAACAACGGTAAGGTAAAGTGCTACATAGACACTCGCATTTACCAATCAATGAGTGCTTCATTGTGCTAGACCCATAACAGAATTTGTCGCTAAAACACCATCGATTCAACTGTTCTGTTCCGAGTTTCGTCTAAGGATAGACTTCCAATGATGAGGACTGAGGTGTGTGTCAGAAGAACAGAGGTGCGCCGATGTTTGCTGCAAGCTACACACACATCGTTTCACATTGCAAATATCAGCAGCAGGAAGGGCTAAGCTTTTGGAGCAGCCCTCGCGCTGAAAACATCGTACTGACTTAACGAAATGTAGTGCTAAGCACAGAGGCAAAATATGTGCTTATATTAGGAACGGCCATAAGGCTACTGTACATGTAAGCAGGAAAGAGATAGCAAACCGATCGAGAAAACGCTAGCGACAAAAAGTCTCAGGGACAGCATAAACAACGAAAGGTGATGAAGTCGGCGCAGTTTTTGCCTCGGCTGCCTTTTTTTTATTGTTGTGTTGTTAGTCGAACACGCCACAGGGGCGAAAGCTGACTCCACTTAATGTACGGAAGCGGTAGACATTATTTACGCAGCAGCGTTTCTAGTTGCTGTTTCTGCTGTTGCTGAGTTGGCTTGGTAACTAAAGAGGCGCCAATCAAGGACAAAGGATTTGTGTATACGGGGCTAGGTAGGGTAGAAATAGGCAAGATTAATTCCTAGGTTTGTGGATTCAGTTGTCGTTCTAATAGTGGTTTGGGATAATTGAAGATAAATCCAGTCGAACGGAGAGAAAGATTTTGGACGCGAATGATTAATACGAATTAAGTTAAAAATTAAATAGATCGACAGTGAGAGAAAAATGTAGAAGGTATGCATTTTGTGTATTATTATACTTGTTATATATTCTTGTTTGTTGAACATTAACGTATATTTTTTTCTAAACCTTTCAAACAAATTCAGCCTATTGATCCTATGTCCTTACTGACAGAGCGTTGATACGCGTGTACACTGTAGAGGCTGTTCATTATTTAGTGTGCTGTATACGTGATAGCTCAGACGCAGGACGTGTGTGTGCCTGTTAGTTCAATGCTACATTGAGCTAAATCAATATTTCTTACCTACTCGTTCATGTACGAATGTTTCCATTGTCAGACATACTAGATTAATCGCTGGGTGATCACAAAAACATTCTTCTGACGTTGCCTTCTCAGCCTTATGCTATTCGTATTGTTTCGTATTTCTGGCTTGCCTGCCCTTGAAGAGTGTCCTCCCGGTCAACCGCACCCCATTTGCAGGCTCACCCACTTCTGAAGGCGTGTTCCAACCCTTTATCCTCTATATCCCCAACGCTCGTCCACGCATGTACATACAGACTTTTTATTTAGCGATCTCGTTTTCTCGTTTCGGCTCCCCTGCTGTGCGGACGCCAACAGACTGTCAACTGTATCCAGTTTGCCTTGCCTGCTGTCAATGGCAGCTCTGCACACACAACGAGCATGATGGCAGTGCACATCATATTAATACATCTGTTTCGTCAATCCAACCCCCATTATATTCCTCACACCTCAAGCTCTCAGAGACTGTAGAGCGGGACAATATGCCTTGGGTAGCAGGTATTAAGGCACGGCGGTAGCATTGCTGCCGTTGCGAACTTACCTTCAAACGGTTAATATCTCCGGGCACATGGAGCTATTGTTGTTTCATCCGTTTGTCTCAAACTTGAGCTTAGTTTCTCAACCTGTTTGCCCCTCCTATACTTTTCTTAGCGTTCACTGAACGCTGCCGCCGACATCCTAAGTCACTGATCGCCACCATCCTAAGTAACTGATAAGGTCCTTTTGCTTGTAGGTATGGCGGCAAAAAACAAGGTAAATCGAGAGATACTAGCGGCGCCGTTGATTGAGCAAGGAGAGATGCGAGTATAGGATGACCTCTATCAGTGATGATAATGGCAGAGCTTTTCCCAGCTGTGGTTAGAACTGACGGTATATTCCACTTGAATTGTATTTAACAGTAGGAGCCTTAATCATCTTGTTTATATTAATCTATAAGATAATTATAGTTTATATTAATCAAAATTATTTCCTGGGTCGTTTCAGTACTTCGTTAGGGTACTTCCGGTTAGGCGACTCTACGACGCTATACGCAAAACACATCTCGAGCGATTCGACTCCAATCAAAGAGAAAATCAGAGAAACTAGGACAATCTGGTATGTCACTAGAGCGAAAGATCGCCACCACCGAGCTACAACGGCTACATTTTGCTTGTATATTGGTGGTACGGCTCGGGCCTTCTGTCTCAAAGTGTTCGACCTATCAACTTTTACTTGCTACCTGCTGCTACTACTACTACGCTCTGACTGGCTGCCAGACATTCAAAAGAAACAGGTCCCACAGCATATCATAGCGCAGCGGTAACGTCCAACCAGGCGTTTTGAAAAATATATACTGCCTTACTCCACTATCCTTTTCCAATCCTCAAAAAGAAGGTTCGCGAGTATGTACAAGTTAGCCTCTTGGCCTTTACCCACCTGCTGGTCTAGTTCAAACTGACCATTCTCTAGCTGCTGGCGCCGCTTAAACAGTAGCAGTTCCAAAACGTCAGATGAATTTTACCACCGCGAGAGAGAGCTCGAGACTGGGATAGGGTACAAAGACAGTAATAAAACATAGTCTGACACTGTGAGAATATGTTTCCTTTTGCATTTCGGAAAAACAGTTTCTAGTTCAGCTGTCCACGTCTGCCGCTCTTTTTACACGCATCTTTTTCCATACCCCCTTTCCCATTGAAACTCTCAGTTTCGCACGCGGCGAATGCCTTCCAACGGTCATTTTCGTTCACACAGAGGCATATTTTAAGGTTCAAGACCTCACCTTTTACCCCCTGCGGAACACAATTGCACCGGTAAGTAGCAGCCGGCGAAGGAAGCTTCTGGGTCATCTGCTAAACTTCAGTTGTTAACTGGAGTCCCTAGTGCCTGGTTCTTTCTCTTTAGAATTTTCCTACCCTTCCTCTGTTTCGTTGCAATTAGGTCTACTGGAATTTCTTTGCTCCCATTTAGCGGCTATTCCAAATCTGACCCTAAACGCTTTTGTTTAGAGACATGTTTTAATACTCAACACCACTAATATCAGCAGCATGGATAATACATGATCCTTGCTTCAGGAACGATCCAGGATCCAGCACAACAGCGATGAATACCCGAATACAGCAGAATGGATTCAGCTGCAGAATTACCAGCAGCAGGACCTCCCAGATGAAGTTGTGCTTAGGTTGAACGTAACGCTGCTCGGCCAGCAACGGTTACAAGCCAACCCTGTTGCTGTCACAACAGTTACATGCCAAGCCGTTTTCAGAACGCAAGAAAACAATCACGTCAGACGTCTGAGCAGATCGGACGCAGTAACAGCAATAGTGATAGCAAGTATATTTGGCTGACGCTGCTTGTGTGATCTATGAGATGAGAAGCACAGGAAACAGAAAAGGAATAGGCCGAAACCCATCAAATCAATGGACAACTGTCACAGTGACTTGTTAACTAACTGGCCGAAGCGAGAGCAAGAGAAAAGAAGAGTGAGACCAACAAAAAAACCAGTAAGATATCGAGTACATTCGACGCTATCCATATTCGATACAACCTTTTTATCGACAACGATTATCTACCAGTTTTGCGCTAACTTCATTATGGAGGCGGTACTTCTAACAGGTTGATGCAGCGATAAACGGCTATTATATATTTTATCACAAACTCTACGACTGCTGCCCGTGCTAAAGAAACAGAGACCAGAATAAAATTAAAAAATGAGGCTACAGCACCGTCAAATCGTGTGCGAGGTGCGCACGTCGGAGGGCAACCGTTCGATGTGCTTGTCTCGCTGCTTTTGCCTTTAAGTCAGGTAACCGAAGGAGCGCCGCTCGTGAGTCGTCCACAATCGAAGGGAGCTCGACGCAAATATGCGTCGAGACAAAACGTAGTAACGTAGATTTACGTTTGCAATGCTATTAGTTATGTTATTTCAAATGTACGTATGTATGCACTTGTGATACAGACAATATGTCCAGTTCGGAACATTTTTACAACAGGAAACTAAAATAATGGGTCTGTCACACTGCGTTTGCTGCTGTTGGAACACATTCAACACAGTGTACCTGGCATCTTACTGAATGGGGAAATCCTTCGTCAGATACTATGGCTCTGTTTGGCTTTACACCTAAAAATTTTCTGCATAGTCCTGTCTTTATTATTTAAGGCATAATTGATCGTAACCTGCTGTCATGCGTCCTGCGATATCTCGGGTAACAAATAGGGCTTCATTGAAGTTTATGAAGCTGTGTACGTGCAAGAGCGACTATGGTAAGCGATCAATGATCTCTTTAATTCGACCAGTTTCAAAGTCATTGAGACCTGACATTGGGATGCGGATATATTGTGTACGTGAAGGAAGCCTGTTTTATTCCTAAGAATGATGATGTCCTGGAAGGATTTCTGAACTGTCATTACGGGAAATATTACTCTCCGATATTTTCTTTGTTAGATTAAAAGCGGTCAAAAAAGATTTCGTATGAAATCTAATAGTCGGTGGCCAGTAAAGCTTCAGTTGAAGGCCAGTCTGGAACAATGTAGAAAAAAAAATTAAGAAGGAAAAGATTCGATGATAGAATATTACAACATGATGTGTTTGTTATTGTACCACACTGGAACATTTTCGAAATATTTCACAGTGGTTTAGCGCGGCTTTAAAAATGCCGTATATCAGTGGCGTTCAAAAAAAAAAACCGACCTAAGCAATATACGTACAAACCGCACTACGGCAAACTGGTATATATAAATAGATAAAACGGTAAATGGTTACTATAAAACTTTGCAAGTCTTCGTTCATTTCGAGCAACGACATGTAACATAGTTTAATCACCAATAATTAACAAGCGATCGTATTCTGTCTCCTTAAGCAAGCTACTTCAGAGTGAGTGTACTAAAGTACTATATTCTCCATATAATTATTATTCTGAGATGACTCACATCAGCATTATCTAAGGATTTAGGCCCACAATATACTTAGTTTACAATGCATTGGCGATTATATTAGATCGCCTAGCCATTCGTGCTCTAGCCTTCTGTAAAAGGACTTGTTTATCCTTCTTGATTACTTACTTTCGTTTCTCTGTGAATAGCTGCACGAGCAACAAAGCCGCTAAACCAGTTGACTTCCCTCTACATATATAGTTATATATGCCTACATCTCATGCTCGCTCCAGCTTCTTCGATAACTACTACAACACCACGTAGTGACTAGTAGTCTTACTGACGTCGATCGGTAGCGCGGGCTCTCTTGCGTAAGGGACGCGCATCCCAATTCAAGCAGCCAGCAGGAACCTTTTTACAAGCTACAAGATCAAATGCTTCCCAACTCAATTCTTGCGTTATCCCTAGCCACCCGCTAAGCTGCTACGAATCAGGTCACTACTGCAGCTATCCGCCTAATGTATGGGACTGTGGTTCAGGATCTCCACCCTATCAATCGTCTCACTTCAGCCAGCATGAGTCTACCAGGGAAGCCCGACCCACTCATCAAGCGGGCCAGCAATTCTACTAGAAAATTCCAGTGTTCTACTAAAAAAAGAGGAAAGAAGTTCAGGTGTATGGCCGACAGGCAGGGGACCAACTAATAGGAAAACACTGAACCAGCACAAAAAAATAGCACATACTGCGACGATGGTACAAGTCGCTGTTTAGGGCATTTAGACAAAATGGAGCAAGAAACCTTACGATGGGACGTCTTGCAGTACTGCAATTGGTCCGAGTTACTACTTCTTCAAAACTAAGTTAGATATGGCGTACCGATCGCAGTTTTCTTTATGTCTCAAGCTGGCAGGTCCCACCTGCAGGGATCAGCCGTGCGGCAACGACGGTTAAGGAAAGCAGCAGCGGCAGCATCGGCAGCAGCGTCGATTGCAAGCACCAAAAAAAAACTTTCAGTTGAACATCAGCACTCCGATTCGCAGCTACTAGTACGAGGGCCGTTCAACCAGCTGGCCACGATCTGCTGCTCGTCAGATAATATCCGGCTATTTTTTCTTTTGCTTTCTGCCTCTTGCCACTAAACAGTGGAGTCAGGAAAACGTATGAGCAGAGTAGAATGCAGACGAAAGCGGCTTGATCGAACAAAATTGACGACGTGGTCGTACCCACGTCTGCTGGCCAACATGGGAGTTGCTCAGTTCGACCTGCTACATGACGAAAAGACAGTCAACGTTAGCCCTGTCGGAAGAACAACCGTAGTTCCGGAGCAAGGGGGTGAACGCTAACCAATTATGGAACGATCGGCGAACAAGCAACGGCCGCGCGGACGGATGAAGACTGGTGCTCGGGGATCCGCTTTCATCGTTGCTATAGACGATTCAGCTGTTGGCGTTACTGCCAAAGAACAACGTTTATAACGAGAGAGAGACCCCGGCTCTCTTCTTCTCGATGGCTGGGTGGCTTGCCCTGTCTCGACTTATTTTCTGCGAGTCAGGTACAAGCAGAGTAATGCATGGAGAAGCCTATAACTGCGTATGGGGGGCAAAACTGGTTTGGAGCAAGTAGGAAGTTTAACTCGATAATCTAGCTCTTGCAGAAGGGAGTCAAGAGTCGAGCGCGGCGAAAGCTGGGAATTCTGGGCCAAGGGGCAACCACGAGGCGGTCCGTTATAACCGCTGCTACGAGTGTCTCAAGTCTGCTGACTTACACTGCCAGCAGCGGTCAGGAAGTTGCCACGACTACTGTCTTTGCTGCTGCCGGAAAGTTAACGGCACGCAACTGAAGGTTTAAAGTTGGAGTTGGTTTAAGGTTGAAGTCTCTCTTTATATTGTGTTTCTAACAGCCTTTTGATTCCGCCTCTCAGCACCGCACGGGTTGCCTTATTTAGCTGAATAACTTTAGGGACATGAAAGGACCTACACCTCTGCTGCGCTAACTTATGTGCTTCGATTTTTGTTCCATGCTGCAGGTTTTTCTGTGGTTTTTTTTGCTTCTAGAACAAAGTTGTTCTATGTTGTCCTATATTCCTTCCACCGTTGTTGGTGGGAACAGACTACGTCTGCAACTCCTGCGGGGACAACGACATTTTATAATATCATAATCAAACACATGCCGGCATTGCACAAAGATCACATCCACTCGCTTCTCTATATATGAAGTAAACAACTTAGTACTGTTTATGGCAACGTATAAAAAAGAACAGGGAAATTGCTTAAGTATGTGGCCTTGTACATCAAAACAAACGACAAGGTGGCCTTGTCTACTACATGAGTTGGCTGAAAACGCTTGCTCTCGAATTATGAAAGGACAGAGCTATCCGTCCAAACAAACTATAAATATGAGTTTTCCGGTTCTGTGTAAAAATAGCCGATATTTCAAATCGGTATCATGAGGAGCATTATATATATATATATGTATATATAGTATTAGTGAGTGTGAGTAAACTTTTCATTCGGTTTGAGCCACACCCGACAGCACAACACAATAAATTCGATGAGACAGTCACTTCAAGGTCGTAGGAACGATGACTGCAAACATTACCACAGTAATACAATATATGTTACACAGTGTAAAACGTTAGCGCAGTATGAAGTATAGCCGCTCATGCGTTCTGTGTGTCTTACAAAGACAATTTCATTCAGTACCACACTTTACGGGTAGTTCCTTGTTGGCAGAAGAATGTCTTAGCGGCCATACCGATCAATATATCTACCTCGATCCAGATATCTATAACATATATCTAATCCAGTTAGGGGAATCAATCGTACAAGTCACCGTAGTGATAACTATCTGCACAGACACGTATTCCAATGCTTTACCATCGCTACGCTACTTCGTTGTCTTTTTCCTTTAGCAGTGACTTCTGTCAGTACTCCGTACAAAGCTTTTTTTATTTGACCGTGAAGACATACTTCGTTCTCATTCGGCTTTTCATGCTTGTTTTCGCACTCAAAAACCTGGACTAGTTCCACTTACCCCACCTGCTAGGGACTTCCTTATCTATTTTCCATTTTTCCAGGTCGCTTGGCTTTTATGCTCTCGGTACTGCTGCAGACGTCGACCACCTCCTCGTTCCTTTATTCGACTTAAGGCTGGTAAGAGCGACTCGTTCTGACCGTTAATCGTTCTCGTTGGCGTCGTTGTCAGCGCCCATCGTTCATTTGCTTGGAGCCAGCAACGAGGCCCGGCTGACCGTAAATGCTTAGCGGTCGTGGTAGGATAATTCAATGAACGTACATAAATCACCCTCTGTGGGTAGAGGTCGTACTAAGATTTTCTCTTTGGAAATGCGTTGAACAAGGGAGCAGGAACTGTGGACGTGCCTGTGCGCACTTGCATTTGTTTGTCTATGCTTCGTACGACTGACCTGACTGGGTGGATTTTGACGCCCACGACAAAGATAGAAATCTCTGCTAGGGATAGGCTTCGCTAGCCCGAAACGGCCCGTGGCGGGTTTACTCACTATAGAGTTCTGTCGCGACAAAGAGAACTGGTTGCTTTTCGGTGGCCAGTGCATCACCTGCTCGACCTGATCATCCGCTTGGTCTGCCCTTCCCCCGATAACCTCTCACGGCCCTCCCTTAGATGTTTCCTACCGTCAAAATAATACTTCTTTGTGTCATTTCCATTACCTTGTTTTAATGAGAAGAAAGTGGTTGGAAGTAGAACGGTCGTGATAGTGGAGGATAATGAAAATCCGAGTCACCCGGAAAAATTAGCGGGTGAGAGCATCTTGCTGAGTCCACACCGCCACCACCCACGCGTATATACCGCATGCTTATGATGGCCAGGAGAACAGGTCGTTACTTGGGTTCGTTGCTTGGTAATAACGCTTGCAAAGTGTTAGCTGTTTGGCACGCTCTCAAATTTGTCGTCGGCTTCATTTGTCGGCGAATAACGTATCGTTTATATCATTACCGTTCGGTGGGCGAGACAGCCACCACTTTCCATAAATTCTAAACAATCCGTTCCTTCTCCTAATTAAATACTGCTTAAGGTCTTCCTGAAGACTCTCTGCCAGCTGTAATGTTGGGGGTTGTCATCGCTAGAGTTTTGCGTACGGTACTCTCCCATTCTTTTTCACTCGTTCACCTCCTCCTTGGTTCAAAGTCCCATCTTTCCAACCACTATTTATCTCTCTCTCTCTCTCTTTCCTGCTGGCCGGAGGAAAAAATGGAGAAGGCTTGCAGCGAAAAGCCAAGGAAAACCTCGCATGTCGCCGACCCAGCCTCGCGTCTGGCGAGTGTCGACGGCTAACCGATTGGAGAAGATGGACGAGACTGGGTATCCTTAGAACCATGATCGTATCGCGACTCGAAACGCGCTGTTGCGATACCGCTCGAGTAGCCAAGCATGACGACGCCTGGTGGTCATCGCCAAGCAGAGATAGTGTTGTCGTGCATATGGCGTACTGGCCAGGCGCTGCAATTGTGTTAAAATATGATCGTCGCAAAAGTAGGCTGCATGGCAACGTGGCAGTGATGCCACTGTCTTGAACGAAAGTCTAACGAACCTCTTGCAGTGCAAGAAAGGGAGAGGAAGCTGGCAAAGCAATGTACTACATGGAGATGCTGTGGAAGGAGATGACCATGACTGGAGTTGAACGAAGTGGAACGCAATGGGCGAGACTAAGCCCTCTAAGCGTTGCGGCGTCATACGTGGTTGTTCGGTACTGGCCATTGGCCTAGCGCTAATTCGTGCGGCGCTGGTTTGTTCGGCAGCGTCATAACATGCGGTCAGGCTCTTACTCACTTCTCTCTTCGCTCTTGTAACGCCTTTCTTCTGTTTCACTGCTGTTAAAGCCAACCAACCTTCAATAGAAAACTCAGAAGGTTTTAGTGAAGGTTGCTATTGCACAGTAGCGTCTGACCCACAGAACCAACGAAGGTGAAAACGGTTAACGAGACGCACACCCACATTCACAAACCCGCTACCTAGTACGCGTGTAGGTGACAAGGCCATATTCAATTCCAATTAACCAGTGGTATTCTAGAACTCGCAACCGTTTGCTTGAAAAACTGTCTCCCAAAGGCTGCCTTCCAATGCCGCTAGCCCTACTGCCGGCGGACTCTCATCGTACTTTGCGTAAGGCAGGTAATCAGGGCAAGCCAAAGCGGGCAGGCTTCAGGGGAAGAATGTGTCGGTTCGAAGAAATGCTTCCACAAGTGACAGCAGTAGGTCGGAAGCGAGAACGATCTCAGATAGACCGGCGAAACCATGAACCGTTACCTGCTAAAAATATTGCTTGTAATTTCGATCCAGTCATTTTCAATTTCCAATTTCTGATGCCAGCCAACACCAATTTAACTCAAGTGTATACTGCCTTTGTGCGTATATAAGTGTTTATAAGGGAACGACAACATCCTTTACACTATGCTATATGTTCCTGGCAATGTTACTTCTAGAACGTTTCTCTAATCTTATGTACTATACAAGATAATGTATGTATATAGCTTAAATGCGAAAGTAAACGATCGCATATTGTCTCATTCCTTGTCAGACAGGCAGGCATAGCCTTTAATCAGATATCCGCCGAGTTTTTCTCAGCTGTCTCCTGTACGATAAACTTTGCTACCGCAGCTTGATTTTGCTTTAAATAGTATTTGCCCAAAGCGAAGGCTCAATATGAGCAACTTGGAGGGCCTAAACAGACGAACGGGTGATTGCTTATTTCTTAAATTGTTAGCAACGGGGTTAAAATGTGTCTATGCCTAGATTCGAACCTGTGCCTGTCCAGTTAGTAGACAAATGCGTTACCACTAACGGGAACCATCGGAGAACTAGCATGCGTCATTTATGAACGATTTACTCAAGCGTAAATTATACATTTTGTTTATTGAAAGATTCCAAAAGATGCTTCCTCATTTGCACCAAGCGTGTTCTTCTCTTGCTGTTCCCATAATACTCGACGCTCATATTTGTGTCTGATCACAAACAAACGCTGTAAAAACGGCTGATTACGCTTCGAATAATATTATAGCTAAATCTATATGCTGCTCCACTAAGTGTCTTCTCGTTTAAAGGAGGCGAAATGGGAGAGTATAGATGTAAGTCGTTGGAACCTCTGACGTCAGATGCCGGATCATACACATGCCTCTTGTATCTTGATGTTGTTGTAACAAGTCAAACAAGCTTGCTCTAATAATGAGTAGGCAAACACACTATATGTATGATATGGCTCCGTTACAATCCGTGCCACCCTCAATCAATACACAGAGTAGTATATCATCTGCTATATGTATATCAGCTGCTACTGCCATTATAACTAACACCTGGTTGCTTCGCATAAATGACATGTATCATTGTAGGTTGTTGTTTCGGTTACCACGACTACTACGACCACACGACTAATAATCTGCTATTTGTCTATCCCATTTTAAGTCCATAAGCCATCCCTTACCCCTCAATCAGAATCTGCCTCTTCGGAGCTGGGCGCAAATGCCGATTGCGGAAAGATCAGTCACTACAAAGCTAGCCGCCAATACAACGATGAAGAGATTTTGCGCCACCGTTGCTTTCACAAGCCTCGTTCCGTCTAGCCTATCCTTTCGAACTGCTCAGCCCCAGCTGCCACCGACTATAGTGCAACAACTTTATTTACGACGTTTCGAATTTATCCGTTCTGCGCGCCTCCGCGACGGGCACTATTAGCCGGGAGATAGAAGAGACTGGGGTTAATTGCTTGTTCTCAACCTATGTTGTGTGCGCGTGATATGTGGATGCGTATTCGTCGATCCATAGTTCTATGCTTGTTTATTTGAGCGTGGATACACGGATAAAGTGTATTGCGGGGGTATGCGGGCTGCTCCAACGCAATACAACCCTCAGTTGACGGCTGCTATTCTGCCAGCTGACAAAACTCGGTCGGGCGTGTTCCGCCTACCCGAAAGAAACCATCTACTTATCCCGAGGAAGTTCTTACAATCTGAGACTGGACGTTGTATGAAAACTGTGGGGTACAGCGAAAACTAGCACGCTGGTTCAAGCCGCGGAGTGATGTGTTGAGAAATCGGTAAACCCCAAACTTTTCCTATTGAAAGCAGAAAAACTGGCATCTCAGCACAAGAGCCACAACGATGGAGGGCCAAAGAATGCAACTCTAGCACACCCCAAGTAAAACGTATATATGTGCACTAAAGCGCTTTGTCGAGGCCAAGCAGGGTACATTGCCAGTTTTATCATGCCCCTCAAATGAGCTGAATGATATTATAAAGGACCAAGTAGCTAACAATGTTTATAAGATTCGTATTAGACGTTCGACATAGCGCGTCACGTTTCGTCAGTACAACAATAGTGAAAATCCGCTGTTGGCCATTTATTTTGCCACCTCAAAAAAGCCCACCACTCTTAGTTACTGTTACTGGATAGTTGGCCTATCAGACAATGTATGAATTGAGCAACACCGACTGAGTCATCGTTTAAGTTATGTAACGAAGTACAACCTTTAGAGCGGGCGCATCGTTGCTATGGGCGTCGAGAAAAGCTCATGTATAGAAATATTGACTTCACAGATCAAATAGACGTTCTTTGCTGTCTGTTCGCGATTGCCTAACCATGATTTTCATGTATCCGATCTACCAGCATTTAGCTGAATTCAGCTATCATAAGCGATGTAACGTCTAACACGCGCAGGGCCAAAACTTAGGCTTATTTTGGCCTAAGTAGTAGTTGTAATAAGCATGAACAGTAAAAGCTGATCCGTTCCTAATCTATACATAATTATAGATAGCCGTGATGAAAAGGCGATGGCAAATTTTGACTGTGCAAAAGCATGACCACTTACCTGCAAGAAAATAAAGAACAAACAATATCTATGTTAGCCGCTTTATTACTAAATAATTTTAAAGTTATTGATGGTCGGCAGCGCGCGACTTACGACTGTGGCCAAACAGAGGCCACTCTAAATAAAACAATCAGCCTTTTGAGCTTCATGCGGAGCTTACTAAATCATTCATTGATTACCAACTATTGGACAACAAATATTTGTATACTTGTGTACGATCATCATGTGTATTCACAGCTTCACGGGACAAGAACGTCCATTGTTTTTAACGTACAACTCTGACATGCTTTAATTGAGTAGTCTTCCTTTTTTTTTTTTTCTATATGCTCATCAAAACGTATTACAAGGAATGTTAATATATAAACAAGTAATTGAAACAAGCGTATGCTTCATACAGCCTGACACGAGCCTAGACGTGCTTAACAAACGTGTTAATACAAGCTAGCTTCATGCTGATTACTTGTACAGCATCATGAATTCTGTTGCTAAGAATCATATACCAGAAATGCGCTCAGCGGCGACCGGGTATTGCATATATACCAAACCAAGCTTAATTCACTCTTTTCTCTTACTACAAATTTCCCACTTTCTATTCAATTCCTATGTCTAATAGTGTTCCACTCTGTGCGCACTGTTTTGGTAGACTGCGGGTCATCTGGTGAACCTCTCTCAATCGCATCGCCGTATCACCATTGAGTAATAAATACTTTCGTGACCGAGACCCTAACGGCGATATTCGCCCTATACGACTCTACCAACCACTTCCCATTCCTGTTCCAGGTTTTGCATTTCACGTCTGTTTTAACGAAGTTCCAGTATGGCCTGAGTGGCCGCTGCACATCAACTTTGTACTTCGGCAAACGCCATACGAAGGACCATACGGTCGCTGAACGCACGGATGTCTGTTTTCCACCAGGTGGACACATTATGAAAACGGCCATACCATAGGGGGCATGAGGCCAATGGTGCTGTGGGTACGGACTTCGGCACGTTGCGGGGTAGCAGCAAAAACAGCACAACTAGAAGCGACGGCATGAAGAAGCCAATTCGAAAAGCTCCACTCCTGTTGTATCGTTCAGGTCTAACCCGTACTGTCGCCTATTGAAGCCGTTGTACACCGTACAGCGACGACAGTAGCAGTGGTGGGACGGAAGGCAAGGACAATATTCCCTTTCTGCTTGTCCCGACGTACCCTCATAATTTCTTTTTTAACCATCGCCACAAAAGAGGGAGCAGCTAAAAGTTAAGCCACGGCAGTAACAGCCCAAGCTGAACATCGGCGGCCAACGGCAAATGGGGTCTGTTGGTTGCTGGTCGGGTTGGTGGCCTGCGGTGGCTGGCTCGAGTCCGTTGGTCCTTAGCTTTGCTGCCTTCGGGTCGACTCGTTCATTCCGCTGCGGGAACGGCACTTTCCTCAGTAGCAGCAGCTGTCAGCGACGGCAAATCATTAGGAATCCTTGCCACCATTAATTCCTCATACATTTTCCTGATTTAGACCAGCCGACGAGGGAGCGAGAAGTAGGCGGCCTGAGCGGCCACCCCCCTGACGTCGCAGAAGCCTAGTGACGCTCATTCGAGAAACCTCTTAACTATAAGGCCGAGCACTTGGACAGGAGGCTGGGTAGTCGTCACACAGCAGCTATCATGTATCTGAGATAAGAATGTATGGGCTTGAACGCAGTCAAGCCTGCTGATGACTGTGGCTGCGATGTTCGACACTTGTCGAGTGAACAAGACTACTTCGTGGCAAGCTTGGTGCCCGCCTGCCTGATACTCGCGTGCTATAGGAATCGAAAGACTGGGAAGCTAGACGTAGGGTGCAACCACGCAGATTAGTTCGATTACTTGGTAATAATGGACTGATTCGACTCGGCTTGAACCCAGAGCAATGGGGATGAGGTAGCACGAAAAAAGAAGGGGGCGGGACAGTATCGATGATCGTCGCAAAAAATAAATCGTTACCTCCCCCTAATGTACTGTTATTACATACAAGTTACAGGTAGTACCACCACCAAACCATTTGAAATAAACTGATAATACACGCTGTTTGCAGATTATGCGAAAGGTAAAAAAAGCGGATGTAGGACCGGGGAGAAGGAAAAACTAGGCGCGTGGATCAACTCCCGCGGCAACTAGACAAAGAGTGAGTCAAATCGTTAAGGGGTCAGTGCAAACACGAGATGCGCCTGACTGGAGTAGAAGTTATGTAATACAAGTAGATATGTAATTTTGCTATAATAATAGTTCCGGATTCCGTTTTTCGTTGTCTGGAAGTTATATGTTATAAAAAAAAAACTATACATGTGTGTCTGAGATCAACGATAGACGTGATACCAATGACATAACACTGCCAATAATGATAATGATGATGAATAAATAGACTGGATTATGAAGTCTTTTATGTGTGATCCAATACAGTAGCTATAAGAATAATAATAGCTCAGCATAATAGTTACACGCGATCCGTGACAAGTGAGACAGGCCAGCTATTTCGCTACGGAGGCCATTACCGTATAAAAAATTTGCTATTAACGCAGTTGGTATAAAGCCTTTGTTTTTTTTTTTGCGAAAGCACGTCTTGGCTTGGACCATACTGTAAATGGGTATGTAGTTTCTTACGATCAGCAAAGGTCTGAATAAGATGTGAGTGCTTTTTTATACACAGATCTATACATGCATATACGGATAAAATATACTTCAAGATAAAGCCAAAAGAATAAGATTTTAAAATTTGATAAAATTTGCTGCCTCAACAGCATCAATAGTAAAGACGCCAACATGATAGTAGTAATAATAATGCGTTTCGTACATATTACATAATAAACGACGACCTATCTTGTCCGGCTTTGGGGGCAATGGATGATATGACGGCTAGGTATACCGAACAATAGGCCGCTGTGGAAGTCGATAGCACGCGAACCGGACGACATTGAAGGGTGCAGCGTAGAATGTGATAAGACCTTAAATTACGCGGCAGCAGTTACGAGATAAATTCACCGTTTTATTCTGTCGTCTTTCAGTCAGGGTCAGTAGCGCTGCGCCAGGCTGGTGAAATGGCGACGGAACAACAAACAAAACTCCGTAGGATTCAGAGAGGAGAACCACATCTTGCTTTACCAATAATATCAAGGCACCCACAAAGGTAAAGTTCATAGCCCCCACAACCCTGACACATTCTGGATGCTTCTTTTCATCCATTGTCCTGTTCAAGTTCTTCCTCCTCTTGTCTTTGATTCGCCGTTTCAGGGCTCGGTACCGGTTAGTACAAACGAGAGTCTTGGCTATGACGAGGGCGACTTGATCGTAGTTCACAAAAGTAGGCCTTGCGCTAGCTCTAGCCCTTAGCCTGGTCAGTCCACGACTCACGAATAGCCTGTAGGCCACTCGGCCATCTAGAAGCCCACACAACAAGGAAAATCTAATTGGAAAACGGCCGCAGACGCGACGCTGAAAGGTCGTCGCCGAGACAACCGCTGCCGGCGACCAATCATGCTTGATTCTGTTTCTTCCGTCACTGCCGTTACTCCTGCTACCACACGACGATCATAAAGGAAAAGAGAAGCAAATGAAACACTAAGGCTTTTGTCCAACCTGACCACGAACCTTGTCAGACTTCAACGAAATTCCATTTTGCTGCCAATGGCCGTTTGCAAGCACAGAATCTCCTGCTGATTTAATCAGGCAGAGGGCCCCCAAGCGCCGTCATCAAGGACAGATGGTGATCGGCCGATCGACAGTTGGCAGGGTCTTTTTAGCCGAACAGCGTTATTTAGGCCACATTGGTTCAACCACCTCCCTACCCACGTTGGTAAGGAGACCAATGGTTAGTTTTTACATTGAGCCGACCGTTCTGATCTACATATTGACTGACCGGAAGTGGGGCTTTAGCAGTACTACCGACAGGCTATATGCTGTCTTCTCTAGAGCTGCTGCTGCTGCTGTGGCCATGGTCAAAGCAGCAGTTGTGGTACCGGCGACCAAGCTATGGTGCGCGGCACATGACACGAGATGGAACGGAGGCGAGACCGGTCGCTGGTGGCTATACATTGATGAGGAACGGCGGACGCGAGAGAAACTCGGATTCGAGTCTTTTTTGTCCCCTTTCTCCGCCCCCTGTACAAGCTTACCACGTGATTCCCTATTTTGGCTGCCCGAAACTGGTAGCACCCCAGCAGAAAGAAAATTATCGATGAAAGGGAAGAGAGCTACGAGAAATGAGGGTGAGCAAATGCATTAGATTTGTCCGTTGACGAATCGGAGATCGGGCGTTAAGGATGTGGGTGGGGGGTGGGGGGTGAGTGGGCCAGTGCAGGAAGCGGGCGGCTCAAGAAGTTGCCTTTGTTGTCCCTGCCCAGTCCTTCTCTTCCAGTTGATCTCCCTTTGCTGTTGGTACGCTCAAGCCTTAACGATTATTGAGATTGCTTGTCCGCCAGAGAAGATGGACAACAAGCGGCGACGAGGGCAGTGGCAGCCGTGGCAACCGTTGTCTCGCCGTTCCGGTTTTTCAACCTTGCTTCGCCTCGCCCCGCGTAGGCCAGCTCCTTTTCTCCCTCTATGTCTCTTTTTCTTTGTCTGGTCGAATAACATACCCCTATGGACGGACGCTGCTAGCGTCCACGAGGACAGACCGGCCTACGGATGGATACGGCGGATTTAAGAGATAGTAGTCGTCCAGAGGCAGTACCCGACAAAGCAACCCAAAGGAGATCTAGCTGCCTAGGAAACGGGACTGCAAGCAGAGGACCAGCCGTCTGGTTTTCTATTAGCCTCTCGAGCCAGCGGTTCATCGGCGTCTATCTTTATTTGAACTAGGCAATGAAAAGAGATATTACAACGAACGAGAAGGAAAAGCCAATATCGCTGATCTCTCCGGCAGCTGTTAAATATCTGTGCTTCACCTGGATCCTACCAGTCTGCCACAAGGACAGCTTTAGGATAAGAGGGTGAGATATCTTAGAACAGACCAACCTGACCCTCACGAACGTGGTTGCTATATTTAGTGAAGCTGTCTCCCTTGTAAGGTTGCAAACGGTTAGCGTAGCAGCTACACCCTAAGGACATTGTCTAGATAGCATTCTAATACACAGTCACCTCTTGTTGGTTAGATCTCGATCGCATTTATGGTTTGTTTAAAAACAGCAAGTCGCTTCTAATTTTAGTGGTTCTAGTGGCACGGCCACAGCAGTATTAATGCCCAGTTGGGTGCAGCTATCGACTATCGTACTATATATATGTATATATAATAAACAAATTATTTTATGAAAAAAATAACGCGTAGTTTAAGATTTCGAATTGGACGTACGTTCGCGGTAATCATGTTAAATAATCACAATCTGTCACAAATGACACTTCAATGACAGACAAAGTCATTGAAATATCCATATTTAGATTCAGTTTTAGAAATAACTGATAGAAAACATTCCATATCTACACGGGCCAACTCGTAAATGTATATTGTACATACAGATATAAAATGACGATTTTCAAACTGTCAAAAAACTTTTGCCCTATCTCTGCCGCTGCTATATACATACTGGTGATATCTATAAACCACAGAAGTGGCTATTACGACGATGATGAAGTTAGGATGTATCCGTACAGCAGAAAAACTGGTCCTTCATCATCGATTCATTTGTCCACAGCAAAAAATCTGAAGGACAGTATAAAGGTCTTTTCTATAGCGTGCCCCTACTCGCTTCAGGAGCGACATATACGAGTAACACCTTTACCATCAATTGAATGGGACCGGTATGAGGTCCGTAGCGTATGTTAACCTGTTTGTATGTTTGTCCTACGTATAGTTGAGTTACCCGTTACCACCGGTGAAAAGGACACCATAGGCGCGAATGTACGTAATCTTATCGTGTGATGGTTGTTCTAGACATCTTGGTTGGACCAACAGCAGCAGCAGCATTATGCTTGTTTAGGGCTCGCTAGCCAGCTTTGTGAGCTACTGATGATGGAGTGCTTTTCGGTGGCCTGTTCAACCAGTCCTATTTCGCGGCGGCCAGGCGAGTCACTGATCTTCAGCTAGTTTCTCGCGCTTTTTCTTTCTTCATCTCCTTTTCTCATGGTGGTCTTACGGACTGCTTCCCCAATGTCCCGTTTCTCATTCTGTCTGTCCTGCTCTGCGCGAGCCACCGGCAAGCCCACAAGCTGGGTAGGCAGCAAGTGCAGCGACTACACCAACTTAACCAATGAAGGCACTAGGAGGAAGACAGTATTCGCATGCGCGGAAGGCCGATTCCTTCAGGCGACCGTTAGCTCTAGCCCACCACCGCCCCCGCCAGCTTCATTCACCGGTAATATTAAACGAGAGCTAGTGAACCGCCACATGCCTGCTTTTTTGCTTGTCTCCCTGACTAGTCATCAGGCGCGATTTCCGTTAGGCACATGACACCCTGTCACGGAACAGTGGGTCTTGTATTTTCTTTCCTAGACCACACAACTTTCTCACCACGACGCCCCGGCAACCCCCAATGCGAACGGAATTGCTTGTAATCATAATGTAAATAGTAGCAGTACCAACCCACAAAATCACTACAAAACTTAAGCTGCTCTGCTCAGCCGATCGTGCACCTTAAAGGACTGCACTGAAAAGCGCATAGCCCAAAGGATGCGTTCCTTCTCCTGTTCTAGTTCCTTTTTCTGATGGGTACGGTACTACTACAAGCTGGGAAGTAGCACCTGCTAACATTCAGCCTCCCCGCCATCTCCGTCAGGTGCTCTTGTTGCCCCCGCTCGTCCTCGAACCGCCATTCGTGCCATTCACTTCCTAGCGCTAGCACTCCTTCGCTGGCTTAGAGTTTCGAAATATATAATATAAGCAGCTGGGCGATAGACCGATTTCCGAAGACCGCCGAGCTAGGTTTCGGACCCGAAAGCAGGGACTCGCATTATCACACATTTCAGGATTCCTGAGATAGTAGTGTCAACGACAGTAAAAGAAAAAGCAGATTCGGCACTTACTTTCCAGCATGTCAGTTTACAATTCTATCGCCAATTGCTCACTCCCTTTGTAGCGCCTGTCCGTATCGCCTTCAGAGATGAGGGTTGTCTCTTACCATACTTTCTGCTCTTATGGTTCTCACTGATTTACCAGAGTCCGTAAACGTCTGCGCGATCGTACTATGTACTACGGCCAATTCGACTGAGCAATGGAGCGACAATTTTGTGGACCACCGCATTGACTGGCCGCAAAGCCGATCGTTGACACTATTTGTTGTGGTCCGTACCTGTGTGGTTTGGCCCTGGAGAACGGTCCATATAACGCACATATATGGCCATTATATATCATCGATGGATAGTCGGGGGCATATTCAAAAAGTAGCATGATAACTTACTGAATGAGCAATTAAAGCAAATCGTTAAGAATAGCCAGCGAACTTCGCAAATGGGATCATCTGTCAGTACTTTCATCACGGTACAATATCACTAACAGAAAACTGTCGTCGCCAGTTTTGTTTCAATACAGGTTCACGTTGCTGGCACTGACAAACCATACGGGACGGGGCGTGGAGATGGTTGTAATTGCGATATCTGTTGGGTTCCTTGCAACATCTTTCATTTTGCGGTAGCATAATCCACTCCAAGTAGAAATAACAAACAAACGCTATTACTTGATGAAGTTTGACAGTACTTACTCCATCGCTAGACGACACGCAACTTCTGCGTCACCATTATAAGATGCTTTACCCCGTTGACGCTGACTTCCGCTACGATCAAAGGCAGCAGTATTTCTAATATAATTTGTTCAGGCGCAGGCCGTTCGATGGCGACGACAACGGCGAAATAGAGAGGTACCAGTGAAGAGAAGGCCTGGGTGCGCAGAGTCCTTTTACTGGCCTGCTTTTGCCTATCGGTCTGATGATTTTCTGCTGCCAGCCAGTTTCTAGTCTATGCTGTTCCCTTTTAGACGTTTTCGCTTAGCTGAGCTCGCTGCACAATGCTGCCATCAATCTTCTTTTCTTAGCTATAACTAAATGCAACGAGCTTACATTTGCGCTACCCTTAACAAATTGCCGTTTGTCCGCCATGGCGGTTTTGTTAAGAGCACGAATCACGGTGAATTGGGCGAATTGGCAGGTACCGCGCGCCAGTAACTGTAGCAACAGTTTAGCCAGAAGTGCCTCCGTACGTAGCCCAACCTGGGTCTACATCGGTAACTGTCGATAAAGTGCATATAAAGAACTTCACGGGCGAGGAAAGCACTTCCAGTAGAATATATCTATCTACTTGTATCGCGCTATTGTATACGCTCACCCTAGGCAAGTACTGTATAATTTTTACGCACAACGTTAATCGAACGTGTTAATGATGCCGAGATCCGTTGAAATAATGTGGCAATATGGTGACCATTTTAACCCGCCTTTACCAGCTTTCACCTGTCGTCTGTGATCGCACTGACATCTAGGGCTCAAAAATAGCAATAGCAGCGGGAGCAAGGTAGCCTCAATAAAACCTTGCAACAAATGCGTCATCTGCTGCTATATAAGAGAAGGCATAAATGAACACGCGGATCTCAATGGAAGCGAATGCCATACGAGGCGCGATGAACAAAGAGGTAAACCAGATGAACCAGAGATTACCAACAATGTACTACAACCCCAACGCCCCGATACAAGTTACCTATAAAAAAAATGTAGCCGCTGTAACAGAAGTACCAGTAAGCTACATGCAATCACTGCTCCTGTATATATCACTGGCGTGTTCTTTTGAAGGTGTTTTGTTCAATTCTTGGTTTCGCTGCTATAGCTGCCTGCCCGTGTTACTGCTACCTGACTTAGTTCTAGCAGGCTGTGTACGCGAAACGATGCAGTGACAAGCCCCGGGCCATCGAGCTACGACGAAGTTCAGAAAATGTATCACAACGAGATGGCCCCCAACGGAGGCCATACACATCATTGCGATTCTTCGTAGGCCAACATTTTTCTAGTTACGCCGCATTCTTAAGTGGAATCTCAGGGTAACCGAGAAGAACGGCGGAGGTCGAGGGGGAAGCAGAAAAAAAACAGCGTAGCCTGATGTTTTATTCCTGAGCTAGCCTTACATGACACATGTCAGCCCGCCATCTATTCTGCAGTCTATGATTGTTTGCTTGAAACATCTGAGGTTGGCGTTTGAGGCCTAAAACTGAAAATGCGCGCCCCGAGATAAAGAGACGCAATGCGGCAAACTCAATGGGAAAAAATGATGAAGTCTCGATTCATGGGAGAACATTCAGTTTGACAGGCACAACCGAACCGCAAGTTGTAAGTACTTGATTTATTCTCGAGTCTCCACTTGTGTTGTTCATGCATTCCCAGTGACGAGGAGGGCAATCGCTTGAACGACAGACTGAGGTCACAGAGATGGCTATCGTTCTGATGAATTCTTTGAACGAAAGTCAGTGAGGAACCACGGTGACTCACCGTGAGTCGGTTAGTGGCCCCCGAGTTTGAAAAGATGCCTGAGGTTAAAATCGAAGTAACCACGCGGAATTGTGAGTTGGTCAAGAGACTAAGGCTAGGCACACTTTGCCGGGGGTTGAGTAGCACCAGGACAATAAAAGAGATCCGAGAGCATGCGTAAAAGGGGCTCACAAGTAGAGACGAATCGGCAGCAGCCATGCCAGCAACGCGCTACTTAGAGCAAACGACTTCACATTGCTTTCTAGCTTTCTCCGCTCTCGTCACGCTTAGAAAACCCGCAGGGTCTTCAGGTGCTCTACGGGCAATGGTGCTTGCTTCTAGGATCTTTTTCAATTTTCAGACTGAGTTGTTCGCTCCCCATACCTAACCAGTATTGCTCGATTACAGCCTAGGGTTTTCAAAATTTTGGAACATTCTTTTTCGACTGCCCAAAGAATTCCCTATGGCAGTGAGATCGCCGGCCTTACTGCCATAAACGTCGTGCGGTAGATCCCCGTTAGGAATCATCTCTCAAAATGCATTAAGGGAATAGGTACAGCAGGAAAAGAACACGAAGCCATGAGAACGGCAGTGTCCACAGAAAAGAAAGCGTTGTCTATTTTTCTTGTCTTTCGCGCGTCCCCTCTTTGAGTTTCCGTTCCGATCTCATGAATTGCCGTCTGCCCACGGCAACGCGCCATTACGCCTCTATCGTTGTCGGCACCATCGGCACCTTGAATGCACGCTGACGTTGGCGTGCCGTGTGCTGACGCTGCCTTCTCCTTTTTACGAAAACTAAGTCCGCCGCAAAAAGAATGAGAAGCCTTCATGCCTGCTTGTCTGTCTGTCTATCGAGCCGGCCGTTCCGAGACTTTCTCGAAAGAGACTTGTAGGGAACCAAGCAGAAGCGATAAAGAGTAGAAACCTCCAATCCTGCCCTTGGTCGCGGAAATCCCGCTTCGTCCAGCGTCTCTCCCATTTTCTATTTGCCGTATTGTGGCAGTTCTGATGCTGCGGGTAGAAGTGGTCGTGGCCAGGCAACAGCACTGTGTACTCGCAGTCGTGGTTTTTGCTGGTGGTGAGCACGAATTCGTAATACCCTCCTTGTTTCTTAATTTGTTTCCGCGTAGCGACAACAATGTAGTGGTAGATAGAGATCGGGTAGCTCTCGTGCTCAGGCGGTCGGTCGGTGGCTCGGTCGCTGCTCGTTCTTAGCTTCGTTCCGTGCTTCAACACAGCACAGCCCAGTACAGCACAATATAGACAGCCGACAAAGCAACAGCGGCAGCAGTTTTACAGGGGGCATACACACCCAGGCTGCGCTATTGTTGGCAGTAACAGTGAACCACCGATAGCGGATGTTATTGAAGTAATGCTCTGCCTGAGGGCAGTACCGGAGTTGAAGGCCGGTTAGCCTCCACCCGCTCCAGGCCTTCGAACCACTCTCGTCCACACCCAGATCTCAGATGCAGCAGCAGCAGCAGTACTGGCAGCAAAGCAAACCCAGTCACCCTGTACAACACCCATAATACAGTGAGCAGAGAGTGGTAAGTAAACCACATCAGGCCGGGTTTTTCGTGCACAGACTTTCCTCCGTACTAGAGCCCCGTCTTGCCCCCGAGGGCACGCACCCCATGCACACCACTATTTTTCCGCAAGACAATACAGTCTACCACCCACTAGTACAACTCCTCTCTTAACTGTCGCTGTCTTTGCAGCCAAGAGGTTTTTTAGTCGAGTCCCAAACCAACCTAACCCAGTCCGAGCCGATTTCCTCTGCTGACCTGTCTCAGGCTGCTCCGGTTTGACTCGACTGGTTTTTCGAGGAGCTTCTCACCATTGCCGCCGGGATAGGCTAAGATCTCTCCGTGTTTCAAGGGCCTTTTGCAATTTATCTCACTATTCTACAATCCAACAACCTGGTTAAATCGGAACTCTACCTTTTCACGAGGCTGACAGATGCTACCACCGCCACCACTAAAACTCTCTAAAGGACTTCGCTCAATGCGATGGCGAGAACCAGCGTACCTCTATCTTGTGCTACTTGTGCCTTCAAGTTGGCTCCGCTGTTGCGAAGAGCCAGAACAGCAGTTATTAGTTAGTGAGCCAGGCAAGGAAAGAAATCTAGGGCAGCAAGCCAGCATGCAGAATCGACACGAATCCTGCTATTCTAGGAAAATTCACGATGACAGACCACGAAAAGAACCTCGTTGTTTCTTTAACTTTTCTATTTGTTTTGTTATCCATCTACGATAATTTGCTATCCGGCAATAATATCGCCGACGATAGAGAAACAGCTAATTCGACGCTATGTTATTCTCTGCTAAGGCAGCTTTGTCGAAAGGTTTTGCCCAAACCAAATACCAATAACACACAGTAAATTCCAGATATTTTAGCTGTTGTTTTTCATAGTGCATTCGCTTGCCCCCTTCACAAAGAATACATAACCCATGAGTCAGTCTATAATATAATCATTGATCTCATATTATCTAGAAACATGTGCCCATCACTGGATTTTTTTGCCTAATATACGGGTGTTTATTGCAGTGGGATCAATATGTAGATAGTGAGTAAAGCACGGCGACAGTTTCATCATATTCTATTTTCTTCCATATGGCACTACGAAACATAATTTAAGGAACTGAAATTGAAAATGCGTGCAAGTTAGAATAGGTCTTAGCCTCTTTGACATGAAGTCGTACATCGACCCAACTTGATTATAATAATCTCAGAGATGCAAAGTTTTCAGGAATGCAACTGCAATAGAATTAAGACAGACGAGAATGCAAAAAGTACATCAACTGCAAATCGGGCAAATATGATTCGCGACGGCAACAGTGGTATGCCCCCGAATCGAAAACACCTCGTAATTCCACCCCGAAATTCCATCTGCTCTTTGATGTCTTCTAACAATTACAACATTCGATAAGTGATGGCAGTGTCTTGCATAGAATTCCCAAAGAGCAGACGAATTTCTACATATTATTTTGTGTAACGGGAAGACGGCTTTCCGGATGGTGGAAGACTGTGGCAGGTAGGACGTCCTAACATCGACTTTATATCCTCTTTATTACCAGAAAGGTTCAATGAGAACAACTAGTCTTCTTCGTGGAAGTGTCGGGAGTAGCTGTTTGTCCGATGTAACTCACTAATGCTAGCGGTAGTGATGACAAACTCACATTAACACCACGCACGCACGCACGCAAGTATGCGCGTGCACACAATCACCTCTTATTTTTCGTTCCCATTTCTTTTCATATACGTGTACGAATGTCTTTGGCATGCCACTTCACAACTGGGCCATAGAAACTACTACTCGCATGTGTCTTCTGTGCACTCCTCTACTAAAGTAAGGCATTTTGTGTTTCGTATACAGACGAAACGGAGCACTACGAAAGGATTGGGCTTGTTAGAATCGGCTGTATAGTTGAGTCTTCGATTTGTCAGCAAGTATTTGTGAGGGGGAAGCCTAATTTTTATTTAAAAAGGAGTCGCACAGGGTATAGTAGCAAAGAATCAGACTAGTAGAGCTAAAAGTAAAGGTTCGTTCATAGGGCAGATTTGGTCAATATATTTTGTAGGGCAAAACTACTGTCATCCAGGTGGGTACACCACAATAAAAAAAGGAATAAAATATATTTTTAACACAAATTATCTCTTTCTAGTACTATAGCAGCTGTCAGTTACTAACAACTGCGCGTTAGGTGCCTTCTTTTAAGTAAATAATCGATTTAACTACTATCACCTTATCTAATCACACGACTTGCGCTGCCATCACAGCCACGTTCTTGGTCGGTCGAGGAAAAAATGCAACCTCACACATTCATAACGACCAAAAATTGATACATAATTGGATATTCTTTGGCGAGGCTCTAATTATTTGAGAATCTTGCTTGACATATTCACTTCTTCGATCTTAATAAAATAGGCCGGAGATAATAAGTATATCGGAATCTTTGTTAACAGTCTGTTTCATCTATCCCGTTTGCGATTGCGTCGCACTTGTACGTACTTCAAGTACGGCTTCATAATCGGAGCAATTAGCTGTAGGTTTGTCAGCCTGGTACGCTTGTCGCCGCCGCGTTCTACTCACGAGAACTGGTCGTCTGCTATAGCAATCACGTGGTACGGCTAGTTTGTCACAGGGTTCATCTCACGAAGAACCGATGAAATGGTCCAGTAGTGATCCAGAATCCTGTTCACGTCGAGTTTCACTCATATGATAGGTTCCTCAACACAATTCAGATAACAAAAGGACATTGGTTGACTAACATATACATAGAGGAAATTGCAGTTAAACGGTAAACAAGCAGTGAGAATCATTTCTAATTCTTATGATCTAACATTGCTATCGTTTAGCTGCGTTCGCGCAATTATGACAAAACAGCAGCCTTTAAAAAACGAATCGATTAGTTAAACCCATTGTACGCACAGCCCTTGACGCAATAGTACATAGTAAAAGGGACGGACAAATTGGGGGGTAAGTCGTGGCAAGAGTAAGTTAGTCGCTTCACGTTCTCCCCCCCCCCTCTCTCTATATATATATAGAAATATATAGTTACGCTCCTTTCCTGCTTCCGGTTACTTCATGTCGAGGCCAAAGTGATGATAATAAGATGACTTTAATCCAACCATATCCCGCTGCCGCTGCTGGTGCGGTTGGTAGAGGCATTATCACAGTTACCCAGTGCGGAATGTGAGCTCCTATCTGTCGCTGTCGATTGTTCGCTAGATGCATTCGTTCCTTCTAGTCCAAATAGCACAAAGCCAGCATAGCTAGACGAGCGATCATGGCAAGCCAACTTCTGTCCCGTGTAGTTTTCCTTTCAGGTAGAAACTGTATGGTTAGCTGAGTAATATTTGCCCTGAGTAGGCTCTGAGGGAGAGGTATAGGGGAACGACAGAGGCAGGCAAGGGGTCTCACATTTTCACTAAGGTGGACGAAGCTATGCCAAGCTATGCTCCGGCTTGGGTTAGCCTTTCTTCCTCAACCAGCTAGGTAAGCTCTTCTCTCCCAGTTCGAGTCTCTGGGGAGCTGTCCCATCACGATGGTCGGCTGGACGAACGCAAAGCCTACCGACCGAACGCCCCGATCTCGAGCAACCGTCCGTTTGGTCGATAGTTTTGTTGCTACTGGCACGGCTGGTTTTGTTGGCGGCCTCCAACAGAGGCCCCCAGCTCCTGCTCCACCTTTCCCATCCTCGAACAGGCCTCCATGAACCCCGCACCGCGTGGTCTTCCCATCTAGCTGAGCACCCTGTGCTACTACCGCCGCTATTTCTGTGCTCTTTATAGACCTCTATGGACATACCTCCTGATGGCTGCGCTACTATTAGCAGCTGGCACTGTGACAGGACGACAAACGCAGGGCAAGTGCCCTGCCGCTTAACCCGGTATGGAACAACGGCAAGTACCAAGCCACGGGCCAGTCGCCTTAACCTACGACTAGCACAACTGCCATACCCCCTGCTCTAGTCGTAATAGCACTTCTTCGAAGCAGCTATTCTCGTTTCATACCCTTTTCATACGAACCTCTTAGCCTCGGAATTAAACTGTTCCGATTGAACCTCCCGAAGGTCAAATGAAAGAAAAAAGGAAAGAGATAGTGACGGAGCTCTTCAGGTTTTGCTACGAGTTCGGAGTCACTAAGAGGATAGCCAAAGGAGACCGAGCAGTGGGTTAGCAGAGATGCCTTCAGCCGACAGACACCCTCAGACCTATCTCGCGTCATTCAGTCGAACAAGGCTTGACTGCTTTTTCAAGTTTACTACCCTCACAACGAGCGAAAAACAAAAAGGAAAATTCTTCGATTCTCTGTCGTTTGTCGCGCTGCTTCTAATAACAGCGGTAGCCGCGCTCATGTAGAAAGTTCGTGAATGAAAGATGTAGAAAGACGATGAAAGAAAGCTAGCGCAATTGTTTTAAAACCATAAAGGCTCACAGGATACAGTCGCACAAAACAATTTTTCATCGTTTAGTGCACGTAGCATCAATCGTTATATCATGACCTGTTAGCTCATCTGCAATATCTTTTAACATAAACATACATACAGGATGGCGTAAACTTTGCACGCACGTTGTCACTAAAAAGGCGGTTTTCGTGTTGGTTAGATAATAATGTGTATGCCTGCAAGCCTTAGGAACACATGCGAGGTGCATTTTGGATACTGGGAATTGTCACCACACTGAGGCTAAGGGGTCATGTTTGACAATGTAGTATTAACCGATGGTTGCGTGGGTAAATCTTACAGCGTTGCAGTAACGTTTTACACAACATTTTGCACGATAATAAACATCATGTGCTCTATGTAGATTCGAAGAGTGAGTTTCAAAATGCGATCATGTGCCGAAGTTTTGAACTATATGCGCAAGTTGTTAGAAAATGACAGTAAATAATGTAAAGAGCTGTTTAAAGTTACTAAGTTAATGGACTTAACTAGGTTTTTGTGATCTACATCGATTTAGTCATTGGATTTAGTAATATAACAACTTTAATAGGAACATAATTTAGCTGTATTCGGTGGGGTACTTTTTCTGGGATGATCACTGTCGAAAGAGGCAGCGCTGGACTGAAAGATAAAGCTGATTTTCGCTTCAGAAAAACAGTGGTAGCGTCCTGTGAGAGCGTGTTCTCGTCTACCCTTCCGATGCACTACTTGATCACGCCAACTTTCAAGGAAAGAAGCAATCAGTCACAAGCAGACTCTATCCTGTAATCGCAGCGGTCGCCTTTGGTATTTCGATTCTCGCCGTATGTTTGTTCCCGGAGGCCCCACTAAGGATGCTACCAGCATGAATGATAGAGATAGAGGTTTTTAGTGAAAATCGTGAAATCTACTCAGGACCCTTTAGAGGGACGTAAGTCTCAGCGCTCCTGCCTTTGGATAAAAGAGGCCCTATTCTCAGGTGGCAATCGCACATCGGTGGCAATATACAACCTTAGGACCCCCCCAACGTATGCGACTACGCTGGTGAAGATTAGCACTGACAGGAGGAGCGAAAAATCGTAGGCAATATACGCAGGAAGACGCTCACATTGTTGAAGCATTGCAGGCACGAAAGAAACAACGTGAAGTGCTCATGTCCGCTATCCAGGCATCCAAAAGCAAGTTTCACTAAGTGCTGGCAAGCGTAAAGAAATGAGCATGGCCCCCGGGAGAGACTTATGCATGGCCGCACGTCGAAAAGCGGAGAAACGTGACTAAGAGCAAACGGGCACAGCTGCAAATCACATTTAGAGGGACGCCACAACAACAGTAGAAGAGTCAGCATTTACAAGCCCCTACTACAAAATGGGCAACACAAAAAGCTAGCAGAGAAAGAACGTAGAGATCGACTCGGAATCGACACTCGGTAGAATGGCATTGTGTGGATCTGGGCATCTGAATGAGAGCCGGAAACGCCCTAAATGTGCGACGCAAGGAAAAGCAAGGTGACAACGTGCGCAAGTCTTCACTCCTTCGTCGGCCGGTTAGTTCGATGATGCTGAACCTAATGCTGGTCGCAGCGTTCATGGCGATGCTGCAGAATATCGAAGCGAATGCATTTAAAGTCATATGCATGGTCCGTCTAATAAGTTTTGTTGATGACCTAATTGTGCTCCCTTCATGATAAACGCTGAGCCTTGAACGTACCGTGCTATACAACAGTTTTATATACAGGTGACCACAACACTAACTATTACTGACAACAGTTCTGCTGCTATTGAGGTTTTTATCACCATGATTGCGGGTGCAAAAATACGCGTTATCGCTTGTGAAAGCGCGCTTGTGGATTCATCACGTTGGTTCACTGACGCCTCGGGAAGAAAAGTCGGCGGCTGTGGCACTGCTATCTTCTAATGGCGGCTAAATGCTTCTGCAGTTGCTATTGTTCTGAGGGCGCGGGTCTATGAACTTCTTCCATTAAACGTCGGAGCGTTGTGTAGGCATTGACACCTGAGTATGGCGCATGTCGTTTGTTTTGGCTCTCCGAGGCTCCCCACCCCCCACTTCCTAAATACTACATGTTACGCCCGCTACACCCAGCCTTCGGGTTACAGACCAGCTGCCAGATTATCGTATCGACCAAACCAACGAAAGCACCTTATCTTCTTTCATGGCCGTGGAGTAGCTCTAACCACCGCTAAACGTATATAATCTCACTTAATAATTTTACCAGTAACAAAAACGGCAACCAGCAATGCTGGAGACGGCATTGCCATCTCCGATGTACGAATTTTCGTTATTCTTAATCGACACCCCACCCAGTAAACCCCCAGCAGCCGACAACATTTCGACCCGGCAGGAATGGATTACACGAGAAAGGTGCAAGCAACACCAATCAATCGCAGCACTTTATAATTCTCCTTGCAGTTTTGGTGGGTTAATAAGTACCCCCGAGTTTTACTTTAACATCTCTATTGTCCTGCAGATTAATACACCACATTCTCTCCACGCGACCATTATACAATAAATGATTAAACTAGTAATTGGTAAAATTTTTTTTTATTGATTTACACTCCAAACAGAAGTTGGTGGCAGCTTCAGTGATGTCATCCTATGTTGTGTTTATCTGTCTGCAGCTATACGAGTTTGGTATAATATGCGTGCATCAACGTTTACCAGCTGTGATTGGTATTTCAGTCCTTTCTAGGACCTCTAGAAATATTTGTGAATATAAAAATAGAACCAGGAATTGCCGAACCGATGTAGTGGTTGTTATATTGTATAGCCCACTCTGAAAAAATGACGACAGCCTACGTAGTTCTTTTGAGGCCCTTTAGCACACTTCCGCTTAGCCCATATTACCGCTTTCTTTATTGCACTCACATATAGATACCCGCATAAGTTCGTGAAGATAAATAGAGGCATGGAATAAATAAGATAGAGGCAATAGAGCGACGACACTGGAGAGAATTGAGATAATATTGCGCATTTAGATGGAATGTTGGCCTCAAAGCGATGTTATATCCCTAGAACAGCTGTCGATACGGCCCTTACCATATTATTGTAACCACTGCCAATATTCTCGTCGATATGCTTTGGCTGCGCGAAAAGCGATGCGTAGTGCATGGAATTAGTATTGTTATTATAAGAGTAAATTTTTGAGAACAGCACTTGCCAGTTAGAGAAGCTGGCAAGCTCATTTCGGGATTCAGGGCATTGAAATCGCCAACGTGGAGTACCCTTTCATTATAAAAGACCCACAAGAGGTCAGGATGAAAAAATCGGTTGCTAGCGCTTCTACTCCTGCCACTGCAGCCATCAGAGATGCTTAGAAAGGAAACCACGCGTCTTACTTCTCGTCGCCCGACTGTTTTTCCGTTATGGCAACGTCGACACAGGAGCAGCGAAAGCTCGCCGCTGCCATTGCACACAGCCCCCTCTATAAACCGCTCAGCCGCTCGTTCTTGTTCCCCGTAACAGGGTAGATGAAGCCAGAAACTCATATACTCCGATTTTCCATCGTCCGCTGGTGCCAATGGAAGCGGTAACAGACAGTAGCACTGGCAGTGTAGGAGGCGAAGAATGAGACAGATGAGGGTCTGGCAATTCTTGGGAGCAGTGATGGAGCAAGGGGTTGTCAAAGGGCTTCGGAAGTAGCTGCTCGGCGTGCCGCGCACGTCCCCCGAGCCCACCAACGTTCGGCTACGTTGTTACTCTCGTAGCTCTTTTAGCAATAGGACGAAGGTAACGATAGCGGCCGCGCTAGCCACAGCAATGGTAGCCTTCCTCTTCATTTTGGGGCATCGTGTATTTCTCTGCACATGCGTTGACCATCCCGGCAAGTAACTAGCAAGCAGTCGATAGACCTTGTTCGCGTAGAGGCTCCGTGAAATTCTACCGAATCATGTTAGTCGATCGATCGACTTTGGCGAAAGGTCGCTGGTTAGATCCTTTAAATTACTCTTTGCTTCACTTGGCTACGACTATCACTACAGTACGGCTAGTACGAGCGAACCGCATTGGTGGACTAGCAGACCGGGCAACGAAAAGTAGCAGATCCGATGAGCGGGAAAAGGCGGCGGAGTTTTGAGGGCGCTTCGTCTTGGACCGGGAACTTGAACTGGCTGCTTAGTAGAGGAAAGCGGACAAGGGCTGGTCTAGGAAAAAGTTTACCTATCACTAATGCCACTGCCACTGGTTTTGATACTGGTGCTGATGTGAGGTGAAGGCGAGACCTCCGGGTGCAGCGCCGTGAGGACATTGCAACCTGCTAGGCTTTAAGCTGCAATAAGGACAGCGGTGACGGCAGTGGTATTGTACAGTGTTCGAGTTCCCTTTCTCTAGCGCTTACGGTCACCTCAGGGCGCGTCCGACGGTCGGCGCGAGCTAAACTGCCGACCTTTCCACTCGTTTCCAACGTCGCGAAGTCCCATTCACAGGGGGTAGGCTCTTGTGCTTACTTTTTTACACGGATTTGACCATAGTGCAATCATATCCGAAGCGCTATTGGCAGCAACGGTCGAACTAGGCTTTACTTATTTCGCTGGCTCGGGTAGAGTCGTCGTTATGACAGGTGGCGAAAAGAAAATGCGAAAATCCCATAACGTGAGACATACCAGAGGCGAGCTGGTGAGTTACAATATCGAACGGGTGAGTGCTAAATAAGAAGCGTACTAACGCTTGTGGAGAGCGCTGCGTATTTAAAGTGCACCAGGTTTAACTAAAATCTACCGTTTCATTAAGTAACATACTGAGGGAAACAATCATAGAGGCATAATACATTAACAGAGATAAATTATAAGAAAAGTAAATATTAGTTTTTTTTTTTTTATCAAGTTCCTTTGCCAAACGCATAAACTGCTACAAACAAGGATTCTGATATCGAGGTGAAACACAACGCGTTTTAGAGGCCTCAAATGGTGGCCTCAAATAACGCCTCGAAGGTACCATATATGTGTGAACGTTTAATTAGGTATTTATACAAAGCGAAATGCTGATCAACGGATTGCGAGGCCATAGTAGGGCGAAACTTCTTGTCTCAGGAAACAGTCATTCTGAACTGAAGCACAACAATCCGAGTAAGCAGCTACAATCGGCGACCTGATCAACTTGACGCGTTACCAAGTACCCATTAGATTGCATTTGTACGTGCTTCCAACAATTTCTATATGGAATGACCATGTGAAGGTCTATGAGCAATTGTTTCGCAGTTACCGAGTGCCCCTGTATATGTATGTTATTATAATCCTCTTGCTATCGTCTAAGCAGTCTGGTCAGTTGGCTTTGCCCACATTTCGTCGGCTTTGCCTGTCAGTCCACTCAGAGAGGCAGTCGCAAAGAACTCTGTGAAGTTTGTGACTATTTCATACTGCTCTGTCTTCAGAAGCATCTATCGCCATAGGTCGCAATGAGCCGCCGCAAATTTACACTTCAGCAGTGTCTTTATGAATTCGTGTATGAAAGCACGCTGTATATGTCATTGTTAAATACATTCGCAATTTACAGAAAAATTGTGATGCCTTCAAACGTCTTCAATTGCCCTCGTCATTCGCGCCTTATCAGGTATTATTATTAATATTAATTCTATTGTAACCACACTAATTGAAAAACTGTGCGACCTTCAACAAACCCTAATTGTAACCCAAGTGGCCATCATGTAGTGTTACGGTTCACGGTACGTCAACGAGATACATGCGACGAGTGATTTTTATACATACGCTCATTCTCGTTAGAACATTCGTCGTTTGACCTAATAATAGATAACATAGAAGTGAGGGACCTTTTAAATTGCGGGTTAGGGAAATAACTGACGGAGCCCCCCCCGCCCTATGGCCTTCAGATTTATTTAATGGAACGCATTTTGAGAATGCAAAACCCATTACGAAACAAAACAAAAAAAAATACGCCTCCCCCCTCCTTTATCGCTCTAGTTAGTATTGGTTAAGCGTTTGGTACGTCTGCTTTTCTAAATACAAATCTGTATGGTCCGTAAAGTTTCAACAGTTAGCCACGTATATTTTACAGCAGTCAATTAATAGTTCGCCTAAAAAACGACAGTGGAGTATGCTATATTCGAAGCTGAAGATATCTGCATGACAGGATAGGCATTGCAGATCAATACATTGATACTTACGTTCGTTTCGTTAGTTGGAACAGCCATGGCTAAGAGATAGATTTGGTTAATTCGTAAAAGAAGAGGACAAACTTTCTATTAGATCCCTTGTGAATAGAAGACATAATGTATAGGTTCTGATAAATACCGTGCCATATAAATCCAATATGTCTCAAGAATAACTTCAATTTAGAGATCTTTAAGCCCCGACACGATAAAAACATAACAAGATAACCACATGTCTGAGAAAAATCCTCGAAATTTCCTAGCTTTTCAAGCTTTACACAGTTGGTGAAATACGCGATTTTCTTCAGAAGAAAGCAGTCATTCGCAATGTCTATTGTGGAATAGGAAAACATAACAGGATAGTGTACGGTGTAGTACGATGTAGTAGTGTACGGTGCGTATCTTTTACAACCGATTATATCTAAAGATAGTATAATTACGCGCATGATCTTGTTGACTAGTAGATACGTTAGCGGATGGTTGCATCTGTTTATTGATGTTGACTTTTAAAACCCCATAGAAACGTTCACAGAAAAAGCTGACTGCAAACGTTACATGTACCTCTGCTTTGCTTGTAGGGTAAAAGAAAAACAAATGCGTGTATTCATTTACTGGTGTTTAAAACAGAAGCTAGTGCTGAACCGTATGGTAACTTAAAGGGGCAGAAAGGCTCCACTTGGCCAAACGTTGGCGGAACTTAGAGGGTTGGACAAAGATAATCAGGAGCAATTCGTATCCACAAGATAACTGTTATACCACGATCTACCTTGAGTAAATGTTCAATTGCTCTTTTTAATGAGTGTTTATTTTAGACGAATAGAGGTAAGTGAAAAACGCACACATAGCTAAAAATCCTGTCGTCGAACAATTAACCTATGGCAATCTACATTTTATTTAGATAGAATAGGTTTTTTGTTTGGTCCAGTAAACAAAGATCCTTACTGAATTTGTTTGCTGTTTGTTACATGTTCTTATTGTAGAGCTTTAGCGGTGAACTTCTTCAAACATACAATAGTTACAGATTGTTCCTTTGGATCTCCTCCAGAAATAGGCGAATAGTACACAGCTACTGTCATTTATTTCATTAACCGTTTTTCCAGAAACGAATTCAATATTTATTTCATAGGTAACAAACAACGAACTGGAACTCTAACGGTTTAACAGATACCTCAAGAGTGGCCTCGACGGCTGCGCACTGGCAGGATCAAGTCAATAGATGACCTTTGAAACATTAGTCGATTATTTCTAGATGAAGCCAGATCATTAGTTTAAGACATAAAATTAAATCTCTACTGTAAAATTCGATCAACTGGTTATTAATTGTTAGCTAGAAGCACATCCTGTTCCAGGCCTGCGAGTGTTAGCAAGGTATCCTTAAAATAGGATATATGCTTTTTCCATGGGCCTTGGTAAAGCATCAGAATAGACAAACATCTCTTAACACACAAGCACTAAATTTCAATGATTTTATCTTCAGTCAAAGGTCCACATTTCATCGAGAAGCTTTACCATAGAGCCACGTTGGTGGTTAGCGACACCGCGATCTATCAAAGCGCCAAACAATTAGAGCGCCACGACTAAATAGAGAGAGTAAACACTGGACTTTGCTACAATATGTACTATAAACATATATCCATAGTGTACATTGCTTAATACGAGCACAGCCAGTCTCACCCTTAACGACAACCTCTTTTGCCCATTAATATTACTCTAATGGGAAAATCGACGTTTCCGACGTGAATCAGCCATCCAGCTGTCTGGCCATATATGAAAAAGGCAACAGGAGACGCGCTCGAGTCATTGCAGCTGACTTTACGGGACGGTAAGGGCATCTTCCGCCTATATGTATCAGCCGCTGCGCTAACCCTTCCATCTTGCCCCGAAAGCTGGCCCTACTTCTGTTTGGTGGCTTACGGGCGCTGGTAAACTGGCTCATCATAATCAAGTGTTCTCGGAATTACCCCCAGTTTTGCGCAGGTGTCGCCGTACCGTCGAAACAGGGATAGAAAATGCGAATTTAAATCGCATTCTATTTTCGCCGGTTCTCCATCTCAGGCTAGGTATTGCTATCCTTACATAGTCATCGGTCACCTCTGTAAATATCCACTACTTATTATCGATTGAAGGTCGGACGAGGCTGAAATGAACCACGTTGAGTCACAGTGATGGCTTGATTAACGTCATCGATTTCATGTGGACATTACCTTAGTCGCGGCTATATTCATGTCCTAGTATTAATTCAACTCCAATAGTTATCAGAGAGAATAACAGTATATGCTTAATTTCGGGTCCACGATGAATGTCGTTCTCCGCCGCATTACCGATAAATTTCGGCAAATCAAATCTTGTATGTAGATCTGCCCACTTGTACGCTTACCCTGTCACTCTGCCACACGTTAGCTTCCATTCCATACGGTAGCGTTTGTTGAAGGGTGGTAATATGTGTGAAAGTCCGCTACCAACAGAACAGCAAGCTGCTCACGGTTATAGCTACACGGCACTGAAGCTTGATCCGATGGAACAGGCACGTTCCGAACACGTTTTGGGCGCTCTTCCAGTTCGTTGTTTGTTGAATATTCATTCGGGTCCGTTCATGCAGTCATTGAAATTTGCGTTGTTTTTTTGTTAGACATGGAGCAGAAAAAATAATGGTCCAGAGCTGACGCTATTAATCAACAACGATATAACCTATATATATATACTCCAAAAGTGTTTCCACAAAGCAAGGAACCTGGCTCAACCTAAAACCAAAAAGACGAGCGTATATCTCCTGTACGCATGTGCACGCAAAGTCTACGGCGTGCAGCCCGTGACAATATCTGAAGTTCGTATAGTATTCGCTCGTATTCTAGAAGAGCGACTCCTGTCACAAGAGCCTCTCCGCAAAGCCTTCGCAATAGCGTTTCAAACAAATTTTCCACTCAGGTGGTGACAACAGCGGAATAACCTAAATGACAATTAGCAACAATAGCAACGATAATATCGGTATAAATGGACGTGCCTTACGTATGGTTCTACCCGATTCCAAATAAATACATAGGCAGAAAATACAACAATCATGCAGAAACGAGGTTTGAACAGACGCGCCATCGATCCAACGTGCTCGTTGTTGTTGTTGTTCATTTCCTCATCTTCGTCGTTAGATTTTGCAGTGATTCGCAATAATTATGCAACTGCATCATCAGTGCCACAAAAGTACATCACAAACGTAAATAGAGGTAGACACACACGCACGTACGCACGCACGCACGTCAGTTAACGGCGCTGGTGCTTTAGCAGATAGACAGCTTACGACCACTAAAACAATTACGTCCATCCATGGTCTAGGAGATGGCAAGTAGTCTAAGCTGTGTCGAGAAGGACGTTGTTTTTGTTATAGCAACGACTGCTGTTGCTATATTGCAGCGTCAGTGCTCCCGTTACTGTTGCTTAGCGTCAGCTTATTTACGTAGCTGCCGCCATTACAGTGTGTCTATACGGATAGTGGTCGCGTCACAGAAAAGACAGATGTTCCTGCGCAGAATCAACACCTGAGCGTGACAGCGGACAAACACTTCTCCTGCCGCCTAACTACTCCGAAAGCCGACCTCCCCTAGTCGAGCTCTGCTTATCCTCCTTTACTGTTTACCCGCAAGCTACTAGTGGCGGTCTTGTGTTCTTGGGGTTTTGTGTTAGTATAGCTACGTGAGCTCACCGAAGCTATTATGAAAACCTTTCCTTTTGGGTGGGTATCAGCCAAATGTTCTCTCCCTCTTCCCTGCTTTCTTTGTTACTCCATGCTTTTCTTTTTCAGGTTCCGCCTTCGTCCTCGTAACGTTTTCTACCGAACCATGAGCGATAGACGAAACCAACCAAACGGATAAGCCCAAGTCAAGCGAAGTCCTAATAGTCCCTGCTACTGAAGTCATGACTCGGAGGCGGCGGCGGCGACAGCGAAGACTAACTAACCGGGAACAACCATCGCAGAGTGAACGAAGCCAGAAGCAGTGTGATGGCAAGAAACGGAAAAAGAATGAGGTAGAGAATAGGCGAAACACGAAACACAAAGAAAAAGCGGAGTTCGAGAGATCACCTACCAGCACAGTAGTGAAGTAAACTCAGAAACTGTCTGGTAGCCTTGATCACCGGTCCGTTAGGCCCTGATCCGCTAGCCCGACCTGCTAGTTTGGCCAGCTACCCAGCCAACTGAGCGATACAAGGTCATCCCGAGTGGCCGCTCCGGTTCGTCGGCTGATGCTCGTATTCTGCAGCTGCCGCCGTTGCAGAGGTCATAATACTAGATAGTAGTAACATCTCCAGCAATGCGTGCTCGTCCGCCGTCCGCCGCCACCATCACCACCCAGAGGCTTGTTCACAGGGCAGCAGGACATAATAAAGAACGGATTTGGAGCTTGATATTTTGTCATCTTTTAACAACAGGAAAAAGCTCTCGCTGCTGCAAAAACAGTACTTGTAGCAGCGTCATTAATGGAAAAGGACGCAACATAAAACTCACCACCCACGAGGTGCAGGTGCACACATAAGACAAGGTGTCACGTGAGTGAGACACGCTTAGATCGGCCTAAAGGGACACGAAGAAGTCTATACGACGGAAGTGATGGGAAAAAAACAGTAGGTAGTATAATCATAATACTAATAATGCCGCCTGTAGAAGTGGTTGCAGCAGAAAGCACGCTTTAACAGGGGCCATTTTCTCTACGAACTCACGTCAAGGCATCACCACGTACGTTCCCACTGATACAGAACAGCCTAGCCTACAGCGTAATGCCTCTTTGTTGGACAACTAACAACATTTTGCAGTTTATTCGGCGAAACTCAAGCCGAGTTGAAGAAAAGAGTTCTAGTTAGACTACAAAGCACGAGAAAATCAAACTCACAGTGCTCATCTGCAGCTAAGTATAACACTGTATGATTAACAATACCTTTTGTGTAACCTACTTAGTTGAAGCTATTCGGTAGGCTTACATGGGCTTTCAGTAATGAACAGTATCTTCTCTTTTCACTTTTTGCCTTGTTAACCTTATAGGGTTCTATGCTAGCAGGAACAACGGTTTGTGAGGCGTGCTACGGTGATTACAGAGGTGGTGGTTCATGCTTACGATAAAGAGAGTACTTAGGAAACAAGTTTTCCAACTTTTTTTAAACTACTCATGGCGTTTTTCAGAGCAGCCACGGTCCGGCACCGTCTATCAGTCTGTCACACAAATAACACACAGATCAGTTACTAACAGACGCAACTAACGAAAAGTGATTTAATTCCATTTCGGCTGTATGGGAATGGAGCGGAGGACGGCGGTTGCGGATGACGCTGACGGCAACGATGACAAGCTCGTCGTAACACGGCTGCAGTGTTTTCTATTCCGCTCAATAATAAATGTTTCAACCGCTTCGTTCTGCTTTAATCGGCAGGATGGAGTCGACGCTGCACGAAGTGTATATTTTTTAGTGGACAGACAATACTTCAGCCCCGTCATTTACCATTGTCTCCTGCGTAAGCCTTAAGCCAACCCGGTTTGACTAAATGTAATGAAAGGCCAAGAGCTCGCCAAGTCCAGACGGTGCTGCAAGTTCGTTTGGTTGGCTGAGTGTTTTCAACAGCTAAGCCCCAGGTCGGCCTCGAGCGAACCTATCGTAGCCCCGACCGTATCGTCAGATCCTATCGTAGCTAACTGTTCTACAACGGTCTGCTGCCCCCTCGTTTTGTCGAGAAACAGCGCGCAACTGGCATCAACACTGCCCTCACCCGAATACTTACAATGGTGCCTCTCAGCCCGAATACTTAGAATGGTGTCTCTCAGCCGAGGACTGACGAAAGCCGATAGAAAGCGAAAGCCTCTATCAGGGGGAGAACATGAAACAAGGACGAGTTGTGTCATTGACTCTAAGGAATGAGGAGAAAATAGAGAAGGTTCAACGCGGAACATAAGCGGCCAAGCGGCAACCGCTCGTCAAAGTATCTATTCAGCAGCGATTAAACATTAAAGTGATGCGTCGGAGGACCGCTGACATAGCGGCCCGTCCGTGCTACTGTCTCCTTTCTAACGGCTAACAACAACACGAATTGCGTATGGCGCTAGCGAACGCGGAATTGGCAGTCACCCGGCTACAAACCGCCAGGGATCTCCCGCGACGGAAAACAGCGGCCACGGTTAGGCAAACTGGGGTATAGGAAAGAGAGGCAATAACTTATGATGAAAAATCTCTGAAACATCACTGGGTTTGCTGCTGCCATCACCGCCATTTTGTTGCGGGATGGCTTGGTCTCGTCACCACCGTCCTGTAACTGGGGGCACCATGACACTACGGTTGTACTGAGTGGCATATAAGCTGGGATAGAGTATGGAGCAGACAGAAACAGACAGCAGGAAGAATGAAAGAAGAAAGGAAAGCAAGACAGAAAAAAAGAAAAACAGAACAACACAAGCGGATGAGAAATGGCGAATCAGACAGCCAGAGGAACATGCTGAGCTCGTTGCATAGGTAAACGGGAAAGAAGGAGTTCCAAGGAGTAGGGGGGCAATGAGCCAAAATGGGGTTCTGCCCAGACTTCAGACAGATAGAGTTCGTTTTTTCACTCCGCTATTGCTGCTGGTGCAGGTAGAAAAGTACACAATCTAGAGCGGCCAGCAAGAGAGGTAGTTTGCCTGGCATTCAAACAGGCAACGATGGCACACAAACCCTACTGCTCGTCGTTTCCTATGCGACCCAACCGCTGTTGCAGCTTGATGTGTGGAGCGGTTCGGTATAATACGGCACTACCTGCAGTCGGTACATGAGGACACGTAAAGGCCGCACTGGGAACAAATAGGATGCGGTATAAGGGACCAAAAGCGGGATGAGAAAGGGCGTGACAAGGGCATGAGATGAAAAGGTATTAGGTAGCATCGGCTTCGGCTTCGTTTACTGCCACCGAAGGTCGTTGGGTCGTCGGTGGTGCGGGGGCAGCAGCAACGATACGGAAGTGCATCAAGGACGATAAGGATCCTGTGGGAACGTCCGCCGCCGAGCGCTGAACGCCGAAAGTTACTAGATTGACGGAGGCTACAGCTCTGGGTACTAAGGGTACTGAGAAACTAAACCGCTAGCTGAGAATAGTCAAGCTGCTGAGCAGTCAGTTCGGCCAGTTAGCCGCCAGTCAGTAAAGAGACGGAAGAGATGGAGGACGACGACACATCCACCAACCCACCGAGGGAAAATGGGATCACGCCCCCAGACGAGCGAATCAGCAAGTAGTCTCCGGTAGCCAGCAAGCAACAGGCATCGAGCGAACGGTCCTTCGGCAGCAGCAGCAGCCAGATGAGTTCACTAGGACTCCCACTACACTCACCAGTCACCATTCCCTGTTACTAGTCCCAAACGCATCACGGCGGAACACGGGCCAAATCGAAGCCTATCACTATACTCTAGGTTCGCTGCTTTCTCTATGCTACCACATCACTGCCAGATATCCCTAGCCGCCACTCCCCTGGGCGCCGCATGCATCCCGCCGCTCTTCGTACTTCCGTTCGCAGCACTTTTCGGTTTACGGTACTCTCCACGTATCCACTCTGCCAACGAGCGCAGGATTCATTGGTCCGACTGGCAGCTTTTAGCGAGCGGCGCTCAAGTGCTTAGACGAGCCAACCAATGCTCTTACCGCCCACAGAGGACGAGTCGTCTTCCCGAAGTACCGCCTTGGAAAGAGGGTTCCCGCGGTCGCCGCGGAGTTCTCCAGCGACTATGGTGGCTGTGCCATAAGCTCCCGCTGCTCCATTCCTGCGTGGTTCGTCCGCTGCCTTTTGTCGGCCAACCCCTGTCCGTACTCGTCGCTTCTTACCGGGAGCTTGCTACCTAACGCTTTTTGTGCACCGTTCACCACCTCCACCAGTCTCACTACGCCTTAACACTCAGCCTGCTACGATTCGAGATAAAAACCAGAACCGCTACTGCGCCAAAGGAACCAGCAGATTGCCGACCCCCCACCTTCGATCGACTCACTTTGACGGTTACAGACAGGAGTGGTGCTCGAAGCGACTACTGCTGCTACCGGCTACCAGCACTTGCTTCTGTGATATCAGTGAGTTTCTCTCGTCGCCAACAATGGACTAGAACGGGGAAGCCAGTCACCGGTCCTCAGCAGCCTGCCCACAGAGAAGGCATTTCTGCTATTGCTGTCCTAGCTGCTGACCTAGCTAGAGAACAGGGCTGAGACTGCTCGCTTGCTTCGTATGGTATATAGCTTAGCGGGCCGTGAGGACGTTATGTATTTGGTGCGCCACATCGCCGGGAAAGCAGACGCAGGTCAAGGTTTCGATACTGCTTCCGGGTCAGATTGCCGCCTCAATCACGACCATACTCCCGCCATAAAAAGACCGAATCGCCTAGGATGGTAGCAGCCGTTGCTGCTCAATAAGGCGTGGACAGGGCCAGACAGCAGATAACTGTGATAGAATAGTGATCGGGATTCAATGCGACGACTAAGTGTCTGAGCCCATCGAGCATCGCCTACTCGCGAAACATACGTGCTACATGTATGACGTTAACGGTAAACGACAACGTAGATTCAACGTTCCGACCGGAAGAATTTTTTGTTCGTTCACTTCTTTGTTTTTTTCTATTCGTCCCGAATCAAACTGGCTATACGTCACTGAAAAGTTAGACTGGCTAGGGTGCTGCTTCGAGGGGTAAACAGGTTGTGGAAACCTTAGCAATTCTCGAGCTGCCCAGTTCAGATACAAAGATCTCATGACAAGCCAAAGCAGCCTATAACAGAGCAGAACGCTGAAACAGACCGCAGAAAATAGTGAAGTTGAACGGTGATGTTGGTATAGTTCGGCGTTATATGGCTTGCGTACAGACGCAGTACAGATACGCTCACTTGATGAGTGCGTATTGCTTATCAACGGATTTTTTTTCCTCTTTTTAGCCCTATATGATCACAAATTGCGAGGAAGTGATCAATAGACGAGCATATCTGTTGAGAGCATGGATAAAATGTGAGCTGCTTTGGAAGTGGGATAAACTCGCCAAGTAACAGGTAGCAAATTGTGGTTTCCTATAAGAACATACCTTCACCGAGTAATGGTCAAGGTAAAATCTTCTCGCTAAATAAAAATTACTCTCGTAGGGAGTACCCAACTACTCGAAATAGTTTGATCATGCTGATCTGAATTGAGTTTCTTAAAATTCGTCCAAGCAAGACAGACGTGCCATAGAGACACTTATCATAGCACAAAGAGTTTGCTTTCACTGGTTCACTTACTATCAGTAAAAGAGTCATGCGCTTCTTCACGAACCTCACAAAAAGAATATCAATGATATATGAAGAAGCCCCTATCCTAGTCGGGCGGAAATTAATTATTTAAATTTAGGACATTAAGACGAGCAGGACAAAACGACGCTTCCATACACTAAATGACTCGTTCACCATGGCTCATTATAATTCTGTTGTATACGGTAAGACGACCATAACCCGTTTATTGCAGCAGGCGAAGGAAATTTTACAAGTGTAGCAGGTAAATACGCGGACCGTGCGAACTAAACGCATAAAGTTCATAGGCATGAACCGTAAATCAGTGAGAGAAAGGTATCTACACTCATTTACCTATGATTGGCCTGAACTGAACACGTGTTGTTTTTTATTCATCAGGCCACTAAGCCGATGCCAAGGCGGTCTGGAAATAAATATTTCGAGTTTCGCAAGAGACGGATTCTTTCGAAAGTACATCACGCGTTAACGCGTTGCAGTTTTTTCTCACGCAGGCAGCCAACAATCGCTTTCAGCTACTAACTGTGGCTAATCTGCAAACATGGTCGGCTGGTATATATACTGGGTCTTCTGAATACAATTATTATTACTAAATTAAACTTAACGAACCCACGAATCCTATGGGAGGCGCTAACTAGATGGATAGAATTCTGAACAGCTGTATGTGACGGCGTATCTGGGTCAACATATTTTTTTTAACTTTTATTGTTGCTGTTCAAAGAGAATGTACCGTACTTTATCTGGCGTAACTTTACGCCAGCTTAATGCTCAACTATGCTTTGCAACCCGTATCCTATTGTAGTGTTTTCTCCACTCCCCTTATTTATCGCTATCCTTCCCCAGCCCGGATTTTCTATCTATTGGCCCCCACGCTTGTGCGTGGACGTTTCGCCGCAGATGGAAGTCCCTCGCTCATATCCTTTGCCGGTCCCGTGCCGAAGCAGTCAAAAAGCTTCCGACAGCCACTTCGCGAGATGCCACCAGGGACAATTTAAATATTAGTACTTAATTATTGGCGTAACATTCTAATGCAAGACGGCGGCAGGGCGGCGACACGATGCTAGTGATGGTGCCATTTCCCATCTCACAAATGCCTTTGCGTTTAGGTGTCAGCTGCTCCTCGACATCCTGTATCCCGCTAAGTTGTGGAAGCCGGCTTTGAAGCTTCCGACCGCAACACCGCTCGCTACTAATATGGTACACTCTGTAAACCTCTCAAAGCTGTTTGTCTGATTGTAGGCTGGCTGGTTGACTGGTTGGTATAACGCTATGGTGCTAACATGGAGAAAGGCATAATCCGGACGCAGTGAACCATGTAGACGTTGCAAGCCCAGCAACTCCAGGGATGTCGAATTGCAGTGCGGGTCCCGTCGATACAAGTGGGGAAATCCCTTCGAATGACCCCAGAGAAACGCTCGCGAATGCTGGGCAATCATTTAGAGCCCATTACTAGGGCAACGCTATTCACCCTGTTCAAGAGCGATCCAGCAGCTTGAACGGACCGTTGACCGTGTCGTTGGTGGCATCACTTCGCTGCAGTCCTTGATGCACAGCGGGGGCAGACAGTTGCGTGCAGATACGTATATTGTATAAGTATCTATTACATTGGCAAAAGTGCATTGACAGCGCTGGAAGAATGGAGAAGCAAATTGAGCATGTTCGTGTGGGTGTATCTATGTACTTTCCAATGTAAACAGAAAAACGGTGACAGCTACCGTTCACTTTAGTCAATCCCTGGTGGCGCTACTGCTGGCAAAGATGTACGAGAGAGATATCGTCATCATCGCCACGTAGTGATCGTGCTTGGTTACACACAATAAAGCGTATACACAGATGGCGGACGCACACCTTAGCAAGTTGCTATCGTGTGATTCATATATATAGTGTATATGTATTTCGTATGTAGGCTAAACATGATTTGATAATGGTATGGTAAAAGCCGCAGATGTTTAAGAAAAACCTGATTCACGCTCAATAGAGTCCGTTAGACTTCCCGAATGTTCAGTCATATCAATGAAAAGTGCTGAATAATTCTGTGTGTTAATTATTGATTATGATGTGCCGTACAATAAAGCGTATCGTGAAGCTCAACCCATACAGATAGTTCACTCGATTATATTGCCGAGCACACATTGAAGCGCTGTCCTAGTAGCTTCTGAACATTTATAGTTGACTGCACCACATAAATGGGCTAGTGGTGGTACGACCTATGTAGGACAGCATGTGGATATTACGGAACGATTTTCTTTCCTTTCAATGTTGCCGGTCAACGCAAAGGAGATTAAAAAACTTTATTCTTTGTGGCTCGTTGCTTCCGTGGCAACAACAGCATTAGTAGAAGCACTAGTGAGTGACAGTAGCGGCGTAATCGTTAGTGCCATCAGCATCGGCTTGTAGCCGTAGCAGGCTTCAACAGCCTTCTGCATCTCGTATCCTTCTCCCTAACAAAACCACTATACAGGGTGAGCAGGAAGGTGTCCCTCGCGTCTTTATTTCGTCCCCATACTCAGTCACATATATTGCAGCGTCGCACGCCGGCTATTCACATTCATTGACCAGCTCAAACAGCAGAAGCAACAACAACTGCCATAGTGATAGCAAAAAATTGTTATCTCAAGAAGTGCCAGTAGTGGTAGTACTAGTTGCAGAATGGCAATTCTGCTCACAATAAACTGTTTACTTGCTTCAGCCCCTTTGCCCCTCATTTGCTTTTCGTTCTAGAAAAAAAGTAACAAAAAGCGCAGGCCAGAGTGAGTTTCTGCTACAGTCTCTAGAAAGACAAGTATCGCGCAGAAACAGCGGCGCTGGTCCCCATCGGGTCATGACACCGATAAGCTGCTGCTACTGCTATTACAACAGCTATTGCCACGTACAAGGAATTGCATGGCGCTGGGGACAAGGGAGGTTTCCAGGCGTTCAGAGCCCACAGACAAAGAGTATCATAGGGTGAAGAAGCAGTAACGGTGACGAAAGTCCAACAAACGAGTCACACTATATACCCTCTCTCGCTCTACGCCATTGTCCATGGGTTTCAGCTTCGACTCCTGTTGTCGTCATCGTCGTCAGTATTGTTGATGTTGCCTTTGTTACTGTCATTGTGATTATTTTTGGCGTTGTTCACACTATTGTCGGTTTTTAGCTTATGGCGCAAAGAAGACCCGAAGCAGGATAGCCACCGAAAAGAGCCGAAAGCTTCGACGTGTTATTTTTCCCGTAGCAGATCGTTTTACTATAACTGCTATAGTGCGATGGCAACAGCAGAGTAGCAGTGGCCATCCGCAAGCCTAAACGGCCTTTCGTCTAAGGCTCTTTTGCTCCCGAAGCTAGGTGCCCTATTCGCTGTTTCCAATCCCCTCCCCCCATCGTCTTTATCCTTGCTGTACTTATCTGGTACACGAATACATGGGAACAACATTGTATATGTTCTTCGTTGTGTCGATGCCCATAGAGTCCGTCTATGCCCCGCCGGCTCACCTTGACCACCAGTTCGCTGCTAACCGCTGTTACTCAAGGAACAAGTCGAGACAAAAACCACCGCCAAACACCGAATGGAGCAAAAACGGCGAATTGACTCGTAAATGTGCCGTCCTTCATCTATATAAACAGCTGCACACCACAAAGACATCGTTACGAACTCCACCGCTATATACGCGGCACGAGCGTCTAGAGCTCAACCGCTTTATATAAATGAGCATATTGTGTGCTCGAGTGAGGCAGGCAACGAGCGAGAAGAGAATAAGTGACAAAATAAGCGTCAAGCCAAACAGGTAGGGCGTCCAATAACTGTGACTTCTTTCAGGAGAAACAATATGAAACGTATGTAGTAGATACACCACGAAAGGACTACGGACGAAGACACCGAGCAAAACCCTTGTCGTTACTACTACAACAATAACAGGAATAGCAATAACTGTAACAGCAATAGTCTTTTTCTATTTTAGGCTTCTCAACATATTTCCTAGCTTCTATTGAAGTGACTATTAAAGCCACGATAAAACTCTTCGACCATAGAAACAGGCTGCTACTGTCCGTTATAAACTGGACTTCTGCTGTTACTGTTGTTACACTGGTGTTCACAGGTGTGGCATTGAGCGTTTTAGACTTGGCTCGGTTGACCACGTGTACGATCTCTTATTTCGTCTGTATCTCTCTCCCTAGGTTCCGTCCTTAGATAATGTACCCATCTAACATTCTTGCTGCTGGTGTGAGCTACAATGCTGCCAACGAACATCAATGCGGCCATCAGCGTCAGCCTCAAACAACTAGTCTGGCCCATACTTCTTCAATAAAAACAATAACATAACAACAAAACCAATGGGCTTGTTGCGTCTGCACGCATTTTCCTTTCGTGTCCCTTTGGCTACGGCGGCCGCCCTTGATCCTACAGTAACGACGACAGCAGAGGGGGCGGCGAAGACCGACACCCTCTTTCCATTAGTTTTCCTGTACTTTGCCGTCGCTGGCTTCATATAAGAAGGAAACATCGTTTTTTCTTTTTAACCAGCCCACACGAGTCTCTACAGAGCATTGCCATCATGGTCATCATCAGTGCCAGCATTGATCTGATCATCATCGTCATCACTGTAGTCTTCAGTATGCGCCGTTGTGCGTCGAGAAGTCGCACGCGCCCTTGTTGGGTAATCGTTTTCCTGAACTGCCTGCTGCTGTTGCAGCAACAGCAGCTGCACCCCCTAGCATAAAGTCATTATGTCTAAAGCTTGCCTATACGTCGTGTTCTCTTTGTCCTCCTTAGGGGAAACAGAGATGATAGAGGTCTATTGGAGTGTTTCAAAGGCCCATCAAAGGTTCCTTTCGTTTTCCTTTAGTTCTTGCTCCCTCGCGTTCACAGCAGCTTCTTGTCTGTCTTACATGCACGCACACGTACACGCATTGATATAGATACAAACGACTTCTACAAGACATTGCTGTACTCGGCTGGCTGCGGGCTGCTATACCAACCGAGCGTCTTATGCCTTCCGCCTACCGATGACTCCAGCGTGTCGGCAAGTCAGTCCCAGGGGTCCAATGTTCCCACCTCGCAATCGAGCCAAGTAAGAATGGTAAAAGCAGCAGCAGGTTAAGGGCCAAAGCAATAGAAGCAGCAGGCTTCTTCGGACGATGGCATGACCGCGGCAAGGACAGAACGGCAAGTTTTCTCGTGACTCTCCACCATTGGATCTCTTTGCCGTCATCGTTACCGCTATTGTCATTCCGCTGTGATGGTTGTCGATGTCGACAACGTTCGGTTGTAGTACGACCGTGGGGTGGTGGCTGTATTGGGACTTGGAAGTAGGACGCGAATAGGCAGATGACCTATATGGATCCCTGTTCATATAGAGGCAGACTAACCGACCTTATATCGGCCTATAGCTATAGCGGGCAGCCACCCAGCCATATGAACGTAGGATGTAAAGGCCCATCTATACGGCATAAGCAAACGCTAACAGCCTGTGTGGACTAGCGCTGTCATGGGTTGACACCTACCACAGATTCAACATAAGTGCCCGTCGTTGCTTTGATCGGTGCTGGCGTTTGGGTCTTACGGCACCGCTACCACCGCCAATAGTAGTTGTTGGGAACGTAGTTTTCCTCACACTAGCATACCATCACAGCAAGCACAGGCGTCAAAATGAAGACAGCTACGATGATTCCTATTTACCTTATCGTTTTCCTCTTTTATTCTTACACCTCCTTTCTGCTCTAACCCCCCCCCCCCTTCCCCCCTCCCTCCACGAGGTGAAATCGTGGCCGTGCTCCGCCCAGCTCTGTAGATCCATTTTCTGCCAGCAAGCAAACCCCATTTGCTTACTTTAGGTCTGGATATAACTCTTTGGCGGCTTCCTTACGCCTCTGCCATCTGGCGTATCGTTGGACTTACCCCCTCAATCTTCAACGGAGACGCCCGCCTCAGTAGGTCTGCTGTACAAAGTCCAGAAGAAGTTTACACGCCGTCGTGTCCTTCGTAGAGTTCAGTGTGGGCAGGCAGATTTGGCTATTCAGCTCAGGTGAACGAGGAGACTAACGGGTATACCTACGTAATGCAATAGGAGGTATGGGGCCGATGAATTGACGACAAGTACCTCCTTTGCTACAGGACATTCGCTACATCTTTCGCGGTTGCCGGCGCCGCAACAGCGAACGAATAAAGAGATTGAACTGGTCCCAGCCTTTGTTCTTCTGAGCCAATGTTTATCTTTATGGGCAGTGTACAATCCAACTTTTGATCCCCTCGCCATAAAAAGCGGAAAAGGTAGAGAGAAGCAAAGAAGTCGACGGAGCATGAATATCACTTCACCCTCTTCGTCTTCGTTCAAGAAATGTATATAAAGGCAAATAAACAATAAAAAATAAAAAAGTTCGAATTTTCATTCAGCGCTTGCATCCGTAGGAACTCTCGTTTTTTCGAAACGGACGAACCATTACTATAAGCTTAGCAAAGAACAAACGATGTCAAATGAAACTTCTATCTTACTCTGCAGCATAGTTACCTTCTGGGCCCTGCGGAAAATAAGACGCGCCTTCAGTGTGTCAACACCTTACCGTCTTTTGGCCCATTGATCACACCATAGAATAAACTAGCAATCTAGGCAGCGTGAAAAGAACATTGTCAAATTACTTCAAGCAAACGGAAGATTGGCCATGTTTGCTGGAGTTGATACGTCTATTATGTTAAGCATGTGGATAGCTACAGTAGCGACCAAAGCTGTAAACTGGTAGAAAATATTACTACTGAGAAATATATCTTTATTTAGTCAACGGAAAAATTTGCAAAATCTTACTCATTGAATCTTACGGAAATCGGACAAAATCACATGAGTATCCTATTGGGCATACCTGTTAGCTTTGAGGAACCAGTCATGTAAAGTGGTACTTCAGTGAGCTAAGCGTGAAAATTCACCTTTTACACACCTTTATATTTTAAGTCACTGTTTATTCAATATCTGTGCGCCATTATAAGCGGTCCATTTAGTAACAGATTTGAAATTCAAATAATCGTGGCAATATTACATAAAACATACCATTTTTCATAAAAATTAGGCTTCTTACGCAGGCCATAATTTTAGAGAAAAATTATTCAGTTTCTAAATTACCCAATGGTAAAGCTGCGGTATCCTAAATACTCTTAGTTCTACATTTTTTTAACAAAATTATATATCACAATAAATCACATCGGTTATATACATACTCAGTATTTCGCGCTGAAATGTGATGCTATACCGTAAGTAACTAAGATTATTTAAAACTTTTAAACGTATGACGATGCCTGCAAGTTATCTTGCTAGCCTTAAGGGTATAAGTCAAAGAAAAACGTCGACCTTTAAGTCCTCGTCATGGTATCTGAGTCACTTCACATATACGTTTAAACATTATCTGAGCTTTATCGATCAAGAGCTTCGTGCGATCTACCTTTTTCCTATTTGTAGGTATAAAGATAGGATCGACTTAAATCACCAAGGAGTTGCATTCTTTTCAAGTGAAGAAGCGTCCGTCTGTCCCAAGGCTATCTTTGTCAAGAATACAAGCTCAATAAAACACTTCGCGAAAGCAACGCGTTTTCGAATTCGACATAGCTGGTGTTCTAGACATAATATACGCCTTGGCCTCACACAGTTAGGCCTATTGAAATTATCCGATTTCAACGACTTATCAATTTATCTACGAATCTCATAATATCGATTAATCTACAGCCATACCTGTAAATTTCTTAACCGGCCACTAACCGGACTAACACAGCAATGCTTGCAGACTCTTTGCTGACAACGCTTTGGTGCTTGTTTGAATCGTAGCCGTTTTGCTGACTGTTATCCAAGGCCTAGGCCTAGGCCTAGGCCTACATTACCGCCAACAGAGGTTTCGTCCCACACTTACCATTTCCGTCTTTGCTAACCTCTCTCCCTCACCTATTGCTCTAGCCACTGCTGTCCATTCACCTTTCTGGAAGCTCGACCCCCTATGACGACATACGCGCCAGATACGCTACTGTTCATGCCTCTTGACAACCCCTTACGTTCCCTACGAGTATGCTAATGGGCGCTGCCGCCTCCGAACAGCGCTACTTTGTTCGTCACGAGCATCATAACTACGGCACTTTTGGTGCGTTCGACATTAGCGTCGCCGACAGACCCACTTTTTTCACGACTGATAGGAGCGGTAGACTGTTATAAACCAGAAGAACAGGGCTATTGAATAGCTGTTCCTTCTCTGGCTCGTTTTCTGTCTATTGTTTTCTTCCTGTCTTTCGTGTATCTTTTATAAGGAGCTCCTTGGTCCTTCTACAGGCGACGTACAGCCGCGACCCACACTGTTTGGACGCTCGTCAGCCGGCGCACATAAGCTGGTCCGCTCATTGCTCTGCTTTCGTCTGCTTCCTTTAGTTTGACGTTGATTTTTTCTAAAGGCCGAGCCAGATTGCCTTGACCAACAGGGCTAACCATCTAGCCAATCGTGCCGTTCAGTGCGCTTGACTTTTTCTGCCCAGGCAATACGGGCCTGCAGGGCTCCGGCCGAACTGCTGAAGCAACAACTGGCAGAAAAATGGCGGCAGCAGCAACAGTAACGGCTATGAAAGAACAGCGCAACAGGTCCTCACAACGTTTTTTCCCTGTCACCATGGTCCTGACTGTATGAACGCGCACAAAGACAATAAGCCAAATGGTATTTATAGCAGTTGTACTTCTTTAATCTTAGGTGTATACACAATAGACTCGAGGCTCATTGAGCAACGGGCCTAACAAGCTGTGGCGCGGTGATGCGTAAAATCAAGCGAATGTTGTGACTGGATGGTCGATTTGTGTGCTCTCGATATGCGTTGTTGACCGCCATTCTTTTTAGATGTGCGCTTCGGTCGACCCATTTTGGTTAGCTGTAAGCCTTCATGAGTGTCAGATGAAGCACCATCAGGAGCTACTGACGCGCTGCTCATAACGCCTGGACCAGAACTAGCGCTGGTTGATTCAGCAGATCTCCCTCTCGACGTTTGTAGCTTTGCAGCGCAGATCGTCGCAGCTGACAGGACCGAAACTAGTTGCACGTAGGCAACGTTTTTGGATGGCCCCAGTAAGTGGACATGGAGTTAACTGACGGGTTCATCCTGACGCGCACCCAATACGCCATATGCGTGTGTGTGTCTGCACATAATCGTCAAGCCCTTGCTACTCTTCTTGATCTTAGTATCGCCGTTACTGAGGTCACCGTCGTAAACTAGCCGCTTGCATCATTGTCCTAACTGTACGAAAGAAGCTGGTTTGGCTAGTCGCGCTACCGCACCTCCGGTGCCATGTGTGCATCTATGAACGGCGAAACCTTTCAGCGCGTTGACCCTCTTCCCTTGTCACTTTCCCGAGTGAGAGCCTAAGCCACCCAACCTTGCTATATTTTGGGATAAAACCCGGTATATCTCGCTGAACCACTATTCCGGCCAAGGTACCGGCACCGCCACTACTCACGCGTTTTGTCTGCGACACCATGGCGCCCGCCACAGTCGTTTAATGGTCTGCAGGGCAGAGATAACCATGCGCTTGTGATAGCACATATGAGAAAAGGCTATGTCCAGGGACGCGTATACTCACCTCTCTGTTGCATCCTCATGCGGAGCCCAAATACAAAAGCAGAATGAAGCAGCTATAGGAAATGGAGGCACCCAGCAACTACGGGGCAGGAATAGCGAGCAGAGCTGGATACAGTAGAATGCCCACGGCTTTAAATTATGAAACGCCGCTTTGAAGGCTTGATCTATTAGGTATAGGAAAGCGCCCCCCGGTTTATATTTCTAGTGAGACAACGGGCGAGTAAAAGCTAACACATACACGCATCCGAATTTATAAATTCGACAAACGTTAGCAGGTTCTGTTGCTGCTGCTGTTACCACTACCAATAGCTACTATACGAAGTGAACCTCTATGAGAACAGCTCAGTAAGAAAGAGTTTCCCTCATGAAGTTTGTTTTAGCTAAGCAGCGCTGCAACACGTGATTCAAACGAGATTTAACTTTGTGTGAAATTTGCGCTGGCAAGAAGAAAAGTACGTTCGATAGAATTCCACAAAGCTTCAATGAACTTTTCGTCCGTTTTTCCACAGTTGCTATTTTGTGACTTACAGTCTATGCCAGATACTTTTCTGGAACTCTGTACTTCATCTTTACTGTGTGCTTCTTTCCCCAACCGGGTACCTCTATTCCGGAATGATAACTCCCTTCAGCAAATATTTATGCGAGCGATAAACTAACCAGCCTCGCTTAGTTACTTCTGCAGTACTTTTCTATAGTGTTTAGCCAGACATTACCGTAACGTGCCCATCTCAATTGGTGCCTCATCGCTGTATTCTTCCACGGTTCACATCCAACAGCATTCCCTATCTGCTCCATGCATTTTCTAATCTTCAATCACTAGACTGTTCGACAAGCTGACATCACTTGCGGTCGAGTACTTTTTAGAGAGTAAAAACCGGCCACAGATGCAGAACCACCTCTAAGTCGGTTCCTCAAGTCCATTTTCCAAGGAAAGTCCAATACGCCCTTCCGTGATTGACGCCGCTGCCGTTATCCTTGTCATCGACCTTTCCGGGGCTCTTGGGGAAATCAAGAATAGCGAGTAGAGGCAAATCCTTGTCTGGCCCTCAGCCCAGAGACCAACGCTCCGCCATCTTCCGCCCTTTCTACTCTTCGTGTTATCTTTCGTTTTGCCATACGTTGCCTTGCCCACTCACTTGAAAATTTCTCACTCTGGGAAGAGACACATTTGGGCAATCAAATGACAACACTGGAATGTACTAGCAGCACTCTCACTGACTAGATCACGTCATGTACCAATGAGAAGCAGAAGGATAGTAGGAGAAGGATTTCTGTCGTTCAGCTGCCTGCTGCTGATGGCTTACCCGTTACCCATTCTTCTCGCTTGAATGTGTTCCGTTCATAACCCGTCCTCTACTGTCATCGCCGCTTATCCCGAGAGCCATTACTACGAACGTACAAATGGCACAACGTTGTTCCTCTTCGAATTTAACAGGCCACAACCAACACACGTGATTAGTACCACGATCATGTTGAGCATAACTCTATTTCGCACACGAAACACACGAGAGAGAAAAAAAAATTAGTATGAACCTAGCAAAGTACATCAAAAGGAGACACCTGCATCTTTCCCGCCGATGGAACAGCGGTACGTGCCATAGCGGGCCAAGTGAACAAACCACTGTAGTACGTTTATTATAGCATTATATCAACCTATGAAAAGATGTGTGCTAGGCGATTAGAGTCCACCAAGTTACATACAACTAATACGAAAGACTACTTGGTAGACTGGTGGGAGCAGAGCGACGCTGAGGTTCTGAAACAACCATCTAACCAATAGCTGGCCATATTGGTAATGAGTCGAAGCAGATGCTTTCGTTTTGTTCTGGCTATTGCAGCTACAAACTGTGCTGTCAGCGACAAACTGATTAGAAACTGAATTCTTGCCCGAGGTTAAGATGCGCAACAAACTCGCACCTGTTGGCAGCTAGTTGTTCGCTCAGTCACTTGGTAGAACCGGTACAGTAACGAGCTGAGACAGGGAGAAAGGAAAAGAGGGAAGAAATTGGATAAGGAGGAAAAAAGAAACAGAAAGAGACAAAGAGCAAGTTCAAGTTGCCGCGCTTTGTTTGAGGGAATTCACGAAAGGTCGTAGGGCCTTCGTAGTACTGGCTGGAAAGGCAGGGTGCGAACGATTAAACCGCATATGTCACCTGCACGGGCCGACTTTCCTATCATAACCGATCATTACTGCATCGACTCCTACGACGACTTTTGCGAGTGCCTACAGGATAAATAACAGTCGCGACAGCAGCTTTCTTCCACTGCACTGTATCCCCGAGTTTGCTGGCCTACCCTCTCGCACACACACAGATAAACACAGTGAAACACATACAGGTACCGCGTTGGCATAAATGTCACCATCGTCGTTGGAGTTAGTAGTCCCACTTTGCCCCTACATCTATCATTCAAGAGCGAGACAAAACTCAACAAGACAAACATGTGGAACGACTCTTGGTGTTCAACTATAGGCTAATTCATAACAAAGAGCCAAATGATATGTCAGGTCGAGCCATCCTTGTCAGCAGGTCTTTTTTAAAATACAGAATCGTGCTTGGGTTAACTGCGCAGCGACAGCGCGTACCAGACGAACGGGCAGTGGGATCTAGAGACTGGAGGCAAAGAGGGACCTTTCTTGCTATGAGTAATAGCGTGAAAAGCGTGACTGAGACCCAAGATCAGCCATGTTTTTGTAACGGTCATTTCTGGAAACGATACAAACGCATTGATACCTTTGCGATTTTCGATACGACATGTTGGCTTGCCTCGCCGTTCGGAAAAGACCGGTCGCGGACAATTAGACCTTAAATATGCCTAACCTTATTTGCTGCCCGCTTGGCCCTAGTCTCATCCGAGCGTTGCGTTATCGTTGCTATACGCACAAGTGCTGCTGCTGCTGCTGCTGCAAATGCCGTTCCTCATTCGTTAAACCCATCCACCTGCTCGACTCCCTGCTAGACATCTGCAGGTTACGTAACTGGCCACCAGCTATATATTATTCGGAGGTTATAAAAAAGTACTCAGTTCTACGATCGACGAACAACGAAACAAAGCGCGTTTGATGATTATACTGATTATCAAATACCAATAAAACGAAGCTATGCAACGCCTCTGGGCAAGGAACAGATCAACTGTCCACGAACCGAATGCGCATGCGCACATAACAATTGTAAGCCGCAGATGCAAGCGCCAGAACGGTTTGATTCGCATTGCGGAAATGGAATTTCATCCATTTACCACTTGAACGTTCCTTGATCTCCTTGACTCTCCGTATGATCCATATGAAAAATGGACGAGTTTGAAAACAACGCTAAATGGGGATTTCATTCCCAAAATTCGGGTCAGCGAGGTAACCGGAGACAACCATCGAGGCGTTCTAGCATTGTACAATACGGCAGCGTAGGCGGAACGCTCTTTGATGCAGCGGCTAAAACGGCAATGCGAACAACCAATGCAGCGACGCGTTCAAGCATACATTATTCCTAATGAGCGAAAAGAGTTTCGGGGCTCCCTTGAAATCAAACCAGTTATTCAAACAGAACTAATACTACATAAGATTAAATAAAAGTATTTTGACTAAAATAAATAACGAAATCTGTCGGCGTTAAGAACAGTTTACTGTGAAACAATCCACATGGGTGCAATGAGACTACTGCTAACCCTTCGTCCTACGTAATGCTTCAAATACGGCTTGATAATTGCATCACTATTAGTAAATAACACGCTTACTGCTGATAATAATACTAGGTAATGTTAGAGTCATGTTCAACACGGATGAAATACATCGTGAACGCTAACGTCGAGCTGGCAAAAGCAACCTCACCATAGGACACGATTAAGTTGCGAGCCAGTTCTTAACGGCTCTTGAATACGCAACAATCTGTCACCGGAAGTGGACACCTGTCAGTTGTACCAATGACTTCGGTGAGGTTATGCCACTAACATTACTTAGCCTGTCGTGATTCACAAAGTGGGCCGCTCAAAAATTATGACTAATGGTGTAATTTCCACGACGAGGCACATATGGTCACAATCGGCTACCTTTCCCTACTTAAAGATTCATGATAATGTAAAACTCTCTATAGGCATAACTAGCAGCTTTAAACGAAGGAACTTCTAACGACATTTACTTCACACAGTAACTTATATGTTTATTCTGTAGTGTTTTTAATAACCTGACTAGAACACGCTGTCCATGATGTTACTTGGTGCCCGCACGATTATACAGGCCAACTAAAAAAATCGTGAAGCATTTTTCGCCAAAACGTAAGTTGAATACTTCTTCCGCATTTAATTAATCTACTGTTCATATTATTTTCTAACCTATACAACGATAAGGGCTCTCGTGTATTCTTCAAGCTATACAGTAGTAGATCTAGAACATCTATACTGGGCTTTAAATACCTAGTCTTCCATTACAAGCTAACCCTACGCACACGGCATACAAATCGCCTTATTTGTTATATACATCGAATACTCGGTGATACATGCGCAGCAGAGTATGAATCGCTCACATAGTGTCCCAACTCCAACGTTGTGTGAGCCCCTGCTGTAACGACACTCAGCGAAATCCGAGCGTCTTCATGACAATACTGTTGCTACATTATACTAAACGCGCCATTTTTTCTCTGAAAATGGATAAGATTACATTGGTTGTTCTTCTCTTCGAACATAAGAAAGGGGTACCCTTACAGCAGCAGCTTTCTTTGTTATCGGCCTGTTCCGGCGCTGCTGCCTGTCGTTCAAAGTGGAAACGCTTTCTACCTGCTGTGGGACCCCTTCCTGTGTCGTACCATGGCTGTTGTGGCCCTATGCATAGGTTTCTTTGAAGTGGGTCGAGTAGCAGGTAGTCTCCGGCCTGTCTTTAATCGCTCCCAGTCTCCCTTTAGTTGTGAAGATTCTGAAGCAGCTGTAGCACGGCTGCAGCTGGACTGCGTACAGTTGAATCAGTGAAATCAAAAGCAGGGCACTTGAGTACAATTTAGTGACAGTCTGCTTTCCCTCTGTAAAAGAAGCTTTAAAAACGGAGGAAGGCTACTTTAGGCTTTCCTCAAGCACTGCATTGCTTGTCCCATCGTGTCGTCCTATAGCCGAAAGAGTTTATACGCATAGACGTGTGTTGGTTTGCCTTTCTGGCTGTCTGTATGCCTGTGTTTCCATCCGTGGTCCGTCCTTCCTAAATCTCAATGTCTACTAAAGATACATTCCTACGTACACTGGTACATATTGGCACACAGCCTGAAAGTCACAAGCGGAAATTCAATAGGCAGTAAAATCTAAAGGGACCAACCAGTCAGTCAATCACACTGTCAAAAAGATCTTAAGAGCCAGAAAGCACTAACAGAAACATGGACAGCCATGGCAGAACTGGCAAAAGAGCATCGAATAGTCAGTTTCTCTATTCGTTCATCTCTAGTTCCGGTCCCTCTTTTCATTCGCACACAGGCTCGCCTTAGTCACCCCACCTCCCACCTGGGTTGTCCCAGGTTTGCGCTTTATTCTTTTCCGTCCACCACGCGTCGCACAACCATTGCTGCTGCTTTTTTCTACTAGTGGCCCCCTATCTGTTGCTATCTCGTTTTCTTTCGCGTTTCAGGATCAGCAACAGCTGCGGTCGTACAAAGCATTTGAAAAAGTGTTGATAGCTGAGTGGCTGGCAGTGGTGAGTGCCAACAATGCACCGCCCCTCAAAGAGAATTGTAGTTGGCAGCAGCGAGGAACTCGCTCAAGGGTACACAGGGAACTCAAGAAAGTTCTTGAAGCGGCAGCTGCTGGATAACAATAAGCGACCAGAAACTGCTTAAAGCCTAGGCTACCTGACTAGCTGCTGAACTATTGGACTACTACAGGCCTGAACCTACAGCTTAATGATCAGAGTACAGACAAACATACATGTCCTCCGATCCACTAACCGACTGAGTAGGCTATTGGTTGTTAGAAAAAAGAAGGAACGTGCGCTAAGTCTGACTTACTCCGAGCTTCGGCACAGCCCGCTTGTACCAGCTTGCTGACTGAGTGTATGGCAGTGGGCGAATTGAGAGCATGATTGGGTCGGGCTGATGGGGTTGGGAGGAAAGGAAAACACTCGCCAGCATAGAGGCAAGCGGTTAGGAAAAATAGTGGACGAAAACAGATAAGAATAATGAAGGGAAAAGGAAAGATGAAAAAAGTGTGTGACGGAAAAAGGGGTACTGGACGAGACGAGTGGAAGATAGAAAAAACAACGTCTCAATCCCCGCTAGCTCAAGACATCGTTTGAGTATTGTCGGCCAATTGTTGTTTGTTGTTCCATTGAAGGGCACTCGGCAGTTAATTACAAAATTAAGTCTGATTGGCCGCTGTTCCTGCTGCTATTGCAGTCAACTCAGGATCTACAGCCATATTCGCCATAAACGCATCTGATGCCACTGCGACGACCGTTGCCACTTCTACACGAAGCAGCAGAGGAAATCTGAAGTTTTAGGGAGAAAACTAGCGGGAATTCGAGTTCTGATAGGAGTGCATTACTAGGGGCAAAACCAGCAGAGGCAATCCCGTCTTCTACCACTGCCCAACAAAGTCTGTACCCGGGCCCTTCATAGAGGTTAGGTGAACGCCAGTTCCAACAAACTGGCAGCAGCTGCAGCCTTGTCCACTTATTTTATATTCACCTGCAAATTACGTTGTGGAGAAATTCAGCTCTGCAAATATATACAGACGCACAGAGCGAGGTACACATACGCGCACTACACCGGCCCGTGTCGTGAAGAAAGGTCACTAAGTTGCTGTTGGTACGGCTGCCACAGCTGGAATCAATGGGAACGTGAGCAGTCAGGCGACAGTTGACGGTAGCCAAATGGAATTGGCGATAGGGTTGTAAGGACGATATGGCTAGATATATATGGCGAATAGCAAGCCTCGATGAGTGCTGGACCCTCTGTGCTGATATGATCATAAGAACGATCAACAGGAAGCATTCGGATGAAGTATAGATAGGATTTAGCCAACGAGTGCCAGCGGGGCCAGTGAGGCCGAACGAACCCACCCGCCCGTTGCTTTACTAAAGAAACCGTTTACTTGACTATTATTGATTGTATGTATGGCATTGTGGTGCCTCGCAGAATTGTATAATGTTTCTCTTCACTTTTAGACTCACGCTTGCTGACTTCAAAGGCTTGCTGGCCGGTAACTGATCGAACGTAGTCTCCCCAGTGGCTCAGTTTTGATTTTGTCAAACTTTCTCAAAATGGTTGCAATCGAATACGCGGGCCATTGAATGCGTTTACTCTGGAGGCAAGCCCTAGGCCATCTACGGCTATAACGCACCCCTGTACGGTTGCTAGGTGGAACTATTGAGTGGTTGAAGGTTTGGTATCGGGGAAATTTACATTTGTGATTTTGGCCCAATGACAATTCAGTTAATCTGAGCGATGTTGTAATCACCAATAGTGGCGCTTCAGACAGCTAAATTTACGATTGAGATTTTGAATGAGAACTCCTTCGCCTCAAAAAATAATGCTTAAACTCGAAAAGAGTGTTACTTCAAAAAAGGTCCTTTCTGCGTGAATGTAATATTTGAAACTGTTTTTCCACACACATCGACGTGTCATCCTGTCCTGCAATGTGGTGACCCTCAAGTTCCAAAAGAGCTTGCGCCCTTCCATGTAGTCGAAGACGAGACACGGCACATTACATAACACTGCCTTTCGATTTCGCCATCGGAGTTACCATAAGATCGAAGCTGGTTTTCCGCCGTATTCGCTCCATCTTTGTAGTTGTAGTAGTAGTCGTTATTGGTTCTCCTTTCTTTGATAGATTCCACCAGCTGCTGCTTTAGCTCATGTCACTCCATGGCTACGTCGTTTTAAGCGATCTGAGACACAGTGGAAGATACGTATAAAGATAGACTCACGACGGACACGCAAATTCAAAACGGTTGTCCTCAAGTCTGGATAGACCGACAACCGAAAAAGATACACGAGGACTGATCGACGGTGAAAGCTTCTCCTCCTTCTCAACGGCAGGTTACAGCTCCCTATTGTATCCTAGGTTGGAATTGTGCAGTAGTAGTGCTGGAATACTGTCACTACGGATCCGTATATCAGTAGACAAAACAGACTAAAGCGAAAAACACAGGCACAGAACAAACGCAAGCATACAAGAACCAAAAAAGAAAAAAAAACATATCCACGAAGCAATTACTGCGGCGGCAATGAAAGCAGTTAGACGGAGCGACGTTTCCCAAGAAAAGCACCGCTCTTATGCTTACGCGTGCGAACGGTGCTGTTGATTCCCAAAAAGCATATCTAGCATCTGTAAATGTATTGCAATAAGAAAAAGGTATTAGATTGCTGTAGGTCACCACTACATCCATTAAAATCTTTCCGAAGGCATTACGACAAAGCGGACTACGGCGACAAAAGTTCAAACATCCATCCTCATACTAGGAGGAGAACTCTCCATATATATAGCAACAGAAGCAGCTTGATCCCTGTATTGTACAGCGATGGAGAGCAGAAGCTCCAACGCAGATTCTCCCTATGGAGTCTCATGCCACCAGCGGTTCTAACGGAGTGGTTTAAATTGTGTTAATACGTCAACAACTGACATCATGACGCATTCATGAACACGTTCGTCGCCGACCGTATCTAGCAGCGTAAATTATCAACTGACTCTTGCCGTTGACAGCGTTGTACAAAAGAAGTGCCGATTTATATTGCCGCCTCATCTGCTGCTAAGTATTTTTCTTTATCAAAGAAACACAGTGTATTCAAAAGCCTCGTTTTACTAGCTCGTTGTTAACTGCTGTGCTGCCCTGCCCAATAAACAACCATCGTCGCCTCTACTCCTTACAGGACTACCGCAGTCGCCTTGGCAGTCAATAGGAACTGGCGATCTCACTATTGCCTCTGAGATTATGAACTTTTTGCTTAGGTAGGCGTTCGAGGAAACACGAACGAGAGAATTCACTAGCAGTTCCAATAGGGCGAGAAGAAGCAGGCAGTAGTAAATAGTTTTTGTCTACGCTTTGATAGCCGCTTTTAGTTTTTTCACCCAGAAGCGGAAAGAGAGCAGTAGAAGCCAGAAACACTGGTACAAACAGAGAAAGATAGAGAAATGCGGGGCTGCACATCTCCAGAGAGAGGACGAAACACAAGGCAATGTTGCAAGTCCAATGCATAGATACACCTATGCCTGGCAAACACCGCTTAGGTGTTCGGAGTCAGCAGAGTGCAGCATGCCAACGTACAGGGCCTCCTACTCCGCCTGAAACCTAGGGGACTGTTTGAGGCAATATCTGTCCTTTTAAGATGAGACTCAGATGACGCGGGGAGGCGATGATCGCGAGAAGACCGAAGTAGGAGCAGCAGCAGTCGCGGCAGCCGCGACCGTTAAAATCGAACTCCTTGAGAAAAAGTGAATGTTTTCCCAGGGAAAACGCGCCCTCTTTTCCCGCACAGACATCAGCGTCGAGTCACTTGTCATTTGAGGGTTGCTACGTTGCCTCTGCATGTGTGTGATGGAGAAAACCGCTCCCGCCCAAACAGCGCACATTCCGACAATGCCACGAAAGGTGAACAGGGCCAGGGAAGGAAAAAGCTACGTGAGAAGGGGGCCTTTCGTCGAAAGTACTTTCGAAACAGAAAAATTTCCTTCCGCGCCCATGGCTGGCACTCAAGGGCCGAGATCCTACGAGAAATGGGCAAGCAAAGGAACTTGAAGCATGCTACGACACCGACAGGAATGGCAAAGGAAGGGCGAAGGCACAGTAGTGTGTTTTAAAAATTCCTCATTCTGCTTTTATCACTCCCCATTCTTTCTATGCGCCGTTGCACGTCCGCTTTTGAGAAAAGGTTCGTTCAAGAGGTCCTTCGAATTCACACATTACAAAGACGGCCGCGGTGATAATGATGGGCGCGAACAGCGGGCACTAAGGGTCCGATAAACACTCTCACTGGTGCGTTCCCCGCACACGTGAAGTGTCCGCACGTCCCACTTGTCAACCCCTCCGCTTCCTACCGGGAAGCTTCGAAAATCAGCAACAGCGAAGTGGTGACAACAGGCCAGCAGAGGTTGGTGCTGCATAGGACAAGAAGATAGAGGCTGCCAGGGGTATAGTGAGGCAGCTGGCCAGCCGGTTGGTTAACCAGTTGAAATCGACAATCGCAAACTAGAACCTGTACGTGCGTCCTTTTCTTCCAACCCATCGAGACAGACATTTGCTTCCCATTGCTGCCTCTCTCATTGGTGGAGATGGCCAAAGGAATCCGTCGGTCCGTCTGTAAGGTTGTCCGTTCGCCAGGCAGCCAGTACTCGCAGCCTGGTTCTTTTCGCCTTGTCGACACAGACCATTTTCGCTCCGCTTATCTTGTTAAGCGAGCGAAAGCTGGCTTCTTTGGCACACTTTGTATCAAACTAAAACCCAGCCGTTAACGTCGGCCTTGAGAAAGGTGCGCTACGTTGCTTGTCTTTTTTAGACAAACAGACGCGAAACCTGTTCTTGACAATACCATACTATCGGTGATTATCAAAATAACAAGAACAACATAACGGCGACAACAGCAACAATGAAAGCAACATCGACAGAGACTCTATGGATCCGTTCTAAAAGGCTTCATCAAACTAAAACCCACTAGAGTTACATTTTGTTGGTTACTATGGACCTCCACAGAGGAAGCCGAGAAAATAATATGATCCTGCGTGGCACAGCAGGTATTCAAATATATGTAGTAGCAAGCATTAAAATTCGCACCCAGGTCTGAGCGAGTCCTGGGAGATGCTGTAAAGCAAAAAGACTTCGTTTCTAAATCATCCTTTCCCGTCTTATTGCATTGAATGGCGCCTGCCGACCTGGTAACAATTCCGATTTCTTCGTATCCCAAAGCCGAGATATATGTTTCGCCACTTTCTGCTATCATGGATAATAGAGCGAAAATTTTTCAAGACGCTCTTTATCCAGGCCATCCATCGTTTGACGAGCTTCCTACAATAACCCACAATACTCAAGAGTATCTAGCTTCACAATATTCTACTGGTTAGCTCGGTTCGCTTTCTGACTGGCTTTGAGGTTCATACTGAACCGAAAAAGGACCCACATCTCAGCCAGAGATGTCCACAGAAGGTGTCGTTTACACTCAGAAGCGCCTTCTTCCCTTCGTATGCGAACTTCTTTGTCTCTCATGTTTTTACTGAGAGGGCCCCGAACACAGAGAGATATAAGTCTAGTCGCATGACCATATCCCCAACTGAGGCCATCCCACAGCGAGTCCCCAGTTCTCAACAATTGTGGCAACCTGAGTCGCGGCGGTTCAACACTCTGCAGGTGTTACCCGGCACTGGGGACTGATCGCCGCCTAGACGGCTCACAGCATGAATTCACTGAATCCTTGGTCTGACTGGTTGGCTCGAGAAACTAGCCAGCCATCTCTGCGGTCACTTTTACTGTTACCGGTGATACTGGCGCCAATCTCCGAAGGCGTCAAACGTTGCTCATAAATACTGCCTGCTCGGTGGACACCACTGTAGCGATGGCGTCACCATGTGATAGTTCGTTACAACGCTATGGTGATGTTTGAGTTAAACAGAGTCGCACCTCACACCTTTGCGACGGGAAGGAAAGGCTCGGCAGACGAATGGTCGACGTCGGCTTCGGGAGACTTCTGTGGAAGACGATAGGATCAAAGATTCACTTCTCACGAGCTGCATTTGCTAGCGCTGTCCGCTAGCCAAGCAGGCAGCAAAGGCACAATGTCAAAGAGAAAAGACTGGAAGGACGAGATGCCGGGGGGCGACAACAAGAGCAGATGGAGAAACCGCCGCCACCCAGAGACAACATCGACCACTCCTTTTTCTTCCAGGTGACGGATGGGGGGTGCGGATGACCGGCTCGTTCTCTTCCTTGACGGCCGCAGCAAAACATCATTGGGCGTTCTAGATGACAATGGCCCACCCAAATGAAGATATGGAAACGGAGCAAAACGGGATTGGGTATTAGCATGATCAGATCCGCCAGACTCGCCCTTGCAAGCTCAAGAAGGAGGAGACGCTTGTGTCGGTCTCGTGCTACTGTTGGCGGATAGTGCCCTGCCCGGACGACGCGGCCATAGAAAAAAATAAAGAAAGAAGAGCGAGAGGAAATGGTAAGAAAAACTCACACGAGACGAGATAGAAAAGAAAGCCAAAGGCGGTGTATCGCATTACTTTGCCGTCACCATCGTTGCCGTTGTCGTTCCCGCTGACGCCACTCTGCGCAAAACAGGGAAGAAAGTAAGCAATTGAATTGGATGATACATTTTATTCGTTCTTGACTGCAGTCTTGATAGAAGCGGCACTCGGGGTAGCTTCACAACCTCCACTGCTGCTTTTTCTTAGGCCCCAATCCTGAAACCTGCGGCCTCCTGAATTCCACCAACAGCCAGCTCTCGTTTTCCGCCCCTCGCATTCTCTGCTTCTATGTGAAAGTGATTCGGTTCGCCCGCAGTGCCTCCTTTTCCCTACGGCTTTATTTCTTCCTACGTTCGTTTTTAAAAAGGCTCCCTGTCGAGAATCAAGAGCCGAGAGCCTCGAAGACAACACGGACGAAAAAAAAAAAAAAAAGAAGCGCACACATACATACAGCAGTGAAGACATTTGAAACGATCTGAGATAAATACTGATAGATACACACACAAAGGGCGTCATACAGACCCTATGGAGGTGGCCACCTCAACGAATATGGCCATCACCCGACCGAAACTCCTCGCATCCTCCCCTTGTCTCCAGTGGCTAAGGCCGTGCAGGGCATGGCCCAATGCTGACCCTCTCCGAACACTCACCGAACTCAGCGGGAACCCTATGACGACTACCTCTATGTATACTGATGTATAATGCGCAGTTTAAAATTACGTAAATCTATGTTCGAGCCGACACAAAGCCATTACTCAAGTTAAAAAATGTGCTTTTTCGGCAGTTACTAAGGGATCGTAGCTAGCAAATCGAGAGAAGGTTTTAAGGAAAAAGTTATTCCGATTGACATTCAACTGAAATTCATTGCAAAAATTTTCTTTGTCAATAAAAATATTTGCCTGGCATGACCAACACTAGCACTGTTTTTCAGTCGTAGCTTGCTATATAACATGCTTCATAAAATCAAAAATAATATTAGAATTGGGCGATATGGGAAACTGTACGCATCGTACTCTCGTATTTTGCCGATATAGTTATATAGAATGACACAGTGGTGTGGAGTTTCAACCGTGTGCAGACAGATACTTTAAAAGAGGAATATCGAGTCGTATGTTCAGGCACGTTTGCCAACCACGAAGAGGGTTGAAACTTTGGTCAGGAAACAGCATCAGCAACGCCTGCGACGGTGGTTTTCTGCTCAAGTTATCTAAAAGTTTCTTTCCACAACGTTTTCTCGGCGATCCAATTCAGTCTTACTTCTTCTCTTTTTGGAGCTTAGGACGTTCGTCTGAGCTAAAAATAAATCATAGCGCTTTTTCTAAATTGCTCAAACTATCTATCAAAATAGTCCCTTTTCTGCAACTGCGGGATCCTTCTATGGAGACACAGCAAAATGGTCCGCCAAATACTCTTAGTGGACTCGAAAATAAACAACTCTCACGTTTTCAAAAGGTCAGCATTACTGAAGAAATATTGGTTCAGCAATTTGTTTTAGTAGTGAAAGCCGTTCTGCCGAAACGTTTGACGGCAATACTCGATGTAAAGTTCGAAATATTTACTTGTTAGCAATAACAGCAATCGAAACGTATGTATTTCGAAAACTGAGATTTAACGTAATATCTCGCTTCACAAACAGTTCCCGAGAAAATTACGTTTCAAATCTCATATTACTAACGACACCTAACGGTGAATCATTACATTCATCCATGTTCATTCTATTACAAAAAAAAAACATTCAAGATTTATTACAGTGAGTGCTTTTTTCAGTTTTGATGTCTTTTAGCATACGCATATATATATATATATATATATATATATATATATATATATATATATATCTTAATGATAATAATAAAAAAACGTTCAAGATAATACTTATTTATTTTGTTTCCTTTTACTAACTATAAAGAAAAATTAAACTTTTGCAGAATTTTTAATGTGAATGTGTTGCTGAAGCCAGACGGAGGCCTACCATGTTGAATGGTTCTATAAAAATCATCAAAATTCTATTCTTTTTTCTTACAAAAATTTATTCTTCTTAAAAGGTACAAATTACTCACCAGATATTAATTCACTTAACATTAACTGTATTATTTATTGTGATTATTGATGTCTAAGTGAGTCCGTTCAAAGCAGCACCATTATATGCCCTGTAATTTATAGCAAATAAGAGTAATGTGTAGGTATTATGATAGACTAAATAGAACGATAGGTTTTTTCGAACTAAGAACGCCTCTACAATTACATGAGTACAACGCTCGTTCCCAGCAAGCAAAGAAAAAGCCTAAATCGGTGTGCCTCATATGGTAGCAGCGCTGGCATGGCCGGCAAGGACGAAGTGAACGAGTCCCTAGCGGATTTCCTAAGCGATTGGAAGCAGTCGATGGAGTTAATGTTCGACAAAGCATGGTCCTGGAAACGGATGTAAAGTTCAAGCGGCTCACCGTGAGGCGAAGAAAACTGGCCGTTTAGGTAGTGTGTCGGATGTGGATGTATTTGCAGAGACCGGTTCATGTGCGGTATGACTTCGAGGTTTATAAGTATCGGGATTTGAGAAAGCTTCAGGAACAGGCTTTTCGAGCAGTTTCCTTAAAGGGAAACAAACTCGCCCGAGCTTTTCTTCCCTCGTTCTACAAATAAGAAAAAACGCTAAGGGAATTTTTACCAAGAAGCACGCATTGCTAGACACTCTGAAACCGCAAATCAATTCTAAAGTATTTTTCAGCAATGTTCACAAATCGTATGGATTCACCATTAGCTGATTTGGTTACAGCGGTCTGCGTAACGTCCTGTGAAAAGTTCAACAGCGTTGCGCGTTATTTCTTTCTACGCCCTTTCTGACACTGAAATCGAGAGCCACACGAGCAAAGATCGAAGGTGTCCAGCGGTTGTTGCCTGCAATAGGGCATATCCTAACGAAATGCCGACAGGTACAGCTATTACGAAATAAGTCTTCCTTTCGCCTCGCAACACTTACTTGGGAAAGACAAAATCCTTCAGTTCCTCGGAAAAAAGTTGCTACTATCACATGGTTAGCGTCAGCGCCAGGGCTAGAAAGCAACGTAAATCCAAGTACGAAGCCCAGTGACAGATGTCGGCTGTCTCAAACGTAGAGCCCGCAAGCAATGCGATTCAAAACAGTAAGCCTAATCTCAGAAACGGCTCTAAGATATTTACGATTTTTTTATGTCGATTTGATCCGATGAAAACATACTGTAAAATCGATTGTATATTAGAAAATATTTAAAAAAAACATAGCCTGTAATGCTAACCGGAAAAAGGGATTTCTTTCCGACTGGCGTAAATCGGTGGAAAGTTAAGTTTTCTAACCCGTAAGAGAGATACCATGTTTTCTTGACACTAGAAAAGATTTGTGAAACATCTAATGGAAAAGTTCTTTGCTCTTTAGAACTTGGACCCACTTGTAGCATTTCCACAACCGTGGACATAGAACATCTTGTGCTTAGCTTATTCAATTAAGCAATTTATTTTTCGACGAGCGATCTTATCTATTTTATAAATAGAATGCGTAACAACCCATCTTCCTTCTAGCACTCGACGAGTATTCTAGACTCAAATAAAGTAGCCCCCCACACACACACACACACACACAAAAAGCATTTTTTCTTATTACCGTTATCGCTATCGCCTTAATTTTTGTCCCCTTTCCACTATTTCCTCTACCATACCCAGCCTTCGTAAGTCCATATACCCCAATACATTCGTCACTAAATGCCAATTCTTAGTCCTTCTTAACCTTACTACAGGACTTAGCTTAGAGAGGATACGCTGTTAGTAATAGATCGATGCTATGCCACATCGAAGGTTATCATAGGCCCAATTCTTTTAAGATATTTCTTTTTAACCGTCCCCCTTACCCAACCTTTACCCATCGCTCCTATCCAAACTAGGGTAGTATGAACAGTGAGGTTGCGGCCAACCGTCGCTACCTATTTGAACCAGTCTGGCTGGCTAACTATCCAGGGCGCAGTCCTGATGGTTGGCTTGAAGGGGTGTTCATAGAAACCGCTGAAGCTTGGCAGAAGGTAGAAGAAGTTCTTTTGACACAGTTTGGTCGAGGCGAGGGGGCGGTAGGTAGAAATTCCGCTATATGCAGTATCAAATATTTTTGTGCGTCTCTGACAAGTAAAACGGCCGAACGAGCGGAGGTCACCCGTCCAGCCATAGGCAGGAGCTCCTGTAAGCTGCAATCTAAGACCTGTATACTCTGGCCCTTTTTTCACGCTACCGTTCTTATTGTACGATTGGATAAGAAAAGCAGGTATGCAGCAAATCTCCACCCACTTTGGTCCTTCGAATTCAGTCGAGAGGATAACTTGCTAGTGGAAGGGACCGGCTATGTCCACTACAGATATGTGGAGGTGCTTCTGCTGCTGCTATGCCTCGCCTTAGCTTGATGTGGCATAACACACTGCGGCGGCTGCTGTAGAGTTAGCTACGGCCACGAAGGTCGGACGAACGGGGACACCAGCTACCGCCTACGGAGTATGCAGACATCCATGCCCTCCAATACCAACAGCACAAGGACGTTGGTAGATACCTCATAGATAAACCCCCAGATCTTTTACTATTTATATACTTAATTCTCTGGTCCAGACATCTTATCTAGCAGAGCAAGCAGCTGACGATGCCGACAGTCCTTGCCTGCCGCTATTCCTTTTAGACCCAACCCATCTTGTGGAGTTCCGTAGGACACACGTGTCCGATTCAGCCTCCTTAAAGTCATGGCAAGGGAGCTGTCGTTGACGCCGGTCCTCAGAGAAGGGCCTTGAAAACAAGCCGAAGTTGTTTGAGTTTGAAACATTCACAGAAAGCACCCACACCAGATAAACAGAAAACAGGGCATAACACTGAGAAACTACCACAACATCATGATCACAGCGAAACCTGCCAGAACAAATGTGAGGTGAACGAAAGAGGAATCAAAAAAAGAAAAAAGATAAAGACGAGCAAGAACTCTGATGTTTTGGCCTCACCTCAAAGTTTTTGTACACCTAAAGAGAATTTAACCAGATCAGATAGAGCGGATCTTCCCATATAAACAGTCCTTACCAGGAACTCTGTCATGAAATTATGGAGGAATAACCTACCTACTTCAGAACCAATATAAACTCTCCCACATTTCGTTCAGTTTAAATTATCTTGATTTGTGTATCCCATACTCCTTCTAGCCAGAAGAGGTAGGCTGTTATTAAAATAGCTTACGGAATTGCAAAGTGCCCATACAACAAAGACCGCCAAAGGAATGATCTAAGCTTTGTCAGTTAATAACTTCTTAGCTGTAACTATCTTTGGCCAGCGACTGTATTTAATTATGTTCTTTATTTTATTTCTTAACTATGTTTAGACACTACGACTATACGTACAATTATCGCTACGGCTGTCGGTATTATTGCAAACAATTGGCGCCGGGCCAGCTTCCGCCGCGCAGAGTAACTAGGTAAACTGCAGCACGCTGAACAGCGACCGATACGTAATGCAAGCGTTTTATATGCCACTGTGTTGTTTGGCTAGCTCTAGAGTGTGATATAGCAGAGTTAGCCAAGGCACAGAAAAGGTCCTTAAAAATTCTGCACGAACAGTGTGCCTGTCGGTAGACAGTCGACGTGAGTGCGGCGGGTAAAGACTGTAAGCCACTATTGTACATAACACTCCAGTAGCTCTAGAAACTGGGACTGGCAGACAGGACTATACGGTGAGACGTCTCGACACGACACGCAGTAGCACGCCAAGACACTTACGACACTTAAGAAACCCCTCTATGAACATACGAGCTAACAGTGCAGAGAAAGGAATCACACCAACGTCTATCTATATAACAAAATATAGTACTGCTCTCATAAAGCCCTCTAACTGTGCCCCTACGGCTAGTGTTGTAACTAGATGTACACACACAAAGCGTAGACTATCCCTGTCGTCTTGTCTTGTTTCCCTTTTCCCCCTCACACAAAACAGGTCCATTGAAGTGCTACTACTAGAAAGCCACACAGCATTGCATGTAGATATGCATACATAAACAGATACAGACTGTGGCGTGAGGGTAAACTCGACCGCGTATTTGCGTTGTCTTCTAATAGGCCTTTACCGCAAATTTAACTCAAGCGATCCGGTTTCGCGGTGGCAGCGGCGACAGTAGTAGCAACATCAGAAGCAACAGCCTCAACTCAACAGCTGCCGTAACTGCGGGCGGGCGTTCTTGCGCGAAAAAAAAAGGAGAAAAACGGTGTCCCGGAAATATTTTGCTTCGAAATATTTTCGCATAGATGGCAGAGGTAAAAGACGGTGTGAATGAGTCAGGTGTACGAACGACAACAGGATACGGTAGTCCGAGCCTCCTTCGTGGAGAGATCGCCTGCTGCGGCTAACCAGAAGTAGCGCCTCAGTGCTACCTATATTGTTCAACAAACGCTACTCTGTAGAAGGACACAAAAGTATTGCAGGGGAAATCGCAAGAAGTCACTGCGTATTTTTTGTGTTTGTGTTCCGAAGCGATATAAATGTCCTGAGACTCATTTAGAGCTGCAGTCAGCTGAAAAGATTACGTCGTACATAGAGCGTCTCGTGTGGCAAAGGCTTATTCCGTATCGTAAAGGTATCTATGCTCTGTGATATATGCAGATGACACAGGTCTGCTGTCGCGTTTGTCTTCAGGCGAAACCCAACTCAAATTAATATATATTCCTGATTTCTTTTGTGTCCTGTGTCCGACCTCTACCTCCTTTCCTTGATTAATCTACAAAACGGATGGTCACTCAACATGTGAATAATAAACAACTATAAATAAATAAAATGTAAAATTTGGATGAGAGATAAAAATCAGAAGCAACGTACATGCTCTCTTGATCGAAGATGCAATTAACAGGTTGTTCCTTCAGGGAAGATCCTTCACCTTTTTATAACAGTTCCGAAAAAAGCTATTGGTGAGCAACAAACAAATCGATTCGAAGTGCAGTTTCTAAGATACTCTTTTTTCTGTACACTTCTCCAAACATGCTAAAAATAAAAAAAAAATAGAGGAAATGAGCTAAAAAATGTAGAAGAGATATTATATAGTGTTCGATATTAGCGTCTTCTAGAGATACTGACCCTACACTGAATGGATTTTCATTAGTGCAGTATATTTCTACCCACGCTCAGGTTTACGAACGTTTACCAAATCATTTATTATACAGCAAAAAAAGCGAAAGTGCGATTTATTCGTCAATGATTAATATTGTCAACGTGGATAGACATACGAGTACCTTTAAAGGTCATAAAATAAAAAATAAATTAGAACATGATTTTTGTACACTTCGGCCCAATCGTCGCTATTAAAGACAACATACTTTATATCAAATGCTTCAAGTATCTCTTACACTATCTTAGTATACAGTCGATGCTCAGCGAACAAGTTTCAAGTGATGCAGTGGATTAACGCATGAAATGCTTGGCCCCAACGCAAAGACTACTCGTGTTGCTTTCCATGAATGGTTGCAAATAAAAAGTCTCTCTTACTTTTGTTTCGCGATTATTACAGACTATATCCAATTGCGAACACTGCAAACCTTATGATATTTCTTAATCTCGCACGGAAAAACCAGAGAAATTGTAATCGTTAATTCCTGCAATGATATTAACCATATATGACATACTCGACATGAAAGAAATCCCAAATGATAATTTCTCGTACTTGTACGTGACTCCTTAATTAAAAGCTATCGTTAAAGACATTTTACGTACATACGTGATGAATTGAAGTCCTCTAATGGATATGACTAATGCTTCACTATAATAAATTATGTTATGAAACACTATACTGATATTAATTGCTCGTCAAAATGAATATTGAATACGTGTGAGTCTCTTGAGCTTTTAAGGAGGCAGTTATCATCATTACAGGAATTGATGAGATGCGAAAAAGATATATAAGAAGTAATACATTGTTCATCTATTATCTAATTTTTTCTACGTGTCACATAAAGTAATAGTTATGCAGTTCTAAAGTTTGCTAGTCGAGTTAAGTTTTGACAAAACGATAGACATGCCTAAGCAATATGGAATGTTTAAAATATTCTCTCAAATATTAATATGCGGAACGAAGATAATAAACAAAAAATTAGACTGAATAGAAGATATTCCATACTGCACAAAAAAAGTTCCGTAAGTCTATTAACTGCTAAATAACATTGTATCGATATAACAGTAAGGAAGCTCGCAGAAACATTACATTAAGACATCGATGTTTAATTTAATTTGTTTATTCATTCAGATAACAATAAATTTCCTTCAATACTTCATAGTCTCATTGGTTATTTAAGACGCACGATAAAAGGTAGCATATATTTTACTCTTAATGAGTTATGGTCCAAGACAGTTTTCTGTATACTTTACGTCTCCGCTATGTCTCGAATGCATTCGATCCAGTTAGACGAATAACTTGGATGGAAAAGCGTTCATGGAATTTATGGCCTTTCTTATGACATCTTTATAACTAATATAATCATCCCAATTATCGAACCTTGATTTTTACTCCGATCAACTAATTATATTAATAAAACTAAGTAAATAAATAAATACTGAATAGTTTTTCTCATATATTTCAATACGAACTAATTGTACAGATCCTAGATGGCATGGGAGCGTTTATTGACAACGCTTCAAATTTTGGCGCGCAGCAAAACCATCCTTTCATATGTCTGACCGGCATAGAACAATTCGAACATTTTCTGATACCACACAGAAAGCAACGGCGCTGAAAACCGAAAACTAGCCAAATTATACTGATTTACTCCCGTTTGCATTTTTGCTCTACAAAATATATGATATGGTAAAATAAGAAAATAATGATCATCTGTTGTCTAATTGCTCACTAACTGACGCTTATAGATATCGAACGAGCAAAGTGACACTGTGATGCAGATAAAACCAGTGACAACGGTCCCTACAACTGCATTAAATAACCATTCTACTTCTGGCACGCGCACGTCTCGCATCAGTTTATAACCATTGGAATAATCCACTATGGACTGACAATAATGAGAACAAATATATTGAAACCGGGGACACTGAACAGTCATTAACACGAGTTTACTAATCGCAGTTCACCCGTAGTATCTCCTTCTCGAAATCGACCCGTTACTACGATGCTGGTTATACTCCACTCTAGCCTGCCTAACCTAAGTTCGTAGTTGACTGATAACTTACCGAATAGTTTGTGGAGTATCCTTGCCGACTCCGGCGTAGACAGTCATTGATGAACAGCGCGGAATGCACTGCAACGATGTGGCCGACAGCGAAGTACGGCCATTTTTCGGCGAGCACACGAGTTGCTGTATCACCGGCCAGTTGGGCAAGTCCCTCCAGAGCGACTGACAAACCAAGTGCAAAGAATCGAACCGCCACCCTGCCTTGCTCACACAATCCCGCACCCGATAGCACTCCGAATAACCATAACGGACAGGCCGGCGCCATTCTCCTTTGTTGTTTTGTTTCGTTAATGTCACTCACTGGTCACAGTGTTGGGTGCTGCGTTCGTATCGCCTCGTGTCCTAAGCAGTGTTTACTGTGCCAGCGTTGGCACGTTGTCCTCGCTACCGGAAGGGACAAACTGGGGCCGGACCTTAAGCCACCGCCGCTGAGAATCACCGCCACTTTTCTGCTAGCTGATTGTTGTCACTGTTGCGTTTTGTTGCCACTAGTCAGACTCGCTTCGTTAGAGGGACTCAATAAAGAACGCCGGAACAACAACGCTCAACCGAATTGCAAATCGAAGCAATCACCGTTTTCGCTTCACCGCCGAACCAACGTCGAACGCTACCCTTTGATACTGTTATTAGATACTTACGATGATTATGCTCCGCTCAAGATGCACGCGTGCAAAACATCGAAGTGTAATAACAACAAAAACAACAACAACAACAACAACAACAAGCAACGATAGCTCTCTTCCCCGTAGGGTAGTGAAATCCCTGTTCGGCCTGTGCTGGTACTACAAGTGGCGGCATCGCTACGATGAGCGTATTTAACTGAGCACGTTGTTCATTGTTCTGCCGCCGCCGCCGCTGCTTCTCCTACCACGTTTGGTCGTTTTTGCTTATACACCTTAGTTTGTTCCTTTACGTGCTACTTTGCTGACTTATTCGCCGCTGCTCTGCTATCAGCGTTTTCAATCCTGTTTTCATACGCACCTCATAATAGCGGGCCGGCCAACTAACCGAAGCGGCAAAAACATACAAATCACAGTGTTAGTCATCAAGACTGAAAGTCTTCCTCGACGACGAAGTGAGCAATACCGAGTAGGACACCGGCAGTGGCAGGTGAGGATCTTCGAACTCGAGAATATCGTAAGCTGCCGTGGCGGCAACAACTCGACCCGCGGTTTCCACTTCTGGCACTATTACGTCCTTAATCGGCTGTAGGCAAGATTGTTGTCTATGACACGGCGATTACTGTCGCGACCGACGTTAGAAAGCCAACCGGCAGTAACACCAAGCAAAAGTACTCATACAACAATACGATATGGCAGTACAAAAAGCATTATCGAACTCGCGAATCAATGAGTTCACTCTGCGCTGCTGTTCATCACGAACTGTCGTTGTGTGCGCGAACGCTGGGCCCTCGTGCTTTGTAAGGGTTCGGCTACTGACCAGGCAGCGGCAAGAGAGACCGAAAAAACTGACCGCCGAAGTTGAATATCGTCGTGACCAAGCGGCCTACAGCTGAACGAACCGTTGTCCTTTCCCGTTACGATCACACGCACGCGCAGCCGGTCAGTCGCATTTGTTTGGCAAAACAACCACCGTCCATTTACACCACAGCACGCCCTCTTTCGTTCACCAACAATTCCAGCGAGTAACAAACCCAGCGAATACCTTTTCAACCCAGTAACGGCGAAACTACCACGCAAGCACACGCCACTTGTGCGTGCCTACCACACCACCACAGCGGGCTATGCTTGTCGACGGCCTGGAGTCCGATTGGGCGAGGGAAAAGTCACCAAAGCGAGTTGGACGAGGGAAATGTAGAGAACACGATTTGAACGTTGCTTGAGAGAGGGCCGCTCGCCGACGCGTCGGAAAGGGTAGACGGCAGAGCGGTGCTGGCGCTGCTTCCGGTTGACCTGCTGTCTGGCTCGCCAGAGAACAGTATTAGTGACTCCTTTCTGGCTGTGCAGGTTGCTGACTAGTACCTGTTCCTTCGTTTGCACGATAGCATGGCAAGAATCCTTTTGCCGATGGCTGGCTGACTGACCGTTGAGTTTATCCCGCCACCGGTTATGTTGATGAAAGTACATAGAATAGTGCGCGGTATAACGAGTCGAGCCAGCGACGAACGGGGAAGAGGTACATCGGCGACGATGGGCTGGGGCAGCAGCAAGGGTGAGTGGAGCAGTTAGCGGCCACCAAAAGGCTATGGTGGGTAACAACGTCCACGGAACGAGCCTACCGTGAATGCCTGTCTGCTCTCTGGCCAAGGCGGACCACTCGTCACGATGACCGGCGGCGCCGACCAGGTAGTTCGTCGTTTTTTCGCCTTCTCTCCCTCTCTCTTTCTCTCCCTCTCTCTTGTTTGGAGGATCTCAACAACATCAACGGCGGCAGCGAAGAGCAGAAGAGCGCGCGCGGTCAACAGCGGGCAATTTAAAACACACGCATATAGAAAACGTGAACGAAAGAGCAAGTAAGCTCGTGTTAAAACGTCGCAGAACACAATAGAAATGTAGAAGGGTAGAATGCAGGACATATGACAGAACAAGAAAGTAGGAATATAGGCAGGAGAAAACTGGTTTTATTAGATTAGTAGTAAAGAGTAATAGAGTTCACTAGGCGACAACGAATGTAGTTTGCAGGTAGTTTACTAGTTAAAAAAGTTAATACAACAACGTATTAACTGGGGACAGCTTTAATGGTTATTTGAATAGTTAAATAGCTGGCCACTTACGATTGCCAATCATAATGAGGCATCGACCGAGAAGACAGTACATAAAGCAAACGTTTCACGTACTTCGTGGAAACACAAGGGTAGTATTAGGCATCTGCTAAATTATTTTTATACAAGTTAATTATATGGTAATAATAAACAATTTATTTTCAGAAATGTTTTGTTTTTTGCCGGTTTGCGATTAAGCACGCAGTCCGCCAGAGTGGCAAGCGTGTCAGACACTTTTGCCGTGCCGTCTAAGGGGTCATATTTAGTCTTCTCTCGACAGAAAATGTGCATTGCAAATTAGATTTTTTTTTAATTTAAGATTGCAGTGATGAAAGAAGTAGAAAAACGCGTAATACTTTGAAAAACCAACGCACAATTGTGGACTGAGAAGTTCACCTCAGGTGAGTCATGATTAGGAGCTGACCGCGTTGTGTAATTGGTTTTACTGATCAAACACAAAGTCTATAAAATTAGAATCACGTCCTGTTTTTTTTTGTTAAATTTATTACGTAATTACTTTGTAATTTTCTCTTATAATTTTGTATAATAGGCTGTTGATATATCTTAGGTGTCCAACTGCCTGTCATGGGGTTCTGTAGAACGATAAAAGAAATCAATGTATCCTGTTACATTATTAAAACAGAAATTACTATTATTAAACAGAAAAAGCATTAGTGGCTTAGCAAACAGCAGAACATATATATAAACCACGCCTATCTAATAATTTCAGTAAGAAAAAATTAGGTTTCCCGCTGTAATAAACATAAATGGCAGCCTCTGATATATGATCCAAACTATTTATGCTCTAGAAAGGAAGCTTCTGAATATTCAATTGGATTCAATTCAATGGATTAAAGGTAAATACTGTTCTTAATTTTCAATAAAATAGAAAGATGAAAGATGCAGGCAGAACACAATTTATTGATGAATGTGAGCGGTAACAATGCAGTGAAGAAAAAAGCTAGAAAAATTGTTATAACTCGATACGCACAAACATCACTAACGGGTTACTGAATGCAGTTCTTATTATGTGTTTTTTTTTTAAATTAAATGATTATGTTCGTTTTAAAAAAGGCGAAAACAGAAACGCTGGCGGAAAGCGGCTGAGCATAAAAGGACAAATATTTAAGGCTGAAAGTACACGATCTTTTTGATTTAAAAAAAAAATTCTGACCCTATTCTAGCAAAGAAAATTAACGTTATCGCACAGGTTTCGATGATAGTCAGAAAAATTCAGGTTATGCAAATTTGGGCAAATTCAAATTATTTTGAAGGAAGTTAAGCAAGTCGAGTAGTATTCTGAAAAATAGCAATTATATTGTTATAAATGTATGAGCATAACGCAGTAAGTTTCGCAGTAACGCAAAAAAGGTGACAAAAAGGACTTGTGTTTTGATCGTCTGTTGCGAGCTAGTCACCTTGTCCTTGTATATATACTTTACGTAAACCGCATTTAACCAACAAAAATATTATAATATAGTATAAAATAAAAAAAACGATAAAATCAAAAAAAGGATGAAAATGAACTATTTCCTTTAAGCAAATGGTTTAAACGAAGTAAGCTCGAATCATACAACAAGTGTTTAATGGAGTCCCTCCGTAGACCTAGGAAGTGACCCTCTAGTCAAGTAACCTATATAATAGTCAGCAATGTGTCACAAATTGACTTTGCTGCACTTGCTGTAGATGCCACATACTCTCGATTTTTGGTCTGTTCCATGTATAAGTAACAATTTCAAACGAAGACAACACTACGTTATGCTTCTTTGTAGTCTATTATATTTGCGGTAACCGACGTAAATGCAGGACGAAAGCTAGTTGCCCTGTGAAAATCATCAAGTAAATCGAGTGAACATCTAATTTTGATATAATGTCTGTTCTTTTTGTGTACTCGAAAATCGGAAATAAGTAAATCACATATACTGGCATTGGATCTCATATTTGGGTAGTCGTCACGTTAGTGTGAGACCTTCAAATGCCTTCGGCCATTCCGAGCAGTCCTGTGGATCGTTTTTGCGGAATAGGGCCACTATCTACCTTTTTTAGATTAAGTTGGTACCTTTTCCTGTTTTCGATCCTCAGGGCATAAAAAGTGCTGTTTACGTACACAAATTCAGTGACATGGCGAACGAGTGCATCCGAGCAAAGTTCTAATAGTCATAAAAATAACTGGAGAGTTGTATGGTTAATGGTGGATATGCGATATTCGTTTGAAGTATAAGTAACCCGGTGTAAAAGTATCAGTTACCTATACCGGCCTACATAACTGCATTTAATGTAAAGGCTCCCTTTTTTTTTGTTTTGAGACTTACTCAATATAGCTTCGTTACTTCGTCATTACGGAACCGCCTAAAAGAGGAAACCTGGACGGCTATTAAAAATTTAAAACGCAAAATTGATACATTTGAATTTTCTAATTCTCGCCGTACGCGATAGTATGCGGTCGGCACAATCTTTCTAACTTGAGAAAATCTGTACAGGTTGCAGGCTTGATGACGTGGCTTAGTGCTTCTGGGGTTTCATGTCTATAACATCCTTTTATAAGCATAGTTTATAGCAAACATCTGAAATACCAACAGATCCTTGCATAAAGTTACAAACTCTATTCAGAGTAAGCACGAAGATGATTTTTCCCTAAAGTGGAATCAAGTTTTATTTACGATATCTTTCCAAATAGTACCGAAGCGTTCTTCGCTTGGTGAAGAATAATGGTAAATCACGTTGGCAGTTTTCGTTGTTCTGACAGAAGCTAAATGATTCAAATCTTTAATCTTGAAACATTTTACAGTTGGAAAGTACGACGATAGCCTGTTAAGTTAGAAGTTTTACTTAGAGAAACAGCTCTGCACATGTAACAGTAGTTATAGCAGTATGACCGATCTGAGTCTGCTAACATTCATTATTATTACGTTAATGGTTCAAGTCCCGCCTGTGACACATATACTATAAGAAACGGAGATGGAAAAACTGAATGTAGCAATAGAGAATAGAGCAAGAACATCAAGCATTTGAAATCAACGTTCTGTACTAAGATAACCACTAAAACGCATAGCGTGTCGAGGCTACGTACGTAATCTTATAATGCAATTTTATATTCTTCAAATAGTAACAGATTATTTTAATTCAGTCCTACTCTGCTTATCGAAAACACTTGAGAGACTGCTACTATTTCCTTTTTTTTTAAATTGCACCTATTAATGATAAAATCTGGACTCGTTTAAAGTCGCTGACTTATGACTTTAACTAACCAGCGGGATCGTTATAATTTTTACGTATATAAAATTTTACATATTTTTCGGGTGAAAAGGTTCTGAAAATCGTCTAGTATGACCTTCAACGTTAACATCCAAATGATCGAGCAGGCTGCCTGTATAGTTTCGGCAGTTAGGTTTATCGATGGGTACTCGCTTGTTAAAAACATTCCACCTTTTATACAAGTTATCTCAAAGCTACAGCCAGAAACATTGAGTTTTGAGAAGGATGTATGTAATGCTTATATCTACGTTTTACAGGTTTATTATTGCATTTTGCTCTGCAATGTTATAGTCATTGACAATGTTATGGGGACGGTAATAATGACAGTGGTTTGTTAGTTGAGGAGTAAGTTAACGTATATGATATACGACTGTGTTACGTTGTAACCGTAGCTAAACCGTGAGCGGCGAGAGCCGCTACCTTAGAAAAAAAGTTCGCAGTGTCCAGTCTGTGTAAGAGCTTATAGTGTGGGTAATAGCAGCACTCTTGAAAGTTAAATTGTGTATTTACAGTATGTAGACCTGGAGGGTGGCAAATGTTTACCATTCAATTTATATGAGAAATATGATGTTAACAATAACGAAAATCATTAAAACCGTTATATAAAAATCGAGCTACTTGCCACGTACATACGCCGACATATATAAACACGCTAAAAAAATATATAATACAACTACTTTTTGCTCTACATCCTAATATGGGTGGGTTATGATCTACGGTATTTGGCTGACTCAGATGCACATGCTCAACGTAGACGACAATGATTAACTTGCACTGATTTTTGTAAGTATACGTTAGTAACTTTATTTCAGGTTAAACATATACTTATTGTTACGAAGAGGAGGGTTTCGTCTGAAAATCTAATACATGTCTTTGAGTGTACTGTTATAATAGTAGTGAACAACTTGAGATCTAGGGGCTGCTACTATTGTTCTTTTAGAAAAATAATGCAAAAGCTAATTACGTAATATTCCATTAAGCGTCTGGCTTTATACGTCTCTATGAAATTCATTTAAATCTTGAGTATTATAAGAATATATAGCAGTCTGCCGTAAGCTATTAGTGGTGCCAACCTAACCATTACGAGGACGAGTTGCCGGAGCTCTCAAAATCGATAGTAAGTCCTGTCTGACGGTGCCGTCACGGCATTTTGTACAACCCTCGCGGAAACTTTCCTTTTTTATTATTCAGCTTTTTAAAACATATTAATATATAGTAGCTGCGAAAAATAGACTAAGTGATGTCGCAGTAAGAGAATGCTGCTAGATTGTCAATAAACCACTGGGCGTACCGCGCGTTCAGGCCGCCTTCAAAGGGCTACGGTATCTAGGTTTCTACACCATGAAGTACAATTCTCTTGAGCACCGAAAGAATATATAACAGTTTGCTTTTAACCATACTATTTGCAGCGAAAGCTGTCGCAGTACTTGTGGAGCCGTTTTTTTCGCATAAGTTTTCTGCGATCAAGGTTAAAGCCAAAATGCTATAATCGCCAGTTGCAAGCTTTCGAACTTTCTGTCTAGAATCAATGTGTTCATTTTCATTTGATATTAATTAAACTGGCCTTTCGTTGAAGGGTGCGTTGAGAATTTCATAGACATCGAATGACCCCCTTGCAGAATTCGTCCAGTGATCCTCCGACACATTAGGCCTTGCCCTGTTGTCCTGCTGAGCGGAAATTGCGAAAGAAAAAAAGAAAGAGAATATTGCTATCACCTTTTACAGCGGATCCAGTTTATTTTTCCGGATCTGTGTTATCCAATTCGTGTCACGTCCAGAGACTAGACATATGATAAACCAGAGGCACGAGGACCACTCGTAAAGCACCCTACAACTTTTCTAAAACAATCTTTCTAATAGCGTGTCCTTCTTAATACAGTCCATGCTAAAATCAGAACCGACAGTGGCAATAATCGAACCCTAGAACTCTCCACAATTTTTTTGTTATAGAATTCAATATTTATATGTCTACTGGCTGGTCCTAACTTACATGTTACTTTTCGGGATCCGATTGGCGAAAATTGGGTCGTTTTGAAAAGCTGCAGAAAGCAAAAACTATGAGTGTCGCTGTACCCACAGAGTTGTGGGGTAGAGTGTTGGGGTTGTTAGGCATCGTAAATGAACAAAAACAACGTAGATTACAGATGTACTTAGCTGCGGTGCATTTGAGTAGCTGTTGTTTATTTAAACTTTAGACGTGATTATAAGAGTTCTCTTGTAGCATGCCATTCGAATAGTGTTCCAGGGTGGTTCAAGCTACGAAGTTAGTTGCTAGGATGTAGCATTTCAACATCGAGGTGCTCAAGGCTGTTCAAAAATGGATAATGTACACCAATACAAACCGATAACAACATCTAGATGATGCAAGTTTGAGGAAAAATTAATTTATTTAATAAATGTATATAATCATTTTTACTTACTTCAACACGAAAGCCGTTCTAACTTGTGTTGGCTTGTTTTTCCCGCTTGTACTTTCTCGCACAGGAAAAAATGCATCCAAGCGCTGCATACAACACGTAATATAGTGTAATGCCCTTGTGCTTAGAGATTTTGCACAGCGAGTTCCACTCTGAATCGAGGAAGCTTACTTGGAGGCATGGCGCCGATGTGTATAACTAACACTCATAAATGAATCGCACTTTAGAGATATGCTGCAGCATTTATTTTCCATGCTTTTGGCAACCTCTACCTTTTTCTTCGTTTTGGAGAGCCAGGTCGTTTAAGGGTTTGCTAGCCGCCATGTTTGTCTCTCATACAGGATCGCTACCTACCTTTTAGGCTTTTCCTCCTGTACATCAAAAACTAACTACGTAACATTTTACGCCTTGCAAGTCGCATGCAAATGTGTCTCGTGTAATTCCCTTATTCGGCTTATTTCATACTTGCGTTGAACTGTACCAGTCGCCGCCTCGCAGAGCTGAGCATTTTTCGAACCTGGGTCGCTTGGACGAAAACTCACCCATTGTCTTCGCCTGCCTTCTGCATGTCCGACACAAACGATTTGTCACACTGCATCGTTTTGTCAGGGCTTTTCCCGAAAGCCCTTTTAGAGGGTTTCGCCTTCCTTGTTTTCGCTTAAAACAAACGGCGTTTGCATCAACGATTCTGAACACTTTTTTGAAGTGAGGTTACAAGAGGCCACAGCGCACGTTGTTATAACCGTCCTATACGGAAAAGCCGACAGGCGCAAGATTCCCTTTTTCGGAAAACCTACTTTTAGTAGCAACACTCATTCAAGGTCGACCTTAGTTCAACAACAGGGAATCCAACCCTAGTGTAGTACGAAAAAAACTTCTCTTTAATGAGAATTACGCTGCATTTGTCAACTCAAAACGTCGACACCGTTAAAAAAAACTAACATGATCTCTGATAAAGGTAGACAATGGAGTCATAGAACCTGGGTAGGCCGTGAAGTAGTGTTTGGTGATATCAATGGAGTTTGCGTGCATACTATAGCAAAGTCCATAGCTATCCATTATAATAGCGACTGCTGAATAGGACTATTCGAGGACATTAGAGGACGCCATAACCATCAATATAACCACTATAATCAAGCATTGGGAGATAATTAGATCATATAACATTCCTTTTTCGTTCTATTAGAGTAGACGACAATAGGCATTGAGATCGTGCAGTATGCTACAATAGCGAACATTACATATATATATATAGTTGTTGGCTCAAACTCAAAATTTTGAACTACTGTAAAGTTTCAGTAAATTTTTTAAAGGATATCTAGGATAAGGAGGATCTAGATATACTTTGTCATAGAATTTGCTTATCAAAGGATGTAGTAGCAGTTAGTCACGGACGTCACGGGTAACGATGTAAATACAAAAATAAAAAACTAATCATACATACACATCAATTTCATGGAATAAAGGGACACGGTACCGCTCCCGATGCATTAAACGCGGGACGCAACAAATTCCATAATTTACCTTTTTTAATCGTTAAGAAAAATTCAACAGGATTTTCAAAAAAAAGAAAACAAAATATAAGATGATTCCTCAAATCTACTAGTTTCGAAACTTCATGTTTACTTTACAAGTTAGACCAACATTGTTCAGTGGCAAGATGTGAGCCATACGCCGAAATGGTATACCAAAATAGTAAATATCTGAGATCGTTTATGCCAATTTGATTGCGTTTGATAGACGGTATGATGATACACGGTTGAAATGCAGTAAGCCTTGTAACTTTTCCGTTCCGTTAATTCGTTCGTTATAAAAGAAAGTCTACAGCATTATAACCACATCAGCCGATGGTACAGTTTCTGTTCGATAAACAGAAACGTTATTGAACAAAGTATAGCAAAAAAGACGAATAAGGGTTCCAATACAATACAGACATTGCCTTTCTGCGACGTTTTCAGTCTTTGAGAGGCTTTGGTCCTGTACGAACAACCCCTATTATTAACGTCTTCAACTATGATAGTATCAGAGTCCGAACACTGTGTTCACGGACGACAAAGTTAAACGATATTTTTCCTGCGACTGCTTAATCAGAACTTTCAGAAAGTTTCTGAACAAAACGATGAAATCTCTGACTAGGAAACATGACACAAATTGATCTACCTTATTTATTATGCCCTGAGCTACGAGCTCTAATCGTATTCTCTGAGCCCCGATGTGTTGCAACTTTCAGATTCGTTTATTTATCTTTTCTTTAGCTGTCCTATACACACATATTCGACGCTGTGGATTGCGCGGCCGAAATAACGGCAAATCAATGTTTTTATTATCAGAGAAGACACAAAACGACGTCGTCCTACCGCTGTTTCAATTGACGACAGAATATTTAATAAAAAAACCATTGTCTTGGCAAAATCGGTTGGTAACAGAGCAAGACACAAGATTAAAATAAAGATTGACAGAACGGTGACTTCGCAAGAGAAACAGCTACTACCGCGTTACGTTGAGAGCAAGCGTAAAATAGGCCATCAAGATAAGCCTAATTTAACGCGACCTGGCAAGAGATGTCTATCATGCATAGTGCAATCGAGGCCATCGATGATGCTTTCATTGGGGTTTATCCGATTTATCCAATGGAAGATGTTGCTTGGTGTACACTGTTCCCATAGTCAATCGTTAAGTGAACACTTTTTTTGTACTTTATGCATCAGCCTTATACTGTAAGAGGTGCAATTATAAAATGACACGATGGTCGATTGAATTGTAAATGAAGCTCCGTGATGATATCATGAAGATGATGTCATCGTGTTAAAAAAAGCCGACTTGAGACAGGTCGGCTCTACTCAACAGTTCGATACAGCGGCTAGAAAACAACGTTCACGTTTAAGACATACACCCGATTTGTTTCGACAACTGACCCAGTGATTTGAAATATGATTAAAAGGGGAAATAAATAAGCTACTGAATCCGTTTTCGAACCTCTACGTGATAACCCGTACGTGTAAATTAAATGTTTGCCAAAATGCCGCGAGATACAGAATTGCGTTTAGCGGAAAAAGGCCAGATTCACACGATAGACTAAATGTACTAAAAGTACAGCAGCCAGGCACTAAGCACATGAATTGTGGATTTATCGAAAGCCTGTACATATATGATTTTTTCTGCGTTTTTAAACGCAAAGGCCGCTGTCGCCAATTCGTAAAAAATACATATATGGTAAGCGCGATTTTAAAATCTAATTGTACATTATACAATGCATCGGCTAATTAATACAAGATATCGACTTACCTCTATACCACCTTTAGAGCTTTCATGTAGGCTGAAGTTCTGAAGCTCGATCACCTATATAGGCTCGCCTATCTTGACAGCTGTGGCAGCTCCTAGCATCTACCGTACGAGCAAATCCAGACAACGTAGATGTGAGCCTGCCCTATCAGCCAAGTTTAACAACTGCGACAAATTACAACAACAGGAGACAAATTGTCGCGTGTAGCAAGCAAGGCAGACCCAAATGCAAAACGCCGGTATCATATTCTCTGTGCGTCGACTGAGGAAACGGCTAGATGAGCTCCGAGATCCGTCGCATCCGACCGTGCGATCTGCAGTAGGCCGTTAGGGTCTATGACTTCACTAGGTCGATCATTCAGAGTTGTCTTTCTGTCCTCTGAGAACTGGCGAGGAAACCAGTAGGCCGTCGCTTCGCTCTAAAATTAAAAGTATTTTCGTATTTCCCACCATCAGGATGCATATGCATGTGACTGTCATTTGCTTAGCTTGGTTCAGTCCTGGTTCCGTTCTCTGATTAGCCTATGGCGCCCCGCTGTCCCCGGTACGGTTTGTGCGCGCTCGCATTGAGTTGATGTATGCTGCTATGTCCATGCCTGACGCCCACCACGAGCAACACTCGTAGTAGAATTGTTGGTTCAGGATCAGTTGCAATCTGCCTCAGGCGGAATTGGCTGAAGTTACCAGTGCGGCTGTATGAAAGGTTAGTTACCTCAACTTCCATTACAACTCCCCTTAGTGCGACGGTTGAGCGGTGTTCGCTAGTGTCTTATTAGACGTAGATATGCGGAGGGGGAAAAGTTACGTAACAAATTGTAAATCATGCTAGTAGGCTACTCCCAAGCTACCAGACTAAATAAGTAGAGCGCTTTGAGTTTGACCAGCTTTTTCGCAGAAGGGAAAACGAATTTAACTCGAGAACAAACGAACATTTAAATATGAGTATCTACAACATGAGTAAATAACGTGTCTCTAAAGGCATCGCATCACCATTAACCTATATTGGGTATTAATGTGTCTGTTCAGAACGAACGGTCAAGCTGAGTATAGCGGATACTGCAAGATAACGTTATAAACATTAAAAAAATATAGAAAACTAAATCAAATAGATAGATGCATATAATGAATATGCTATTACTATCAGGTAAGATATTTTGAATTGTACAATAAATAAAAAACCTTCGCCAATTTTTTTATTTCAAAAGCCTATTCAATAGTTTTATGCCAGAGTGATTAGTTCTACTGGTTGGTTACCGATAACAAAATACATCGCAGACGAATCAACTAGAGAAAAAAACACCAGCGCATACTGCGAAACGTAACTTTTCATACTAATAGAGTACTGTTCTGTATCGTTTACTATTATTATTGCGATTGTCATTTAGACACACACATATATATGTGTGTGTAAACATAACTTCTTTTATATGAAGATACAAAACTTTGTTTTTCTCTTGAAAGCGAGCAAGTTTGGTTACACCAGCATCAATTAACCCCTAAAATATGTAAATACGTCATACATTAGAAGCGCGCAAGTGGCAGACCTAAAGAGTTGCCACCTACAGCGAACGTCGCTCGTATGTAGCTCCACTCCCCCATCCATTGGTCACCCCATTTCAGTTTTCCCTGCGGTTTTCGCCTTTGTTATTATCCAAGATAAACTTGAATTATATTGGCATTGCATGTGATATCTGCGTGTGTCGCAAACCCCTTCACTATTAAATATTATTTGGAATTCATTTCTTCATTCATTCATCAGAAATATAGGGCTCGGACTTTTTTGTTCAGTGAAGTATTATTTTTTTCGTATGTCTTCTCCTGAATAGGTCATTTCTGCCTACAGTTAAACGGTCTATTTAAAAAACCCTCCTGCTACTTGAACATGTTTGCTAGAGATGCCTGCCCCCTGCTGTATATTGAACGTCAGGACCGTTAGGAAGCACACGCATTAACTGCCAAATACCAGGGGCATTAAAACAACTAAAAAGCAACGAATTCATCGTCTTTTAAACGATCTTCTTTCTTACATGTTTCTTCTTGTGGGCCTGGTCTCTAATTCCTTCGTCTGGTGCGCGTGCGGGCATTCTTCCTTAGCTTTATTCCGTTTCTCTGTCTATGCATCACACCCAGTCCCATAAGTCCTCTGCGTCGTAAGCGGTATGGTGTGACGTCGTTCTTAACTTTTATGTAGAAGCACAAATTAAAATTCGCTCATTTAAAGAACAGGAGAAAGAGAGACCAAGGTGGACAAAGAAGCAAGTAAGGGTTCTTGGGGGTTTTCGCAATCGGTGATCGGCTTCTATATTTTCCCCGTCTTCGGCCGGTAGGCTCTCCCTTGCTCGCTAATTATCTTTGTGGTACATGGGTTACATAGGTAGCGCATGTACGTCCACAAATATACGCACACGCAAGAAATGACTGTCTATACGATACAGCAAATAATTAGAATAGTTGGGCTAATAATATATATTAAGTGTAATAGTATGTAGTAGTTTGGCGGAAACGAACAGACGCTACAAAGTGAGTAAAAACAATAAAAAAAATAGATGAAAAACGAAATTAATGGTAGGTCGCCTGTTCGAAGGCAACAGCTGTCAACGAATTTACATGTGATCTCTCAAGGTAGCGCTCATGCGCACCGTTTTTTGCACAGGCGTTAAGTTTAAAAATACTATAACAATATCCATTACAATAATTAACGAAATGTTATGTTGTTGGCTAGATGAGTTGTGTTCAACTGAGATTGTTGCTGCTAGCTTCACGGAAGCGTTGACGATAACGCAACGGCATGGTAATTGATTCGCTTATGGTTAATCAAGATGGCGTCAGCGATTTTCGGAGATGCCTTTTCTTTTCCTATTCCGCTGTTTCTCCGTGGGGGTTCTTTAGCTTGCGGCTGCGTTCGCGAGCTGTTGTTGGCCAATACTCAAAAATTAAAATGATGGTTCTTTTCGGTATTGTTGAACTTAGTACTATGTCTTCCTGATAGCGTATGGGCACGAAGTCGCTGTTTGGAGACGATTACTGGTCGAAGTGGGTTAGGGGATGTACTGTCATAGAGCAGGGTTCTCTTTCCGAACCGGAGAGATATCGTTCTTAATTTTCATTAGATAAATAATAATGGCAATAGAAATAGTACCCAGAAGCCAAACAGTTATAATGGCCGTAGTGGTTAATATTTGATTATTAAGTGCAAAATCTAATAATTACTGTGGTACGCCGCAATAATAGCTAATTGCCTCTTGTGATCAGTCTTCAAGCAGATGAAACGAACAACGAAACAAGCCACAAGAAGACAGGTAAATGCGGCTAGGGGAACGGAGTCATTCTCTTGCAATTGCCAGTAGTCTGCTGATCCATTCTCAACTGAACCAATTGAGAAACAGGATAAATAATAAGGTATTATTATTCAGACGTGAACCGAAGTCGAAGCCTGCAGCGGTTGCTAGAAGGCCGACCGTCCTGCACCCGATTGGAAATTCTGCTGATCGTGCAAGACACAGCTTAATGCTACATCTCGAAGTCCTAATACTGCCTCACCTCAATAGCATCTACTGATTGTGTAGATAACAATCGACACGAACAGTGACGACGATCATAGCCACTGCAATAAGCACCACGTCCCGTCTCCTTTAGGCTATGTGGGTCCATATCTCACTGGCGCAATAGATTAAATAACCAACAACCGATAAAAGACAACTTCTTAACATCGGTGCTGACATTTCGTAAGCCTGCTTCTTGAAGTAGGCCCAGCCATTCTATGGCTCCCCACGTAAATGATTGACTGTGCCCATAGCTTTACATTGAAACATTGTCGTATTAAAAGATTCTCTTCTATTGTTGACTTCTACAGCGAGTAATTAAAGCGAAAACGTACAGAGATTTCGAAAAATGTGTACACTTAATATCAGTATGTAATTAGTCATTCAATACAAATAGTAGTTAGATTTCAACTAACAACGCCCTGAGCTCTGGCCTGAGATGTGGCTTTAATTTTTCGAATGTATGTAGTAGAGTGAAGCACCCCCAGAGACGCACAAAGGGTACGTCCGTTGTTCCGTCGATGATACAGTGAAAACGTGTTTGCCTGTAAACGAAGTAGGCCTATGCCATCACCCCTATGGCAGGGCAGTAATGTAGGTTAGGATCCGGGTCTAGGCGTAAAGTAATTACCTAAAATTTTTAGGTACATTCGTCGAATAAATGCATAGATTTTTTTCCACTCTTTTCCCACTAATGGCTGTTATTTTGACATTTGTCGTTACACATCCTCAAAACAATTTTACAACAACGCTACCGAGACCTGCCATGCAAGGGACAGCTGAGAATTAACTATCGAAAGCGTTTTTGTCACCAGATAGTTGTGTAGAGTATATTTCCATATATTCTATTTTAGCTTTGGCCTGATTTATTTGTCAAATACGTCAATAAAAATGTTCAAGCAATAAATTGAGCTGTCAAACGAAAAACCGCTCGTCTAACTTTGACTGATTCGATAGCAACGTTTCCTTGATTAATAAAAGAATAATTTTTGTGATCCTTTGGGGTATCGATTTGGCTTTCAAGTCGGTAAGTTACACAGACAATACTTCACTATAATGCGTATAAGTTTACCACGCCGACAGTGTAGCCGGCTCTTTAGATTGCATTATGCTCGTAACGCTATTTTAACTATTTCCGTGAAGCTAGGCCTTCTTCGCGATCCGATTTCAAACCTCGAAAAAAGACGGTCTTTGTAGGTCGCTCCAATATGGTAGACAATACAGACTGCAAAACGATTGTGGTTGATAAGGAAAGACATGGAAATCCAAACTGCCAGGCCAGGGATAGCCCGGCTTTGGTGACCGGCTTAGGTAATAATAGACCATAAAAAGATCATCAGCCAAACAAATGATTCTGAGTGATCCGATAAAGATGAACAGTGCTTCCGGCCCTTAACAAACCTAATTTTCTCTCTCGAGTCGTTCGCAGAGTACCTCCAGCGTTTGGTATGTATTAGATAGGTCGGACAGTGCCTGTCGAAGGCGCGCAAAAAATAACAAAAATTCAGCGCGCATAATCTATGTTAGTGAGTGTTACTCCAAACATATAGGGCAAAGCGCTGACTTTGTCATCAGAAATTTACTTTTCGAATACAGTCTGCTAGCTTATTTGTATTCCATATGCAGCACAGCTATATAATCCTAGAATCTTTTTAAGCCGCACATGTAATAGAATCATTGCAAGTATTTTGAAATCTATCTATACATATATATAAATTTTGAACGATTCGGGCAAATCGATATTAATAACTAACTTGACATATAGTTTCCCAAATGATTTAAACAAACAAATACCGACACGATCTCTATCAGGAAGCTATCTTCAAAGATCTTCGCAAACGTACATTTTTCGAATACATCCAACGCGAGAGCTTATTGCGGCTGTCTTAATAGATCATTTTGTCGCGTATCAAAGTAATCATTTTCTACGTGTACTTTTTATAGGCCCATTAACTTGCGTTGTGTGTTCGGTCCCGCCGTGCAGTTTTCTCTTCGTCGACAGGTTGACTGGTAGGGCCTTCGATGGAGAACTCCTGTTTGCATTGATCTGCTTCGGTGAGGCCGACAAATAGCTACAGTCGAATGTAACAACGCCTCGAACTGTACACCGGAGAATTGAACAGCATCGGCAAGCGATCGATTCGAAGCTGCAAGGCTGGACGCATCGAGGTTGGGAGAACAAGCCTGTAAGGCGATCGAGATGGGCCACTACGCTGGCGGCGCGCTGAAAGGACGCCCTAACTCCAACAACAAAGTCATGCACAAGAACGCTTACAACACAGGTAACAAGACAACTAACAATGACACTCGACAGAATTAGAGAAAAAAGAAAAGCCGAACTGAAAAGAAAGAATGAAGGGTATCAATAGAAAGGGCTGGAGGGAAATAGGAACAAGGCCACACGAATAGGGCAAGTACAACTAAAGAAGACCAAAAAAAAAAGATACTTGCGCGACAAAAACGCGTTACGATCCCAACGATCTAGAATGAAGTCGGGAAGAAAAGGCTTTTGCTTTATCAGAATTCCTCAGAAGGTGAGACGTAATGAGGAAGTACCAAAGGGGCGTAACCGAATCCGAAATACGGTCTGATATCTGTCTATGAAGATAACGCGGATGTGAGCGCTACCCTGAAGCGAAGATATCGAGACGATATGCTTTCCAATTGAGGGGTCTGTTACGAAAGGTGCTATGTAAAGTGAATTCGAGAACGGTAGCAGGTGTTGTTGGTGCTAGGAAGGGAGGTCGGTGATATCGAGAAAAGATCATTTGCGTTACAGTGTCGGGCTATATCACAGGTTCTGCTCAGCAGACAGGTGTATCAAGATGTATACAACTGAAATAGTTCAGAAAAAAACGTTCCCACAATAAATTTAAGAGATATGCCCCCTAAATAAAAAAAAAAAAAAGCTAATGAAAGCTTTTTGCATATTTTTTAAATAAGATTGCCAGCCGAACCTATTTATGAAAATGTTCATTTAGGTTTAATAGATCCTTGGGTTGCACTTAGTAATGGGTTAACTATGTATCTTTTGTAGCATGTATACGGAGATTTTGCTGATACGTGTGCAAAAGAGGAGAGACAATCAGTCTACCAGGAAAACAATTCAGCTTAATAGGTCTGCTATCTCGCATGCAGTCAGATACATTTTTAATAAATAAATTTGAAACTTATACCGAACCGCCTCGAACCTAGACGCAATGAAACGATTTGTTCTGCCTGTCTGTCTCGATCTGCCTGTTTATCTGGGTGAACCATGAATATTAATAATCATATATCATGCTGTCACCTACTAAATCGTACTAGTTGTAGACGTACCATTGTCTGCTGGTGCATAGGCAATAGAGTGATGGTATAGACACTTCATGCGGCTGGCCCGTTGCGCGCTTGCTTTCCGGCCGTATACTGGTCATGAAGCAACTGGCGGTTGGCTGCTGGGTTACTAGTGGACGTACAAGGCGTGGGTGTTTCCTTACGTGGCTTTATTGGGGGCGTGGGGTGGAGAAAGAGGCGACCTTGAGGGGCGTCAACGCGGTCCCCCTGCAGACGACCGACCATTCCGCGCTGACCCGTTTGCGTTAGGCTTCTGTTGGTCCGTTGGTTCTTTGGCTTGCTCCTGCTTTTACTGCGGCGATGGCTTTAGTGTGTTGCTACTAACAGAAGCTGCAGTAGCATGGGGGAGCGTAGGCGTTAGCATTGTGACTTTGGCGGTTTCATCACCAACGGCAACATTAGGAGCAACAGCACGTGCCGCTTCTATGCAAGTCTTCTTTCCGGACATTTGTTGTGTCGGCGCCGCCCCACTGTCCCATAGTTCTCCTTTTCACCGCAGCAACTAAGGCCACTTCATGTCGCGCTGCCTACCTACATTATACGACTACCCAGGAAATCTTACAACCGTTTCCTTCTAGCGTCAGTAGCAGCCGGCGCTCTTACAGTCACTTTCACTAGGCCTTTGGAACCTAGCACTGTTGTGATGTGAGCGGAACGGTCCAACCATTGGTATGTCTCGAGGACGTTGCCACCATGCCCTGCCGTTCCCCGACGCTAAATTTCCTTCTTCGTGCGGCTATATTCTCCTCCTTCGAGATCATGCCGCCATCAACTCATTCCCTATATTCAATCGAAACTTTGTGCTGGTTAGTTCCTTTTCAGCTGGATAGGACTAACAGAATTGAGTGTGCTACGCTCACTGTGCTGAGCGCAGAATAGAACAGCCTTCCAACCAGCTAAAAGTTGGCAACTGGCCGCAAGGGTACGATTTCCGGGTTTCGCGGGCCTTTTTCCGGAAGGGGTCCGTCATTGCAACTGACTTGCGAACATACAACTCGTCTTTTCGTCTGTTGATCCTTTACCCAATAGCCCCACAATACCCGGCTCTGATATAAGGGCTGCCCCCGGGTTAGTGGCCGATAAGCACTTAATGTGCAACGTTGATATTGGTGTTTCGTGTTCACTGCAACAACGGTTAGTTACGGACAGCAGTGGTAATTTACAAATGAACATAGTGACAGATGCCGTGCTCTGCAGAGGTCCTGTCTACCGAAAACCGACTGCCAGCAGAGGCTACTCACTGATCTAGCCTAAATTGTCAGTTACTGAATGCTCTCTGGAAACCCTTCCTCTCACTCTGCTTTGCTCATAGACGGAACACGGAGTGATAAAAGAAGCTGCTGCTGCTTCCACTAGAGAAGATTTGCTGGATGCTTCTCTAAAGGGCATCGGGGAAGTGTGGGGGATGCTCACATGTAATCGCACAGCAGACGTATGTACCGGACGTTGCTGCTGATATAACTTGTGTCGGTGGCTCCCTTGGGGCTGTTCTCTTTCCACTACCCTCCGATTCTCTGATCTTCGCCGGTTCTCCCAACGTTGCTCGAACGCTTAATTTTTGTCAGCGTTAATTTCTATACAGAGCGACGGACAACATCAAGATCTCTGCGGACCCACATTATCGTTTTGGAAGAACAAAAGTCGCGCGGAATAAATGGTCACGTATGCAGCTTCATTTCATATCATGAATAGTAGGAATTAGGCAGACGCGTTGTTCACTTCATTAATATCTTTTTTACTAAAATTAAATGGCCAAAATCTGGTAGAGATATATCAAAAGTCGTACCGACTGTTGAGTAAAATTAGTTTTTATATGGGCATCTACTTCTTGGTCCTTCAATATGTCTTTAATATGTTCACGAATCTACTTAGACTGTAGTCGGAATACGAAGATACAGTTACCTAAAAACACACCGGTTGAACAAGGGTTTTACCAATTTTTGGAAATATAGTAAACTCAAAACGCTGCTTATCTTCTTTTTGAAACGTAGTTTCTTAGGAAATGTATTACTACGGTAGTACGGCAACCGGAACCCTACGTATTTCTACAATAGCGCGGTTTCGTTTATTGCATCCGTCCCTTCATATGCCACTCTACACAAATTGAAAATTAAAAGAAACCATTGTGGCCCCCAGCATTTCATGATAAAAACACATTTCATGATATTTCGTATATTGTCTAGGCAATGATCTTTGGCGCCTAATCGTAACTAATTTTACTTTGTACCGATAAGGCCATAAATATGCCTACCGCGTCTAATCTTACAGCTAATCGATTTGCAGTGTATACAGTTAGGCTCAGGCTACAGCACTGTATTAACTCCATGGTTTAAATCTCAAGATTCCGTAAGCCGGGGGTATTAAAAGGGTTGCAAATTGGAATCCGTAAGTTCAGGCTTTCCTATTTTTAGCATAGGAGAAAACATATTTTTCACTCTAATTAACACGAATCCATTGGGCTGCTATCGAACATCAGACAGACCACGAATTATGAACGTATCGTAAATCGTAGGAAAGACTTTATCCATTCTTACAGCATTATTTATCTTCCACTGGCTCCGAATGAAGTTGTTCACGTAGGGAGTTTGTCAGACACAGTGTCCTGCTACTGGTTTGGGACGTGATCGTGGCTTATGCGTGCTGAAGTGAAAATAGAGTAGGGCTTCGTCGACTCGAGCCGCCGCTAACAGGACCTCCCAAAAACAAGCCTTTTTCGTCTCCTTTTTCGTCTGATGACGTGTTTGCGGTGTCAAACAACGTCGACCGAAGTTTCCTATCATCCGCTTTCACTTGGCAACGTCGAAGCAAGCGAAAGAGCAGAGGGGCCAGGGGGAGGCAGCAAATGGGAGGTTCCCCTTCAAGACGCGAAAAAGCCGAAGCCTCTCTGTCGAAGCTGCTCGGCAAGTGGCGAGTTGTGACGGTCGCTTTAAGAGACTGCAGTACGCATCGTTCTCTTCCCGTTTCTCTACGAGACCACTAGCGTATCAAACACGGCCCTTTCATTGACGAAAGCAGCTTAAAGTAAAGCAGACCAGCGAACGTCATCAGGTGGCCAGTAAGTTGTTTCCGCAAGCTTTGAAAGCAGGGCCAGCATCTCTGAGCGCAGTTCCTGCTGTCATTGATGTTTGTGGAGATACAGTTGCCATTGCGGCTCAATACAACACAGACGATCGTACTGGGCGCCCGTTTTTCTAGATAGAAGACTACAGCAATCATTTTATATGATTTATGTTATGCTGATTTAAATGATGATGATGATGATTTAAATTATATGGCTTTTGCGGTATAATAATGCGGTCTAACAAGCTAAGATCTTCCCTTCTGAACGACTAGAGGCCTTTAATGAAGTGAGATCTTTGTTGATTTTTGCTATTAAAGTTCATATTAGCCTTGTTAAGATCCCTACAAGACTACTACATTTATCTACATATATACATATATATATATATATTCCTGGCGGATTTCAGCCTGGAGACCTGTGATTCCATGTGTTGGGGACTAACGGGTCGAGTACTATACTACAGCGTAATTAAAAGTAGATACTGGCATGGATTTACAATGCGAAAAAGAGGAATCATATTGCTTGTTTAGTTATGTACCTGTTGCTAGTTGTTATCCTCGTGACTCAACAGCTCACAGTAGTTTTTTGATGTAACGAATCTGCCTGACATAGATGCTTGCCTTGCTCAAACAGGCTTAAATTCGTAAACGCTGCTGTTGTTTGAGACGGATTACCAATATCCGATATGTCGTACCTCGAAACAAGCTGCCTTCCATTGAAATTAAATCAATTTCATTCAGACTCAACCCTGTTTTCTAGCGAAGTAACAATGCAAATAACTTGCTTTCCTATTTAATCAAGACCACAATTTAAAACAAATCGTTCTTTAGCGTTCGGGTTGATAATTTTCCTGCAAGATATATATATACAATTTTGATCATTTTAATTGTTAAATGTGTTTAGTATTAGTTAAATGTTAGTATTATAAAATTACCATGAAGATCAATTTTTGTAATTTTTTATCATCTTCTTACTCAATTCTGATTTATCATAGTTTGGTATCGTAATAGGTGATTTGATCATGAGCATTTCTGTCATGAATCTTCCAAATAGGAGCTGGAAAAATCTGTCGTTAAGCCAATTTTAGACCCTTATTCGCCTCTGTGGCCGTTACGTATCTATTTCTAATTCAATGAACGCCGATTTTTTTTTTTTTAGCATACTTCGCCCATTATATATATCTATATATAGCCTATTATATATATTGTATATAGCGTCCACTCTTCGCAGTTGATCCCGGATACGGACATTGAAATTCTACGGACGACTATAAGGGCCGGTAAAGAAACATAAAGATAGGCACCATATTTGACCTTTATAGATGTCAGTGGCTGCAAATTTCGATGGTATTAACTGTGTATCAAGATATTTCGCTGTTTAAATAGTTTTTAAGGTTCTGCCCTAGTAAAATTCAGTTTGCAATGTGAATCCGATTTAACAAATGTTCTAGCAACGTAATTCATCTATATTATATATATGTATATGCAAGTTGATGATCATATTCCATATTAAACGCACAAATATAAGATGGCCTATGTAGAGCCTGTTCGAAAACACCTAAAGGCATTGATCGGCTGTATATTTTGATCGTTACGAGGTGAGTCTATGAAGCTTACTGCCACAAGGTCCTACGTAAGTGGCACCTTCCTGGCTGGCCTTTTTCCATCCATACTATATTTTTCTCGGCAAAAGTTGGGGTAACAAGTATAGTGCTTGTATCTGCTCTTCTCCTTACCTCCATTTGCCCTCATCGCCGTATGGGAGTCCTTGGATTTGTTGCGCCTCTCTGCGTCGGCTGATCTCAATCTGCCCTCAATCGATAGAACAACCTGGAGTGCGAAAATACATGCACACATACCGCAGGGTGGTAGAATACAAAAGGCGGCTAAGCAAGTGCTGTAAAAGTGTGAAAAGAACGCCGAATTGGGGGACCCATGAACTTACCGATTTGTATGTGTACGTTATGGCCCATCAGCTTGTGGCGTCGACGTTCACTAAAAATGCAAACTATTGAAAAGGGGCTGGAAAACGTTTTGTAAGTTCGTTAAGAGGAGAATGTAGAAGAAGAGGTAGAGCGGGCCAGAAATGATCGGACGGTTGGAGAGTGGAGTCTTGTTCATGATGGGGGAATGAAAACGGTACTCGAGGGCAGCAGGCATTCGCGCGTTCTATGAAGAAGCTCTTATCAGACCCCAGCGCCGGCCGACCCCTATGAACCATCAGGCCAAACGTTGTGTGTTGAACAGTGGCACGTCAACCTGCCGCTGTCCTTGCTTTCAGCATTATCTGGGCAAACACAAATGATCAAATGGCGCTGTTGGCTCGCCGGTGTTTCGCGGTGTTTAGAAATGTGTTCGAGTGGCTGGCCGCAACATAGCAGCGTGCCTCCAAACTTCAACATGAAGGTTTGTGTCATGTAGCACGTCGTTGGCCTTTCTCGAGGCGCCACCAAGCGAGGTCTCCAGACACAACAACCCTTATCGCCAAGTGCTAGAGTAATAGGGGGCGTTATCTACCCTTGTAGCACACTTGAAGGCTTCAAGAACAGCCACCATATCTTCACGCCCCCACCCAACCGAAATTAGTCCATAAATAAGTGTTTGCAGACAAGTGCCAATCAACATACGGTGAGGTTATGCAATTCGCGAGCCTGACCATGGTAGACGCAGACGGCACCGTGCTATGATGCCGAATCCTTCTAGCTGATTTAAGATACATACGTTGCAATTGAATACTTTAAGAAAATTCTTTCTTACATCTGATACGTTAGGTATTGCGTGCGCAAAAGGACCTCGAGCTGCGCATTGTTAGTTGGGCTAAACCAAACGAATGCTTCCAATGGGGGTCATGTGTATGCACTCTGTAGTTAAAGTTTCCTATTCGTTTTGCCGTTTCCTTACTTCGAAAATAAATGGACTATGATGCGTATGCGAACAAGCGTCATGCCGGAAAGAAATCAAACAACAAAAAGTTAACGAATTTCATTAAAGACAAGTTATTAGGGTTTCCATAGGTAAGTAGCTTATCGTGTGAAACTCTCAATATTACATAGATGACCTGATATTACAACCTAGCTGACAATATGATCTACCATCTACATAATTATAACTATATTATTGTTCACACACTTAAAATACCTCTTAAAAATAGTCTATCTAGAAGAAAGTCGCTTAATTCTGATTCTTGGCAAATGACTGAAGTTTATCGGCCTGCCCTTGTTACAACACGAGTAATAGACGTACAAATTTTCTAAATTTGGTAAAGTAGAGGACGCTTTTCTCAGAGAGTCTCGGAGAATGCACCTTACTGTGAGACGTGTCAAATGAGATCGTCAAGCGGCGAATATTTTTAGCGGGCTTTCAGCTGGATTGTCGTTATTAATTACGTAGACCATGGTTTTTGCTTTTTATTTTTGCTATTTAGTGAAAAATTTAATCAGCAGCTAATGAAAGTGCTTCTTATTGATAAGTGCCGCCACGAACCTTCCTAAACACAAAAAAATAATTTAAATTTATACGTTTTTTCATGTCCAAACATGCCTTTGAAGTTTCTCTTTCATGGAACCACTGATCTACTAGTCGCTAAAATACGAATTCCTCTAAGAGCCTATATATCTATAATTAACACACATATGATTCAACTAAAAAATGTACATATTCGCTGGGATGATTATGTCGTGATTTTTAATCGTTTATCTAAAAGTTGGTGTTGTGCTTCTATCGAAGTTTCTGTAAAAACAAACGTTTTCACAGACATTTGAATTGTACTTTTTGCTTAACTGTCCCTTGCATAATAATCCTGCGTAGTTGCCTTTAATCGTCTTATTATCAAAGGGTCAGAGTTTGATCTTTGAGACAACCGTAATAGGGCAATTTTATTAAATATTATTTATTTAGGCAACAACGAATAATATTCAACGGAGGTGCTTTGTTATTTCTGAAGATTGCGCGAAAAATAACCTATTCAGTAACACTCACCGTGTTCCGAATGACGATATATGTAAGTGGACATAATTATACCTCTGTGTAAATATTATACACTGTTAATATGTTGATGTATACATTTAATCTTCTGTAAATAGTGATGCTTTCTAATTTAGGCCAAAATGTGTTCCTTTTATTGCATTTATTTAGTCGACTTGTTAAAAAATAATTCCGTATATATATATATATATATATATATATATATATATATATATATATATATATATATATAAGTATTATTCTATCTGTAATTTGCTAGTTGTTGAATCATAACACGATAATATGCATTGATAAACACTAAATAAGTGTAATTTTTAACCTGGTTTATAGGAATTTATCTTTTCGGTACTTATTTTCCTTGTCTCTCTCTCTCTCTCTCTCTCTCTCCCTGTTGCTTTGTCGGTTTTCTATTTGTACTTCTTGTTTTTTTTTTATTCCTTCAACTTTAACCAGATCTCCAATATATCGACGGCCGTCAACCTGTTTCCGGCTTCCGACTTCCGGTTGCCAGTCATCGTATGGCAGAATATATCGGAACTGTCTGTCTACGCGCTTTTGTCTGTGTCCGTTTTGCATATCTAAATTAAATCAGTATCGATTTATTCGTTTAAGTAGCTCGTATTCTAATTCCCGATTAAATCCGACGATCCAAATAGTAGCAGTTCGAGTCGCTCTTCAATAGTGAGCACAGCACGTTCAAGGGAAGCGGAAGCGCTGCTAGAGCCATCAGCGGTAATGAAGAATGACGAAGTTCAACCGGATCTCTGGCTGCCGTAATGGCAATGAAGGCGACGTTCCGATTTTAAGACCGAAGCCGGCGGATAAAGAATCGTCTTTTCTGTCGTCGCCGATCGTTGTGAGGTTCTACCGTAAAACTAGAGTCGATAGCTTCGAGTAAAATATAGGAAAATAAGAGAAAAAAGAATACAACAATGTAAAGAAAAAGAATGAAGTAAGAGTCTAGATAAAGGCTGCTGCTGCTGCTGCTGCTGCTTTGCTATGAATTGAGATCTGCACCACTCGGCCTTTTCACGTTTCGTATTGTCGTCTACTGATGCTACGTACGCAGAGCATGGGGGTCCATTCACTTCGAGTGTATTAATAGTTATCTTATCGAAGAAAAGGACCAGAAAACTCTGTACTATCTCTTGATATGTCGTTGGTGCATCCATTCCCCAGCTTCGACGTAGTTTAACGAACAAGTCTATGAGCAAACGTATGCGCACACTTATCAATGATATCTGCCTTAACCAAGCCAAAGGGGATGAGACACAAATATCATTGGGATATAATTTTTGGCGAAGCGGATCGATGCAGGACAATGTTATAGTTCTAGTAATCATTACAACTAGAGCAATTGTGAGAAGTGAACGAGGTGTTGGCACTTTCCCTAAGGTGCTATCAAATACATGTAGAATATCACCGATATATAATGATAGATATTTTTGTGTGACAAACCCAAAGTAAATCTACATGGAACCGATCAGAAATACGAATACTGAAAGTGGAGTGTAACTCTTAATTTCGTCGAGATCAAGCACTTGAAAATTAGTACAGAATATCCCCACCACTATGTGTCCGTGTGGTCTAGCCATATGATCCCAGATTCAAGTTTGGTCACTTCCGTTGCACTGAGGCCGCTTCTGAAGGCCAGCAATAAATTGCCTTTTTTAATAAAGACATATTAGATTAATATGGATATAGATAATAACACCTAAATGAACTTGACCTGCTATCGGAATACGTACTTCAAAAACGTGCGATGTATTTATTGGCTTATTCATTTTTGCATTACTGGGTTTCAGCATCGGCCCAAAAGCGCTACCGAAGATTTTTGGTTGGTCTTATTAAACGAATGATACCACACGTCAGTTGTCCAACGTCTCCGATTAACTTAATGTCCTCTCTTTTGAGCATTCATATTGAACAGGTCAATTCATCTTGCGTTCTCTCGACGATGACTACTGCCACATAATTTAAACCTCACGGCGTTCGACTATACGTGAAATGGGGTGAACGGACTGAAAATTTTGGATGAGACCTACCAGCAAAATTGCGTCCGTCGTATCTTTTGTTGGCTGCAGATGCATTGATATTAAGCTCGCAAATCGTTTCAACAATCTTATGAATTCTGCTTTAGATAAGTCTAACAAAGTACTTTGTCTCGGTAGGGCTTCGAAGATCTGCAGTGGCTAGCTTCACACGCGTCAGTCGCGCAATCATTTTTTAATTGTCTTCACTTTCTAAATCTTCTGTGACATACGTTTGGTAAAGAGATAATCTATCCATTGATTAGTGAGCACATTGTCTACATATCCTGTTGAGAATGTGTTCCGATGGCAAGTCTCTATGAAATCGTCTGTAGGTACGTTCGGTCATTAAGCCTATGAACGTATCGCGGCACTGGACCAAGATCGGTCAGTCAAGCGGTTCCTTCACCGTTGCCTATGCACTATACAGTGTAACAACATTACTGATGTGAGACAAACTTTCCAATCGTAGAACATTTCTGAAACAGACCACTCCACCACGACCATTTCGTAGTTCGGCAAATCGAACAGAAGGACAAATGAATTTACGAGATGAGAAGGTAAACACGGTATAGCTCGTAAAAAAGAATACAAATATATATAATGCTAAACGTTTTAATCACAATTCTGATTGTTTCTATATTCGATGGATCAATAGAGGTCAGCGCTTTAGGGAAATGCTAAACTCAACGCTGACAATAGACGCTCGTTAAAGGGACATCTAAGCAATGCTCTCGACAGGGGGCAATCTAATATTGTGTCGAAATCGTATATGGATTTAGTTCTATATGTAAACAAATAATAGGCCGAAACACGCCGTCAAGTACGTGACGCTTGAAATACATAACGATCCGCCGTCTGATACCAAATACTCACGCTATGAGTCTCGGTCTCCATTAATCATGCACAAATGTAAGCACGTAAGATCTATGATATTTTTCTACTATCGTCACAAATGTGGCAGACGCTGAATTATGCTTTGAAGGCTGCCCCTTACAAATGGTGGGTTTTTCTTCGCTCTACGACTGGAAGATCCCTAGAAGAAGTCCTAAACTATTATACCATTGCAAATTTGTAAATATTTCGCTGAAATCTTTGATAGGACGTAAAAGCGTGAAGGTTGCTGGCAACCAGTTTTTGTTATAGCTTATATTATGCCTGTTTCCTATTTGTTTTGATTTCTTTTTTGTTTGATGGCATTACACAAAGCTTTAAACAGGCACTTTTCCAAAATTGCAAATGGATGTTAAATTTTATCTATGGTGAAATAAAGAAATAATTACTAAACGTCATTTTGGGATCGAAATGAGAACTTCGTAATTGTTACGTTCAGATTCCAGTTCACTTTGTCGCTACCAGTTCCTACATACACCATTTATTTGCAGATGACACTGCACGAATATACCTTTTGCGTAGTCTTCAACCTTTTTTTAGGGAGCGTGACCTTTCTGGTACGTAATCCCAATAGTCTACCCGGGAATTGCAGCTAAAAATATTGTTCGAGACTATATCTGCATAGACCTCCTGGCGAAAGGTCCGAGTCTCTATGCTTAGCTAATAAGAAGCTAATTACTTCCCTGCGTGTAAACATATTCATTTATTATTTTTCAAGTATATGCGTGGATTTTAATAATTGCAGAATTTATGTGTACATCTGTTAACTCCTTACGTTTTCATTCTGTCTTCATCTTTCAGCGGAAAGTCAGTTACAATCAAAGACACCTTAAGGCTTTCGCAGGTACTACGTGAGTGCATGTAGGTCGATCTTTCGATGCGTGTCCGCTACTCTATGGCCAGAAGCAAATTTGCTAGCACTATAATCGGCTGTCGTTACTCGATTGCATCATGCGTGGGACCCGGTGCACGTCCCTTGTACGTCCTCGTGTGCTCCATCATTCAAAATGGCCTCGATTTTACCTTCTCACAAAAGCGGTTTAACCCTCTACTTTGAATATACGCTTAGAACTACTAGTATTATTTCTTCGCATTCCACTTCTACTATCATCAACTACATCGAAAGCAACAAAAATTAGGCGGAGGTGCTGTAACGCTCGCGGCTTACATTGGCCATAAAAGAGGCAAGACGCAGTACCCAGTGGCCTCCTTTCTTTCATCATTTTCTGTCTTTCTTCGTGTTGTTGACTGCGCCGCCGTGTAACCACGGCTGGTAGCAAGATTAGCTGGGTGTACCCCCACTGAAATTGCGGGTCACTAAAAAAATAATAAAAAAAATTAACCTGACCCAGCAGAAGTGCTTTTAGGACAGGGCGGTCTAAGAGCCAGCTTAACGGTGCGGATAGCTCCATTATGAATAGGCAGTAAGAGGAGGGGAAGATAGAAAGCATAGTGTAATTGGCGATTCCCGGCGAGAGCTGGGAGACCTGCAAGAAGGCCAAAGGTTCATGAAGCCACCAGGAGGGTACGACAAGATAGAGCAGAAGCATAGATCCATACAATTGTAACAAGAGGAGGGGAATTAGCGGTTCAGGCATAGCGAAGATAGCCCGTGAGGGATAGAACCGAAGAATAAAAGAACATTTTGATGCTAGTGGGCAATGAACTGCTGAAATGCACACAGGCGCGACGGTCGTCTCAAGTGAAGGCCGCACGAAACTGACCTTCGTTTCGCTTTCCAACCTTTGGTCTTGCGTCGCAGTCGGGCGTATCAGCGAGCCAGAGAAGAATGAAGCCGCGGAACAATAGGCAAAGATGAAGGCAGGAGGCGAAAGCAGCGTCGAGGCTCGGACTGAGAAATCTAGGCCAAGCGACGTCCGACCTGCTCGCCTCCGAATACAGGACGATTATGAGAAACATAACCAGCCATTGGGGTAATCATGAATCTTACGTATGCCTCCTGCAACCTTTACCTCGAAAACTGCTTTCTTCCGATCATGTTTTCTACCTTTTCTTTCGTACACCAAACATTCCCTGATACGGGTTGAGCGAGTGGAAGTAGGCTGAAACTCAAAGCTGCACCGAAGCAAGCAGTAGTGGAACAATTACTACTGCCTATAGTGGCAAATAGACGACATGAGACAAACAGTGACGCGCTGTCTATCGCGCTTTAAGCGTGACTGAATGCAAGTGTTTGATACGCCAGCGACTTCAGCAGAAATTTACGATGTCACGCTTACGGCCTTTCATAGGCTTTTGGTGTGTTCTCTTGTAACGTGCTTCCGTAAGTCCATCATAAGGAAAATCACTCGTGTCTTTAAAAAGGGCCGGAGAAGGCACCAGCTATGGGGTGCTACCGATCTCGAAAAGTGAAAGCTCTCCGTTCAGAATCCTTTCTAGAGACCTTCGGAGTGGACGTCTCATATACACAACCTTTTGCGCCCGCTTTCGTTTAACCTGCATCTGCATTCTTTATCATTGTAAACTTTCGTGTTCCTTTTCCTTACGCTTTCCATACCCGTGCTTGCACTGCACTGTACTGCAGTTGCCAGGGTCTCGAGGTCACTTCCCTTTTTATCATCCCCTTCCGTTTGGCGTATAAGTGTCTACTGCATCTTTTCATTGGTTTGAAATTCGCGTCGGCAACGCACACAACGCGCCGCTTTATTATACGAAGGCAGTACATCCAAGCCACGAACTATTGCTAGTACTTTTAGCCGTACCCCTCCACCTTTCTGTTTTCTATCCACTCTACGTCTATGTGGCAGTGCATGTTACCACTCAGCGTTGCCAGAATTGTCCTTTTCCCCAATCTATGGCGTAACGCTATAATTACCGGTAATATTCGTCTCTCTAGAACGCGTTTGTCGCTTTAAAAGTCGGGCCATTTGCTGTTCTGTGGTGTCTATGGCATTCTTTGGTGGCTAAGTTCGCCGGCACCGCCTTTGCCAATGCGAGGGTTGTCATAGCTGTAAGTCTGCCCAATAGGTTGACCAACCTTCATCCCCCTGATGGTGATTTATGAGTTATGACTGTAGCCAGAAAAGCAGCTAGCCAGCTTGTTATTTGATTCCATAGAACGGGCGTAGGCGAAGCTACCTTCGACCATGGGTTGGCGAGCGCTTGCGGTTCTTGCTCATACGGTTTAAAAGTGGTTTCGTTTGCTCTTTGAACTTAATGTGTAAGCTGAAAGGCCAAAGCTGTAGGAGAATCGGCCGCCGCTACTGCTACTGTTGCTGCCACAACTAGCAGGGTGATATTATTCGTTGCCGTTGTCATCGTCACACAAAACGAGAAATAAGAGCAACGTGGCAGCAATCGAGATGGGGCGTGATGGGTGGGGTGAAAGCGAAGATCAGTAAGAAGCTGTTGGCCAAAGATAAGTTCGTAGCCACAAAGTGACGTCTTCCTTTACTTACTTCACTGAAGCCTTGCTCTTTCATCGGTCCATCCGCTTGTTTCCCTGGAGCGGTTTATTCTTGCTCCGACTCCGTTACGCACGAAGGGGATACCGCTGGTCATCGCACCAAATTGCGTGGAAAAGGCAGGTCGATGTCGCAACGTTGTTCGCGGTTCTTGGTGGCTCTGTCCTCCCGAGCGACACATCCCGATACACTATGGCCTTCCGAACAGCTTCGGTACACCATCCTCGTCTCGTATATACCACAGCCGACGTTCCTTTGTTCGTTTCCGACACCCGCCACCACAGATCCGCCAGTGAGCCAGCCAGGCGATGCTGGCTAAAGAGCCTGACAGCTGATCCAGATTGTTCTCAACTGTCCCAAGCCTCCATCTGCGCCAGTTGCCCCTAGACCACTTCTGTCGGCCGTGTTCCTGTTTTCTACAACCTGGACGTCCGAGTCACTTAGCATTGCCGACAGTTCTAAAATATCCAGCCCGGCAAGGACCTACTGAGCAGTTTAAAGGTAGTCAGCAGTTGACAGGTCTTTCTCCTTGCCTCCTTCTGGTTTTTGCTCGATTCTGCTTTCTACTGCATGACCAGATCATCCAGTTAGTAGCGGCAGCTGTTATACCATCTAAAGGTCGAACGAGGCCTAGCAAAGAAAGAAATGGGACGGGAACAGAGGACGTTGTTGAAAAATGATAACGATGTGGTGTGTTTATCGGACCAGCCGGCTATTTTGTCGACGTAGTGAAAGACAATACTTCGCAAGGTTTGGTCGTGTTTACGTTCATGAAGAAGGGCCAACGAGGGATTCAGAGCCAAGGCCAGAACCGACATGGTCGTTCACATCGAGAAAAACAACGCATCAGCCTTTACGAGCAGAACGTGGGTGCGTACAAGTTTTGTAATCGTTGTACGACAACGTAAAGTTAGAAAGGTAGTGGTAAATAAACTTGCGGATTGGGGACCAATTTGGCCCAGTCAGCTCTTCCTGCTTTGTTCTGGCTTATGGAGTTAAAGATCGGCTTAATTTAATTAAGTGTTCAGCGAATCACACATTTTAGTGGAGCGTCTCGAACCACAACATTACAGGTAAGTAGAAATACCAAATAGATATTTTTATACCAACTGTTTTGTAACGTAGTCATGAAATTTCAATTTCTATTAATGTACAGCTTGGTTTCATTCAACGGGTGTATTCCGCTCTTTGCTGATCTCAGCCCTTTGGGGTCATATTCTGACTCATTAATATCTCATAAATTTAATTGCGTAGATGGTCTGAAAACTAACTCAAACCGCGTTCTTCTAGAGATAGTATTCATAGTCCGACTGGTCTTTTCGCAGGTAGCACAGGTTTCGAGTCCGTGAATAACGAGCAGACGAAGCAGAAAATAGATCGAAAACTAAGTAAAAACAATAATAGACCGGCTCGCGTGCATCCCTACGGCCTCGCTACGAGTAAAAGCTACAAAATACTTAAATCTGTTCACTCTTTTATTCGTCGACTTTAAACACTTGTTGAGTGCAACATCATCGATGTATCTGAGCGACTTTACGGCCGCTATAGATCGATAGATTGAATTGGACAAGTCGCACGGTGACATCGCTCCAACTCATGTGATCAGGCACGCAATGGCCTGTCGCAGCGTTTTCAACACTGATGACGTTAAACGCCACTTGCTGCGCATACGCTTACTGGTCCGACCGATACGCTACTACAATACTGAACATTCTTTTTTTACAAGTAACATTTTTCAAAGACACTAGTTATGAAGCAATCAGCGATCTTAACTTATTAGACCATTCCGCCATGAGGTACCGTGCGTAAAAAAGACTCAGATAACCTAGCAGCGAGTCAACGACTAAGCTTGATGATCTCTTATTCTATCCGTCGCTCCTCCTCACCGATTTTTTGTCAACCGAGTCATTTAGTGGGTCAAACCTCTATCAACCTTTTTGTCTCTTCTGAGTGCACAACAGTGCGCCTTCAGATAAATGTTTACTGTTCGCGGTAGTACTGCATTAGCACAAGGAAACGACCTACGTATTAGCAGTGAGTGTATACCCGTATGAGTATATACGACCTGTACTTCCCCAACCGCGCCCCTTCTCTGACGCCGCTCAACGAAACGTTCGATAGCTCTTCTTGTTACATATTGAAACTCTGGGGTGGAGGTCTTGCAGCGAAACAGCAATCGGAGGAGTAAAGCATGAGTGACTTTCATGCTTGGCCTGATAACGGGGGTATTCTACACAACTGCTGCTGCCGTGGCAGCAGCAGTAAACGCCCGCTGCGGTCATGGACTAGCAAAAGAAACACTGGCTACATAATGATTACTCATTATACCATTGAAGGCCTTGAAGGACTCAAACAAACAAAAAGCAAGGCGTTTTGGATTTGAGCCCAGAGATTCGGTTGGATTTACGTTTTAGAGCTCACTGTTTTCCGTCTCCTCTGTTTGCAAGCGCCTATTAGCAGGGTTTCTGTCCTAAATCCACTTCTTTTCGGGAGGATCCACCGTGCTCATTTTATCTCAGGGCGTGGCTTCACTGGACGCAGAACGTCGTCTTCGTTGCTTGTCAGCGCTTACTTCGTCGGTCGGTCGGACAAGCGGACGATTAGTCGACTGGCTATCCCGCTAACCGTTCACGTTAGGTCTTCTCCTCACGGTAGTCCTCTTGCTTGGTAATGTTTTGCCTTGGGGCTTCGTGCAAGGGGGGTTAGGCCAAGAAGAACTATACGAAGGTAGGTGCAGGGTTTGCAGATCAGTTGGGTTAATGTGGCACTTGCGGTATTGGCTATAAGCCCACCAGCCACTATGACGGACATGCTGCTGCTGCTGACAAAATTACGTCATAGAATGTTCCGTCCTGCATGATGTAGTATAAACTATGTAAGGCAGGGCAGAATGGGAAAAACGATCAAAAAGAGGCAAGGCGGTATCGATCAAAGCAATTTACAACGAACTACAAAGCATTCTATAGCAATATGCTGTTTATTGGATACAAAAACATACATTACGAAAATTTAATGCCAAATCCGTGTTCCGTTGCAATCCTTCCGTGTATTAGCTGGTCAAGTGGTGTTTATTTTGTAGATACACGTTATGCGTAAATGTAAAAGTATATTCAATGCAAAAGGCAAAGGGAATGGCATAGTAATCGCCGTCTGGAAATCGCACTTGAATATACATCAGGTTAAACGACGTCTACCTTCAATAGATCGCGTGCTATCTGAACGAACAAGAAATAGCTTCAATATTTTCATCTATTACCTGCTCTGAGATTTATATGACCCAGTCGTTTCAGATATGTATCTATGGCTTTGGGGTTTTTGTTAGGTCGTTCATTATGCCGAATACATTGTGGTCAGAAATAGAATTGAAGGTGGCTTCCTTCAAGACCACGAACATCTATTTGCTGTATTGTAAAGATTCCTCTACCTAAGTATGTCAAAGACACCCCAGAGGTATATACTAGTAACTACTGTCTAGTTCCTTATTTATCATGGCTCTACAGAAGTTTAAAGCGCTCTTGTTATAGTGGAAGTATGAACTTTTCTATATATGAAGCAACGGTAAATAGTTTGCCATCAACAGTTGCTGCAGTTTTCCACGAGCTTCAGCAACAAGACTGGCAGGTCACACTATAATGAGATGGGCAAGGGTTATAGTACGTACCCCATTTGTACGCTTCACATTTCTGAGAGATCCTGTTTTAAATACGTCTGCCTTTTTCCAAGCTATATCAGCACTACGCTTTGTTATTCGTTGTATATGACAACCAGAGGGTGACCGTGTTGCTTTCGTTAAGCTTTCACGCAAAAGTTGTTCGGAACAAGGACTGAAGTCGTGGGTTGGCATCGTATTCATCGTTGGTTCTACAAACAACTTGACAGACATTTCAGCCAGCATTTGCGACCTCAGCCGCCAGACCCCTTTTAGCCAAATGGCCCAAGGTCTTAAGGGCGTGACGAATAGACTTGATAGTTATTAAAGGGTATTGGTGAAAATAGCGGACATATTTCTCAGTACATCAACAACAATAACAAGACGCTCCATGAATTATGAGAATTACCAGCACCGTTGGTAATTTTTAAAAGTTATGAAACGAACATGTCTACTACTGTAGAAATCGTACCTCATATCCATTTATTACTATAGAAGAAACGACACCGTAACCCTTATCTAGCTAATGTGTAACCGATGGGACCAGAGAAATGGGTGATTTCCCATAGATGGGAACATTCGAATCAAACGTTTTCAGTAACTTGAGTGCAAGAAACTTTGTCGTACATTTACAAGTCAGTACCACATACGACAAATACGATGAAGTATTCAATTTTTGATGAAAGCCGGCGCGGTTCTTGTGGGACCTTCCGCACTATTACCATATTTTATATTTGTAGCAATAATACATTTTGCAGAACTCAACTAGAAGAAGATCGTATCGTTTTTGGAAACAATCTCAAGAAAAGCCACTATAGGGATAACTAGTGAGCGGAATTAGCTTATATCGAGTTCAAGCTACTAAGTGTAACGGTTATTTCGATATGAGCCAAGATTCAAGCACCTGAGACCTCGACGTCATAAGGAGTTCATACGTGAAACTTCACGATTAATATTAGCGATCGAAAAGAGACTGCGTCAATGCCCAGTTATGTGTAGCGCTCTTCATTTAATTAGTTCTATCTCATAGTGATATGCAGATAACGGAATGCCAACGAACAACCGAGTAAAGTTTGAACGTCACAGATTTATGTTGTTCCGGTGCTGATCTAGGGCACTGCTGAACCTTACAGCGGGATAGAGGAGCCTGTAGCAGTGGGAACTTGAAACTAAAAGATTTCCAGTCTCGTCGAGCACATGCTCACTGAAGCAGACGCCAACATGAAGATTTGTTAATGAAGTAAGTTACAGTATTTTCATCTTATATGGATCGCAAGGAGTAACCAGAGAAGGCCCGCAAAACCTACATTCGTTACCGGACATTTAAGACCGGTATGTATATAGATCGTTATTAGGCAATCGTTCATTAATTGGCCGTAAAAAACTAAACGTCTTAAACACATACACATACTTAATATTACTCAGCTTCTTAATGTTTTAAAAACAGCGCAATAACACATTAGCTATTCCGTCAATATATCTCGTAATATCCACTGGCAATCTGTACGAAAAAGCACTCCAACATGAGTTAGGGTTATCGTAGCGGCCGCGGTCATCTTTGGCGAGTGCTAAAGACGTTTGCATTCTATATTATGCGCCGTTAGTTCTTAAGGTAAATGGTCCTTATGAGTTTGGCTATACACAACAGTCAAATTAAGCTTTATCTGTCTTAGTGAAAGCGTACACATATATGTATTCTAGTAGGTATTTTGTTTATAGGTGCAATTAACTTGGCGACTTCCCTAAACCAGAAAAGCTTCTACCCGATTTATAGCAGGAATAGTCCGCGCGATTCTTGAGAAAAGCTATCTGGAGCGGCAAAAAGAAGCCCAATAGCTTTGTTTCCTCACAACGAGCAGATGTAGATGATGTTTTAGTAGATCCATTGCAACTAATGGACTTGCTATTAGAAAACCAGAGACAACCGTAAGTTCCAACCGTTTTTATTCACTTTAATCATTCAAGTTAATTTTAAATCGTCTCTATTTAGCCACGAATTGCTCCAGAATTTATCTTCTGCATCACCAAATTACGATAATGCGATAATAAAAACACATCAAATAGTTTGAAAAGGAAAGTACCTGGAATTTCTATACATACATACATGCATGCATATACATAATGGCCCTCTTCAGTATCTCTGTGATTTATATCTTCTTTGTCTCACGGCCAATATTCGAAGAATATAAGCTTGGAATTTATGATAAAATTATTGCTGGTTTTCACAGCTGTCTGACTGAGAAGTAACTTACAGTTAGAATTAGCAATGTAAGTGCCCATGATAACTTAGCGGTAATGTAGTCTTAGAGAGACACACATGTTCGAATCCGGACATATACATACCTTGTGTCGGAGACAGCCATCACATCCTGTGCCTAATGGTGATGCCGGACGTGAAACTCGAAATATAGAGAATAAGCATTAAGCAAAAACCCATTAGTGATTGTCTGTTAGGGGTTCTGCAAGGACTGTTTTTTTAAAACTATTTTTCCCTTTTACTTTTATGTTTTCAAAGATGTAGTCCTAAGGGCATTGTTTATAAACTTTTTAAACATGAATTTAGTCAAACTGTAGAGTAACTATGTCAATACCTGCGTAAACAAAAAATTCTGTAGCTTTCAATCGATATCCTTGAAAAGCGACACAAGTAAAACCATTGTCAATCTCAGTACCAAAAAAGTGCGATTTTTTCTTTCGGTAGTTTTGATTCTGTCTATGCTCTTGATGATGATCTTATACCTTGAGCTCAATGCGGTAGTTCTTATAAGTTTTTCTTTTCTTTAGTTCGTTCATTACTGAAGTTGTATGTATCAAAATATTCGATATGTTTTGATGAAGACCCTTACTTCGATGTAATACTACTGATTGCGAAAGTTATACATTCCTCAAATCTGTGCAGATCGAACTAGGAACTAGGAACTTATATCTTGTGTTTGGACCGACAAACCAACACAATGAGACAGTCGATATTAGAATATTCAGTAGACCAATTAATATAAATATAACCGATCAATTTTGAATTGTTCGTAGTAACAATTTACCGCACCATGAGCGCTTGTGAAGTCATTGTTACCGAAAGCATTAATAACGCTGTTTCACGCGCCATGGGATTCGACTATCGAGATAATAAAGCTAATAAATGATAACAAATAGTGCTTCAATTAAGCACCAGTGAATGTTTCCTATATTTAATGCCCTTTCCTATAATAAAAGTGGATTTGTGTTGTATTCCTCAATACCCACACTAAACATCGTTTGTATCGTTCACTGAAGGCAAACCTCAGCATATGTAATTATTTTTTTCAAGGCTGTTTGTTAGATACGTCTGTCTGAAAAAATAGTTAGAAAACGTAACCGAGGTTGTGGTTTGTGGTAAATGCAGGGTGATTTTCAGACTATCATTTATTGAAAACAAGATGTTGCTGGTAGGAACAAAGCGCTTTCTCACTATATTGAAACAGACAGCTTCGCTTCGTGCAATCTACGACCTTTAAGAATACGCATTCCCAGGAGACTTTAGTAGACGCAGACTGGGGCTCAGTAAACACTTTTGCCACCTACATGTATATACAGATTTGCTTGGAACGTTACTTACCCGAATTTCAGTCGGCAGAAATATCTGCCCCCTATTGCTGAGGCAGCTTACACATGTGAGATTTTGAACACGGAAGTGAAAGGCAAACAAAAAATATTGTCACCGCCAACAATGTTAAGATGATACAGCTGAGGGCTAAACAAAGTACCAGATTGCCCTAAAACCACCCATGCGCACTTAATTATGTCTGTTATTTGCAAATTAACGGAAACTACCCATACAAAAGTAAATGAAACGTTTGTTCTTTTCTTTTCCTACCGTTTCTCGAGGTGCCTCTTGCATTCTTCATGCAGGTACACATAAAAGGAGTACCTAAACACTAGCTTTTTGTGTTGTGGAAAAGCAAACACTGATCCGTCAGTTTATTATCATAAACATTGTCTGTGGCCCTACAATGGTTTTCACAGAGTTTCCCGTTTTTTCCAGAAATTGTGCGTCTACTAATTAATTAAGTAAAGGTTAAAAAAAAAAACGAACAGTCTTTTTTTTGCTAGCCAAGTTGATTTTCGAAGCAACTCGTTTAGGTACCTTAAAAGTTTCTGAAGCTTATGCCAGAAGTGATTCAAGTTCTTTAGACTTTTTTTTTGGAACTGTTAAAAATGAGTAGAATGTTTTTAAAGCTGAATTTGGATCCATCGTAATGCAAATACCAGATCCGTACAACGGAAAATCGGAACTACTACGAAGCATTAAGCGAAAGACTTATACTGTAAAGTTGATTTTTTTCGAAATCTGTCAACATCGTTACAAAGTTGGACTTTCGGAAGGAATACAATGTGGCATACTTCTACGATTCGAAGGATGAATTAGTGATCTTTGTGGGACTGCTCCGAGATTTACGTAATATGTCCCTCTTTGAAGTCGGAAAACGGTTCATAGCAATGGGAAAGCCACATGGGTAAAGCAGACTTTAAGGCCGTTTCAACGGGAGAACGGAGTTACTCATTAGCAGGACAATGGGATGATCGCAATCAAATAGAAATTTTGTACTATTAACGATATGCTGGCATTAAGTGGAAGACCGAAACTTAACGAGTATTTTTGAGACTAGATCAGCTATTTCCTCGAGTAGTAGAACACATAGGGTACGATGATAGATATCTGGGGGCATCAGTAACGAGGTTGTTATTGGAATATTCTACTAGAAAAAAAGAACATAATTCCTATATGGCGATGGGATTCTTGCAGCAAGACAATCGTAGCGGAACTGTACGCCGAAAACAGCCAATCAGTAGAACAGCGTAATTTGACAGATAAATTAACGAATTCAAAGGCATAACAATTATTATATACCGGATAGCTGAAGTTAAATAACGGTACTGTCTCAAAAAAAGTGCGAGCGTCTAACTATGAGCGCGCAATCGGACTGCAGTTAATTAGATAAGCTGAGTGCTTGATACAAGAGTACGCCATTCAACCCGGCGTAACTATTATAATATTCTAATTAGAGTATGGAAGAACTGTAAACGGATAATGTCATTAAGCGGGCAGGGTAGCTCTAGTATGGTGACAGCTGGTGTATACTGGAACCACAGTACAACTTCGACAGGGTGTGACATCAAGAAATCAACCTATTTAAACTATAGGCATACGCTGTAAAAAAAACGGGCCAAAGAGTGTTAGTCCGTCTAGTAATGCGTAACAGTCTCATATCGATGTAGACACCATGCTGCAGGTGAATGAAAGCTTTGTTTTGCCGAGGTAGCCGACCAGCTCTTATCAGGCCTATCTTAGACTACTATAGAATGCCTGCACTCTCTATTTGAGGTAAGCGGCTTAAGTGGCATGCACCGGTCATGGAGTCGACTTAATGTCAAACTCCCTAGATGTTCACGACAACGTCACATACGATCGGAGGAAGGGCAAAGAGTGAAATTCGTATGATCCATTAGCTGGCGTATTTAATACAGTATTAGTGAAATCTGTATTAAGATTCATTGAGTAATAAAATACGTACTATGATGAGCATTTGTAATGAATGGAAAATTCTATAGTGCAGAAATTCTGAGTTTTCTCATTGTCGTCTGTATATGAAGTGTAACTTTTGTTTTTACAACTTCATAACTGGTATATTTCGTACCGCAGCTATAAGTCATCTGTTCTTATTAAATGTTTCGAGTTTTATGTCTGGCAATCAAACTGCTGGACGCTGTTGCGGACCGCTAGCTCTAGGCACGGCGTTTGTTTATTCAAAGTCGATCTGAAGTTTGTTAGGTAAATACGTTACTGTATCATCGTGAAAACATAAGTTATTCTTATTGTATATGCATTTCCACACAACATATATCCATATTATGATATTTTAATGCCGATGTAGGGTTTCAAGCATACCCAGTAAGCCCACCGTCTCTGACAAACAGCTGTTTCAGTACGTACGTGCAAGCATTAGCAAGATCTTTTACGATGGTTTTTCTATGTTCCCTATCTAAATAGTCGTTGAAGGTTACACGCATTCCTATGCATAACATGGTCTATACAATAAGTCGTTCTCTATAATCTGCATAACGTTGGGTAGCGGTCTCTTACATAAAGGTGTTTTCCCCTTTTTTCAAATATGGTCTTCTGCTATATATACCTAGCCTTATTAAGATACATAGTCTATATCTGCTATACGTCTCCTAATTTATGGCACCTCATCCGTACGACTAGATGTGGTGCGTACACTCCATTACGCTACGCGTCATACTAGATGATAATACTTATGACATAATTCAATAAACAAATTACTTTTACCCGGTTGCAATAACTAGCAGTGGACTACATTATTACACATGATACATAGAATAATGTATACAATTGTTACATGTACAGTTCAATTTTGATTAGGAGATTATGCGGGGAAGGGGCGACAGCGATGGCAGCGAAAAAAAAAAAAAGAAGCACGAGTTGACCTGCTTTATTTGCTTACGGACCACCGATGCCTAAGGCCGGTTTCCAAATCCACCTTAATAATAGGTTGGAGCAGAACAGCGAAAACGCTGTACATAGGCCATGCATAATCGCTTCCCTCTAAGAACGACTTAAGGCTCAATCCTGGGTCGGCATTCGGCTTCGTTGAAGATGGCGGTCGTACGCCCCCTTAAAGGTTTCCTTCCTTTTTTCACCATTTTTGTAAGACGCATAGGCGCGTGCGCTGTAATTATGCTTTTATTCCTTACTTTCGCTAAATACGGCCTGGGCATTACAATATCTCGATATTCCTTTCTGCGGAGTTTAAGGTTTGCGCAACTACCATGCGAAGGACCTTAACTGACGTCTGAGGAACAGTGCCGGCGCTTTGGCCGGATTCGTGTTTTAGCGCTGTTCATTTCTTTGCAATTCATTTTAGGAATCGCTCAATCAGAAAACTAAAGCAAATAATAAACACGGTGTTATTCAGTATCTGTATTTGGAAGCCGCATTAACAATAGAGATATGCTATTATTATTGAAAACTAGAATCTTGTACGTTTTAGCATGCTATACGAGACGACCTAGCCTTAGTTCCGAAGAAATGATTCAATTATGCTGCATTGAAAGTTAACTAAAGAAACGTACGTTGTAACCTAAGATTCTAATTTTTCTTGAGATTAAAGAAACGGGTTGATCTTTCTTAAAATGTCGTCATATCGTACGAGCGAAAATGTTGGCCGCAATCCGCGTCTTCGACTTCAATAAGACAAAAGTAAGTTCAATTTAATTAATTAGTTAATGTCTTGATCTAAGCCGGTCGTTTTCTTATATATTTTTAATGACGAAAGATGCCGTGCCATCCAGCATAGTCGATATGACCTGTGTAGTGCTTATCGCACCGTTTGCACTAGGCACGTTGAAAAATTACTCCTCAGTTAAAAAAATATCTTACTAAAAACGGCAACAATCGTCCCTCTTAATAGGCCAACAAACATCGATGCGTCCGAACATAAAATGGCGGTCGTTATCCCTCTTGGATTGATCGAGGCCGAGTCTACACGTTCCTGAATTAGAAATACAGGCTTTCAATTTTCGTTTCTCTAGATTAGATCTTTAATCAGTGAGAGGTACTAAAGTGATTAAGATATATGCCAATTAAAATTTCCTCCTTGGTTTGCTGTATGTGTGTTTAAGAGACAATGTATCTGAGAGAGGCTAGGAGATACTGATGCACTGCAATTTAGCCTATTTTCGTCAATGTTTCTTATTGCTTTAGCCAGAATATTCCCTATATCATATTTATGTTCAAAAGCAAAAAAAAATTAGATGCATAGTGAGCGTATTAGATGTGATAAATTGTGAACTTTACAGTACGTAAATATGCCTGTGTAAGTTGAAATTCGTATCGGCACTCATTATCAATGTTACGATTTGTTTTCTTAGAAAATCGTTATTTTTATATGAAAGAGTTGAGTCTGATAATCTAGTAGAACCGTACCTTGCGTTTAGCGGAAGAGACGTGCATGTAGACGCCTTTTCCGATTGAAGAGCATACATTCCTTTCCCTTCCGATTTACTATGTATGATAATCGTTTGTATTGCACCTAATACTGCCTTCACTCAAGCTAATGAGTTTCTGATTATCACTGTATAACCACAATGAATATTTTATCTGCAGGTACCAGTGGCAATCCACCGTATCTGTCCAGAATATCCTGTGAGGGAAAAGGAGGAGATAACCACAAATAGCCAGGTTTTAATCGAAGTTGCACCCATTAGCGGTGGCATATAGCGGGGGAGGGGGAGGGGCTGATCGCATTCACAGCTAACATCCAGTTATTTGCTATACACAATAGTGTGAGACGCTGCCATCAAAAGCCCTGAGGGCCGGTTTTCCCTTTTCCTGTCACCTCTCCTTTCTACTCACTGCCATCGAATGAACACCTAACCAGGTACAAAAGTGGGTGTAAGGAAAGTTCCTGGTCGCTTATTCGTTTGGCGGCCTGTACCGAAGGCAATGTAAGCTCAAAAATTCCACTTACGTAGCCTTCTCTCACGCCTTCCCAGGTTTGCGTGTCCTCCGATACCGAGGCAAATATCGGGGTACGGATGACCCGGGCTTGGCCTAACGTTAAGGCTTTTGACTACTAAACACTTGGTTGGCTTATGGGTGAGCGACAATTGTGGGCTGGCTGGCGAAGATTTTTGAGGCCTCGCCTGTGCGATCGACTTTACTTGGCATTTTTGGGAAGCTACTCCCGTTAACCAGCTGCTTCTCAAGCTATCCAGGTACGCTAGGGTTATTAACCTTTTAAAGCTTCATGGTTTGGCCAATTACCCCTCTCTTCACCCCGCTGTCCCGGTTATCCCTGACATTGTTTTCCCCACCGATGATTTTACCTGACGGCGATCTCCTTTCCGTCGGTCTCGGTAGCGGGTCATTCAATCTCGACAAGGGCCACCCATATCCACACCTATTTCTGTCCGTCTTGATCTCTAAGCCTCTTTTACTTTTTGTCGTTTTATAGCTTGAGAATCGTAGGATACCATCATAGCACCGCATCTCATCGCAGCAAAAGGCGTGATCATCCTACTTCTAGTTGAGCTGACTCACTATTTCTTTATTTGCCTACCGCCGTTGCGCGCTTGTCCCTCGTTCACCACCCCAGGTGGCGCCCCCAAGCGGAGCCCCCCGAAATCTCCGCCGATCACGTGGTGGGCGCCGTCCCTCACTTGCCTTGAGTCATTGTGTCTCCGGTCGTCCAAGAGGTCTGTCTATCCGAGAACCAGCCCGCGGCTTACAGAAACCTCTGTGATGGTGCTCTGCGCGATCGACAAGACGGCACGAGTTGCTCGAAAGAACTGCACGCCTTCCAATTCCCCTGGTGCACTTTCGTTTTTTCTCTACTTATAGTGGCCGCGGTAGTAGTGGTGAAAGGGAAACTTCGATCCTGTTTTCGTGTGCTGAGCTACTACATACTAGCAGGCTTGGTTCTCCTGTAAGTACCACGATTGAATTGCGTCTGTGAGTGTGTATCTTATTCTGTTCTGTTGTGCTGTGTGTGGAATCAACGTCAGCCAGGGCCCTCCAGTGGCCCCGGCCTATTGCGCCCTCGTCAGCAAAAACAGAAGATTGCTCGAGAAGCTCAACGAGAGCCGATCGATATGAACGGTAGGTTTGTTTACATTACAAGCTGCGTTCAATCAAGATTATGGTTGGGACATGGTTGTTCTTCCTTCACGAGCATATTACGACAGTATACCAGCGAAAATAAAAATACAAATAATGAAATAGGGCTCGGCCAAAAGGAATTTTCATCGTCCTTGTCGGAACGTAACTTTACAAAGATTTACTTAAGCAGATCTTAACTCCGCTGTTAGATTGCATAATCCCTATCGCCTGTGCCAGCTTTAACGTGAGCGACTAACTAGTAGGCCGGATGAAATCTATTTAAAGCAACCGTAACAAAGTTTCATCTAGTTATCTTCTAGTTATCACGTTTTGTTTACAAACGAACAAGGACCGAATGTGTCATGCATGCGATAGCACACAGGTTAATATAGTTGGTGCTCTGCAGAGAAATCGATACTATTGATATTTTTCAATGTTTTCATTGATTTTTTATCGGTTTTTGTTTGAAAAATATTCTGTTGGTTTACTAAGACGAAAGGAGTAAATTGGCCGTCCACCAGCAGATTCTGTACCTTGTTAGATACTGGCTTTCCTTATAGCTTTCTTTCCCTTACTAGTTTCTGTGTCTACTTTCTGTACAGCCTATTTAAACACACAGATATGTGGAAGTCTGTTTGCATACATAATTTTCACTTCCGCAGAACGGAACCAGTTAGTATAGAACGCCTGAGCGCGAAGAAATCTATATGCAGAATGTTCCTCTAGTATTGAATTTATTGACCGTCTAATGCTGAAAACGATCGTCATTGCCGTGGTATTGATAGGACGGCTACAAGAAAATACCCGATAACGCATCAAGCTGCACGCGAGCCCGTAACAATTTTCAAACTTAACCGTTGCCTATATACGTATATATGTTTTGTGTAGCCAGTTTACGCATTGTTTGAATCTCTGTTAATCCCTATCATTAGTATATCATGATAAACGGCTGAGAAATCGTATCGTTACGATCCGATAGCAGCATGCATTGAGCATGGGTACTCTTTTCTGTAACATGTACATTCTTCGTTTTAATTTGCCTTCGTAAGAAACCATTAGACTTTGTTCTGCTTTGTTCGCTGGCTTGTGAAGCTTTAGAAGGTACTTAGGTTGACCTTGAGCTACTCCAACCGATTCGAGTCCCTTTACTGACGGACTGACTGGCGAGATCCGTTCATCTGCGCCACTCGGTTAGGGCGTAGGCAGCAGCGACACGAGCACTGACAAAGTCACTCTTGTAGCGGTGATAGCGTCGGCGTCCTATTTGCGATCATGCGAATGGGCTTCGAGGCGGAGCTTGAAAAGGAGGGAGCAAGCCAGACAGAGACATAGCGCTGGAAGACGTTGCCTCTGATGCAGCTCTGAGATTGATGAAAACTGAGCAGCACAGCGGAGCACAAGGGCAAGCTCTATCCTTTGTGAGATATCAGCGGAACGGCACAGGAGGCCATCTCTCTTATTTGCGTCCCCCACTGCAGTTCACTCACGCCACGGCGCTACAGGCAACACACTGGGACGCTAACCCGAGGTTCAACGTAAGACCCAAAAGACGCAGTTTAGGTTGATAGAATAATCAGAGAAAGAGAGATAGAAACAGCAAGAGAATGGAGAAGCAATAGACGAAGCCTTCCTTTTTAAACTATCTTCTTTTTTTCCCGCGTAGAGTAGCAATTGAATTACTGTTCCTTTTTCCGTCCAGCCTCATACAGTCGTGATCCTGGCGTCCCTATGAACTGTCTTCTGCAATGTCGCATTGAGACACGAGTGAGCACAAAGGAAAATACTGGGTCGCTTTACGGTGAGTCGGAGTCAGTTGTCAGACTCATGGCAGAGAAAGCGGTGTCGTTCGGTATTGGGCTCTCACACAGCCTCTACTCCATTAGGCGCCACTTCGGTCGGTCTGGCGGCTGTTGGAAACCTTGTTGGGGAGTTTGTATGGAAGCGACGGGAATAGACGAAGTCGGCTCAAAGAATTGTCTGACGCAGCGGAAAGCTCCTTTGCATGCGACACGCCGTTCAACGTTAGCATTTCCGCTGGGACCAACAAAGTCGGCAGCGAGGTTTGAGACGGACCTAGACCCGCGGCTGTTTCCGGTATATCATACACCATCTCTATATATTTGGCACTCAACCATAGGGTCTTCACAACTGCAGCGCTCGATAGGGTGTGAGCAGGCACGTTGCAAAAAGTAAGCAATGGGGTTACATATAGAGCAACAATCAAGTCGTATGTAAGCGGACATCTGCGAAGAGACATGCCGTCATAGATAAATTCGGTAGAGTGTTAGACAATTTGCCATGCTCCGTAGACGAAGCATCTTTGAGCGTGGCGTGTTCCAGAGCCAAGCAACGGAATGAAGTCAGTCAGTAGGTATGAACAAAAGCATAATGTAGATAGAACACGAACGTAACGAAGGACCGTCTATGGGTTCGTATTTGCGTGCAAAGATGCGTGAAACGCAGTCGCTGATTCGTTGTCTCGTTCCGTGGGAGAACATGCTTCGCGAGTGCGTAACACAGACGTAACCTACTTTTGGGTTAGTATTAACCGATGAGCTGTTGTAACTGATTAGAAATCATCAACATGATGGCTAATAATACAAACAAAATAAATCATTTTAATAGCAAAAGTACAAAATACTAGAATGAAGCAAGCAAGCAATATTTCTACTTATATAAGAAGTTAGTAGAAAAAAATGTTAAGATAAATTTATATCAGATCGAAATCTATTTTTTCCAATTGAGAAGCATCGCCAGGGCGTAAACGTGGTGTTAGCATGGTCCCGAACTCACTACAAACAGTAAACCGTAAGTTACCGTGGCGCCGTTTGCAATAGCTGAACTGTTGCTTTGATTGCGTCAAGGGTCGCTTTGCGAGGCAGGAACTTTGGAAGAAAAGATGCTTTTTTGATTTTGCTCTCTCTCTCTCCAGCTTCTCTTGGGCGCAATGCTAAGTTATTATTCTTGTTTGACGCTTTCTTCTGGTACAAAAAAAATGGTGATATGCGTATCCACGGTCACTCAAGCGAAAAATGGAAAGTCAAAATTCCCAAAGCCAGCTCCCCGTTACCTAACCGCCAGTGACCGTTTGCTGACGAAGGCCTTCAATACACTGGTTAAGTTTCCGACTCGCTCAGACAATAGATTCTACCGATTCTTCACACAGCGTAAGCTCTCCTGTGTTTTTCTGCCTGAATCGAGCACCAAACATTTCTGCAATTTGGTAAATATCCCTGGAGAAATAGGGAAACGAGCAAAACCCGTCTGCAATTTTTGTGGTCAGTTGCCAGCAGTCAAACCCTTGCAAACACAAAAAGAAGCCAGTGTACTGTTCTCATGCCCTATCGAATACTTCTATCCCTACTTGCGTCCCATCAGTTATTGTAAATAGAACTAGGAGTTTCAGGTATGATGAGTACGTTCGAGTATACGTAAGAGGTTTCGAAATGATTGCCGGTGCCTGTCCCATATTTAACTTACTAATACACAGATAATTTCTGCGTTCAAGAACTATCCCGTAAGAAAAATGTCGTGTATCGTCAACATTATAGCAATACTCTACGTTAGCAAAGCATTTCTGTCGTTCGGTTAAGTGGGTGGCTTGAGAACTTCCATAGCTGACCTACGAAACGTTTCAGTCGTTTTAATATTATACTTGGGATGCGTCTTTGAAATGCATACCTTTGAGACTAAGAAGCAGCTTTTTTTTTTGGTGGAATAAAACAAATTCAAATTTGTTCATCACTCAAACAATTACGATCAATAAGTAGGGGGATATTCACGGCACAAGAATACTAACGGTAGCCTTTCTAATATAGTATTTAGTGGCGCTAACGTCGAACCTAGCGCTACTTCGAGAGTACGAATGGGTACGAGCTCTGAGGAAAGACATCGGTCTTGTTTGATGGTCCAACCAGAAGCAGAAGAAGTTTATTTATCATTCACAACTCAATTGTGCTGGTATCGTGTGGCATATGGTAGCAGTTTCAAGGACGCGATTATATTGATATTTCTATATAACACATATAATAAGCGATAAGGTTCAATATATTGAGCCCAACTGTACCGGCTGCGATGTCTTGATATTGATAAAACGAGGAAGCAGGAGCATCTATCTATCTATTCGATCAATCTACCTTAGTGAAGTTAATTGAATTTCGTCTGCCCACCTATTGAAAGGGAAATGTAGGTTACGAACCTATGACTCTAGGGGTCAATACTCAATTAGTGCTTTACGCCATAATACATAGGATTCCATGTACGTATTACGGTGGCCCATAGGACTTTCTTACCCGTTTAAGAACATCGTAAGGAAACACTATATTCTCACTATATGTTCGTTCGGCGATGCATTGGCTTCACTTTGTACAATACAATGCGTGTACCAATAGCAGTTTGCCTGTCTCTTACATATTGACGAAAACGTATATAGACGATCAGCTATTTCGTACAGAACCAAAGAAAGGGATCGAAGGTGCAAAAAGCAATTAGCAGTTTATTATTATATATTTATTCCTATGGCCAATCATCCTTCGTATTCAAATGAGGCACAAAGCGGTGATTCCCTCCCTTCCTTCCTTCCTTCGCTGGGCTTCCTTCACTGCAGGCTTAGGTCAAGAGAACGTGGAGTTATCCCACTCACATAATCTTTAAACTCCTGTGCGCCCGCCACCATCCGCCGTGGCAAGGTGAACCTTTCCGTTGTTTTTGTCACCCCCTGCCTCTTCCGAATCGCCCTTCATACGCTGCTTCCCGTACATAATTGACACCTTCTACGTGCTATCTCTCCTAAGTAAGAAACGCCGATTCGAAGCCAAATTGTATTGATTGCCTTGTTAGGCATGTCAATGAACGAACGCCATCTCGATGTGGTTTGGTTCTTTTCATTCAGCGGTCTTCAGTCTCTAAGCCATTATGTCCTCTGTATACTAAGCCCCACAGCCTAACCACAACGCTCTTACGACAATGGAGAACCGCTGCGTTAGTAGGACAAATAGTTGAAACAGAAGATCACTGGATGTGGCAGTGCGATGCAGAGCGATTCACAAAGAAGTAAGGGCTAGTTCGGTTCATTTTTCTTACCCTCTCGCGTTATTCAAAGGCAGAACCGCAATAAAAGAAATTATGAAGTATACGTAGGCTCATAGAACTTATTTCACCACGATTAATGTAGGGCAGAGCAGTGTCATGTACTCAATAAAGACTTGATTTATGAACGAACACTTGTATCTATCGGATGAGATTCGTTAAAATAACTCTACATATTTAACCTAAGCGGATAAGGACCGGCCTGAATGCCTAGGCGTCGACACAACTTAACCTAATTAGATCTTTGTTAGATTGACCTGATTACCCGCCTTCATATTACTATCTGCACATAAAATACAGGATACTTCGTTTCAGATATATCTTCGTTTCTTTTGTATTAAGCAGTACGTATAAAGAAATAGATCAGTCACGGCAAAATCAACCTCAAGAAGGGCGCATTTCTTAAAAAGCTTTCTCTTCTATGCTGTCGTTTTTAGCGTTTTTCCGCTGTTCGAAAATTACGACTAGATGATGCGACCAGTGGCTGCCTCGCCCCATCGGAAAACAAGAAACTTGTCCTCTTTTCCGCCCTTGTTTTTATGTGATGCGCCACCGTACCTGGTCGTGGCACATCGAGGCGTGGCATACCCTTAAGGACAGTCCTTCCGCAACAGTATTTTTGATGCACGTTAACTGTACGCCAATCCTATGATGCGTACAATGATGCACATAAAAATCACACGCTCTTTTTCCGGAGCACTTGTATATACCTATGCCAGCTCTACACAACTGTGTTTGTGTGTGTATATTAGACTGCTGCTAACGTAAGTGTAATAGAACAGAATTTTGAGCTAGTCATGCCTGTTCAAGCCATATGCACTAAACATACGGGGAAAATCTCTGAACAAATACAAAATTTAATGGATTGCGTACCGAACATGTACGCTTCACAATCGAACTAACACAGTGGTATTTCTAGTGCAAAGCAATAACAAAACAGTCAATATGTTATTAACACGACGGCCATTTATTAAACATAAACGTAAAGCTCGAAGCTGGGATTTGTTTATTATATACAGACGTCGCCTGTGGACTTAACTACTAATTCTAAGTGCCCGGGACTTGTGCAGCCTTACGTGCACACACACACACACAACACATTGCCTCGTTTACGTACTGGTGATGCATAGACAGCATCTTACTCAGTTACATCGACCGCACCTGCTAAATGTGGCGTCAATTAGATCAGGCCAAGAGCATCGATAGACACCGAATGTCGAGCAACCTACGGAGCTGCCAAAACACGACTGGCGAAAAGGGAAAACTTGTAAATTCAGATTCAAATCCGCAGCGTATCTGTCTAAGCAGCTGTCAAACGATACGCGGTACGCTTCGATGACGGATCTTCTTCGAGTGGACGGAGAAATTTGCCTACGTGTAAATTTCTTTTTTTCTTCTTCAATATCTTGTCCGACAATAACCGCTAATAGTATTAAATAGCTTATTATGAAGACAAAATAGTTTAATTGTGACAGAAAAGATGTACATAGAGTGCGCTGCGCGCCGTATTTTATAAACAAAGTGGGTTAGTAAGTAGTTTATTCCAGAGATACGTGCGCTTATTTAGCGCATTATTAACCTCTGTGCAATTTTGGTGGTTGATGGTTTATAGTTAACCCAGTCTCTTTGACACATCAGAATTACTGTGTACGATCGATTGTTTATTTGCTGGTTCACGGCAGATCTCACGTTTTTTTTTTTAGTCCCATGATGGTTCAATATCGCCGTGGAACTCAAGGACACCGAAAATGATCTGGGTGCGAAGACTGATCTATGCGCATTTCGCTTCGTGGCAAAAGCGGCCAGTCGTCTATTGGTCATTGTCGTTAACTAGGGGCTGCACCGAGAGCATAATTCGAAACACCTTCTATGTTATGCTCGGGCAGCGTTGCTCAGACAGAAAATAGTAAAAAAAATATCCTAATTTTGAACTTAACGGCAGATCCATTCAATAGGGATAGCGTAGGGGCGGTGCCATAACTTTTCCATCCCCGTTACACAAAACCCATCCGAACTAATAATCTGCTCTTCGTTATTTTTCAATAAAGTTACCCGTTGTTTATTAGCATTTCTAGCACCTTTCGTAATTTGATTATACCGCAGTGTTTGCCTTCATAATATCCCCCAATTAACAGGAGAAGGTCAAAATAGCCGAAGAATCGGAACCGTTTTTATTAACTTCATCTCCTGTCCCTCCACAGCAGGTTCCGTTAGATCAGTGGACCTGCATATCGCATTAGATTACATATTATACTTGCAATACATCGATTACCATATAGGTTTAGCAATACTGTTGCACCACTCGCTTCGCGGCACCTAGCACAGAACCAATATCGGCCAGGACGAATCGCCATGAAGATGTCAGTGATGCGGACAATAGGTACAGAGTTAACCTTCGAGCGGTAGACATACATAGGCGTTTCATTTTAATCCTTATAAGTGTACAGCTCCAAAATTACTAGGCAGAGAGATTGAGGAGTCACACCTATTTGTGTGAAAGCTATGCATAGTATAAACAATACATGTGTTTTATTACACTCTTAAGAAATCACTGAACCCAACAGTACCGCTTAGTGAACAATTTGGCAGTCCTTCACTGATTTTCCCGTCAGCGTCAATCGATCTACAGTAGTTAACGGAGTGATAATCTTTGCGACTGCTTTTCTCTAGGATAATCCACATAACGCGTTTAACATACAGTAAACAGCATATAGTCTTGAAGTAATTTTTTTTCAGCTTTTTCTTGCGTCCGATGCCTCGCAAACGCCTAAAAGGCAGCGGCAAAGCTACTCGACGCGTATATAGCACACAGCACGTGATCAGATATTTTTCTAACGCGCAAGTGTTCCCAGCTCGCGCGCACTAAACACTCCAGCCCCATTTTAGTTCCAGGAATGGTAGCGCAGTTTCGTATCAGCGTTGAATATTCCTTAGCCCATGGCAGCGCTGTATCGTATTCCACCGGCAATAAAACGTCCTGTTAGAGTTCATCGCTACGGATGTCCCATGATCGAAGCCGACCGTTTGGTTAGTTCGGGCATTTTGGCTCCGGACTGGGTCGCTGGCAGAACAATGACCCAGTCAGCGGAGACCAGCTATATGAGGCTGTGAGTGTTTGTGTATATAAAAGCATTTCTCACGTTGTTTCGTTAGAAGAAATGGCAGCAAAACGAAAGAGCTAGCTATCTCAAGGAGCTGATGTGGCTGCCGTCGCTGTCGGGTGGCCCGTTAAGGACAATGAAGCGCACGTGAGCTCCCGTCATCGCCTCCGCTACCATTACCTCAATACTGGTAATACTTGTTGTCATAGTGGAGTGACCTCCGTAGGGCCAACTGCTACTCGAATGTTCGTTAGAATGGCAAAGCTATACAGTTTTTGTCTTCCGGACAATGACTTTAACGCCACCAAATCCTTTAGGTGAAAAAAGCCGAAGAGGTTCTCGTCTTCGGGTGTTCGTTTGCTAGCTTTCTACCATTTGTGCGGCACTGAAAGTATAGATACGCTAGAACGAAACCAAACAAAAAGTATTTGCTAATACTGACAGCAAGTTCTGATGGGGCGTTTCGAGCAATAGTAGTCACTTTGCTTGAGTTTTATCGCGGTGAGGCCGTGTGTCCGTAGGTTTCTAGGTACATAATAGCTTTTGCAATGCTGTACGTTTGTTTGACCAAATCAAGTATAAGACTACATTAAACTATGCGTATGTGTTAAGGTACTATCGTTAAGTTAACTAAGTTAAAAAAAGGGGTGGTCAATACGCTGAATCTTACTAATATATTTTTGACGGGCAGTTATTGACCCAAAATATGTTATCCAAAAATATTCATTCAAAAAGCTATCTTTATTTACACAAAGAGCCAAGTATTTATGTGTTGCCTGCGAAGCTTGAAGCAGTGACCCCAGCGGTATCTTTTAACTAGAAAAGTTAAATTATACGAACATAGGATATAGGTTTCAAATGTCTCCTACTCTTACACAATATGGCGACCTCAAAAACACACAAGTCTGCCTTTCCAAACCAATATCTGCGACCAGGTGAGAAAAACACATTCGGCGTTGCAGTTGCATCCTCACCCACTAGGCGCGCCATAGAAGTCTCGACGTATGGATAATGTATACCAGTCTTAGCAGTGGACTACAGGCAAATAGCTGAGGGTCAGGTACGGCGACCGGGGTATAGTTACTGGAAAAACAGCCGAGTCGAACCGCCTTAAAAGAAACGTATGGACCTTCTATAGAAAGAAAAGGTGAGCAGAGGCCTGGGAGAGTTGGAAAGGCATTCGTCTTGACATCCCAGCCCAGCTTCAGTCGCCTTTGTTGGTCTCCTGCCTGTTTTGGCCTCGTCTTTGCCATGGTTTCCGTCTCCGCCACCGACATTGGCCAGCAGCCGATGTTCGTTTGGTCGCCTTGCAGCCTGGTAGGTCCGTCGTACGACCGACTTGCAAGCGGTGCAAGACAACTAACCCGTCTCGCTGCTTCTTCACCTTGACTTTCCCACCCCTTAGGTTCGTATCGAACCCCGACCCCGTCCTATCGAAAAGTCATAACTTTTGGCCTCTCTTTTTCGCTTCCTCGCCGTGCGGGCCGGCGGCTGGGGACGCTGACTCGGACCCTTTAGGTACGCCAACTCAGCAGTCAGCCATATCATACATGTCTGTTGCCCGAACCTCTTGTCGCCCTGTTTTCAGCTTGTAGCGCTCTCTCAACCCGTTCTTTTTCCTCTCAAAGCGAATGAACCACGTCGCAGCGTTCAGGCTGTTCAGACCGTTCGCCGTCCATCTCCAGGAAAGAGAGAAGAGCAGATCTAGGTGGATCTGATGCCTCCAGACCCGTACCCGGGCTTGTTCAATGGACACCCACCAGCCCAGCTTTAGCTGGATAAAGAAGCGACGAAGGATACTAAGGGTTCGAACGAGTCGACTGGTGAGGGATTCGAAGGTATAACAGAAGCGCTGGGGATCTGAGCGTGACCTGTAGAGGGTTGGGGGTTGCATTCAACGTGAGCATTGAGTGGGCTCCTCCTAGCAGTAGCATCAGAATCATTCCACCCCTGCATCGAGCTCTTACTGCGTTCGTCCGGCTACCCTATATCGTGCGGTGTTGTCGCACGACACCTACATACAAGTAAGCGGTGATTGGCGGAAAAAGTCGCATTCAAGAGGTCTCTCGAGCCGGTCGGGCAGTTAGTGTACCGCTTTCATGTTGTACACTACTTTAGTCTGGACCAACCTCTCCCTGTTCCCGAACCCGCTTTGCCCATAAATTCGTCAACAGGCTTCTAAACCCTAAACAGCCAAGGTGGCAGAACCCTTTAGGCCGCCTGCCAACGACGATACAACGAGGACAGCTATGAAGACGACAATTTTTCTCGCTCGATCAATCGGTCCGTGTCGACGTCAGCGGAAACAACCAAGAACGACAATAACAGCACCAACAAAAGAACATACTTAGTGTATAAGTGTAGAGCATTGCAGTTGACAGCGTCTACCAAGGCCCTGTCTAGTAGTTGCCATTCACGATCCCTTCCACTATCAACATCGCCGTCTGCTCTATCCCCAATATACAGTATTAGAGGCGTGTAACACATGCTATCTCGATACACGTACGTTCTGCCTGCCTGGTCTACCCTTTCTCTCCATTCGATTCGGTGGTCGATGCCAAATGATGTACAATGGCTTCTTGGGCCGTGCAACCAGTGGCCGTATAGTATCCACAATCTGCATCGCCCAAGTTCTTTTCAGTTCAGTCGGGAAAATTTTCCGTCGTTTCGCGGTGGCGAAATGACAATACCGCTACAAGAAAGCTAGTTCTCGTGGCAAACAAAATTTACCTCCAAGGTAAACGTGCAATTTGCACAAAGCTTTGCGTTGAATAGAAAACGCAGGTACTGTGTTTTGACCGTCTTGTTTCTTCCCCATGTCGACGTCGTTATAGGCGGACGCACATTAGATATATAGTTCGTCTAGCAATTCATGCTGGTAGTAAATCATCTTCGCAGTATGATGCTATCTAGTGATATGATAGTGATGATGTCCATCCAATTTACAGCGCTTACGTTTCTTCCCTACACACCTTGTCCATGTTTATTGCGGAGAATGGGCAATGAGGGAAAGACAGAGAACGAGATCTGCCCCACCTTTATTCATCTCCAGCGGTCCCTTTTTTGACTTCCAGTTGGATTTTTGTGTTGGGATCCATTAAAAGTCTTATGTACGTACATGTGTTTCGAGGAAACTGAGCCGAGGCTATATTTAGCAGACTACGTAGTCAGAGCGTCATGCTCGTGGCCGATCATTGGTGGCGTTGGTGTCCGCTACTATAGACCCATGCCCCTTTCTGTTGTGCTCTCTCTCTCTCTCTCGCTCTCTCTCCCCCCCCCCGTGTGTGTGTGAGCGCGCGCGTGTACATCTATCGCTGAGGAAAGAGCCGAAGAAGCGAGGTAAGCCAAGACAAACAAGACGTGTCGGCCACGACCGCGGCGACAACTGCCACAACGGCCCCGGACAAAAGAGGACAGAAACAGTTTTGCCGTAATCCAGCTTAAACCCGAGGCCGTTCTTTCTCAAAGCCGAATTTAATGACGTTCCGAACTCGAATTGCCAAGGGGAGCTGCCCCAAGGCTGCGGGATGTGGGAATGAGCCGGGAAAAATAAGCAAACCAAGGTAGAAAAAAGACGATGAAAAACCGAAACAGCCAACGCCATCGTTGGACAATCCGTTTCCGTGGTGATACTTGATGGAGACTAACAAGAATATAGACTCTGTAACTAGAGAATCAATTTAGATACGTCTGTTTGAGACATAACCCTTGGTTGCGTTAGAGCTGTATGCAAAGCTTGCGATCAAATGGACGCTGTGCGATGTAGATTGTATTATTGCTGTTTTCTGAAGTGCATCTCGTAACTGGTGAGTGAAAAAGGCCTGTTAAAAATCTGTCCTACGCCTCCTTTATTTAGGTTTTAGTGATCTCTATGTTTCGAATTTGGTGTCCAGTACTGCCATTGGGCATCCCACCACATGGCTGGCTCCCAGCATGAAATAAGTATATCTATATACCTAGATTCGAACTTTAACTTCAATGTGTTTCTATTATTAGCAGGTGCATACGTTACCAACTAAGCTATCACGGGGACCATCATATATGATCTAAATAACGCAATATGTTTGCACTAAAGCTGGGTATGATAAGGAACGATATTCCATTTTAGTGAAGTATTTGAAGTATTATTACATATCTGCAATTTCTATGTAAAATGCTTCGAAAGTTTACTTTCAGGTGGTTGATTGAATGGCGTTCTAGCGTATTAAGTAGATATATAGCAAAGTTTTACGGGACCAGCCATGGATTGGCATGAATCGGCTAAAGCAATTTTTACCACTGCAAAGGGCGCGAGTCGCTTTTGTTTTTTATATATTTTGTATATATATATATATATATATATATATATATATATATATGTATATATATATAAATTTTACAGTAGGTCAAAAGGATATACGTTTAAATTATAGGGCTCCTAATTGGAAATGTTCGATTTTGCGTCGGAACTCATTTAACAGATGGCACGTACATACACGCTCCGAAAGACACGCTCATCTATACATTTTGCAATTTGCTCTATCGACATCATGATTACTAGCCTTAGTGTATATTAAAGCTCCTTGGTTGAAAAATCGATATTCTTCACGGACGATGGTTAACGTGATTACAAGCGTTGCCCAGCGTAATGTGTACTGTCTCTTGTCTCTGCTTACTGTAGCTGTTAATCTGACGGAGTGAGCGAAGGTCTTCGACCGTAAAGTCGGATGACAATTGGGGTGCTTTCCCCCGCTAACCCCCTGTTCTCTCGAGGAGGACACTGCCAATGCACGTTAGCGTCCTTTTGGTGCTGTCCTTCACGTCCTCTGATCGTTGAACCAGCTACCTGCCGTCTTATCTGCGCTGTTGTTGTTGGGCATTGGTTATTCATAGTTCATGTAAGTCTTCACCTCTCTCCTGTATTTGAAGCGAAAGATTCGTCTAAATTATCTGTCCTGATGAACAACGTCCACCTAAGCCATTCCATTTCCGCTTTTCCCCTTCGATAAATCGGCACCGCTCGAACTCGATTAGATCATTAGAAAAGGACGCCAGCTGCAAAGTGACAATTCGCTAGAAGCCAGAAACGCGCCGATAGCATTCTCAACCCGTGATTTACGGAGAATTCGGGTCCGTCATGATTATTTCTACGTATACGATATTAACGCGTATATATTGTGCTTGTATGAAAAGTACAATAGAGGAACGTTTGAGTCTAGCGAACAGTAGTATTCTGTTGTATAGACAGGGTTAATGTGGCCGCATATCAGCTAAAGGGTACCATTGCACGGTCTTAATGTGTCATGAAAAGCCTGCGGTTCATTGTCCCCCACGTGTGTCAGGATGCAAACCGCTACCTAGCTTAGCCGAAAGATCTCTCAGGCCTCACTTATTCATCGGATCCCCGGAGATCTGAGATGCTATAGCGGGCCCTGTGCATTTGTATAAGGTCTGTCGTCTTTCCAGTACTAAGCCCGGTACTGCATCTGGCTGACCGGCCTAACATACAGCACGTTTACGTTTGACACCTTTCTGTACGTGCTCGTTCCACTTACGTTCGTGCGTTTTTCGTTAGACAGCAAACGTTGTGGCATTTGCGAAGCATATTGTGATGCTCTAATCGTATGTATGTTACTGTAACAGCTGCAGCTGCATGAGATGAAAGCCGCTCAGGGTTGAAAGAAGAGTGGCGGGGGTGGCAAAAGAATTAAAGGCGGGAAAAGGCCCGAACGAAAAAGGGAACTAGGTGGCAAAATAATGCTACGGAAATGACATAGGATGACGCTACTCGCCTGAAGAGCATCTTTGAGGTAGAAAGATGTTTGAAGGCAGAAATTTGCCTGAAGGCATGCAAAGAAGTCAAAGCTTAGTGGCTCGACAAGGTGAGGCAGGCAGCTGAGGTAATCCGCTGCTTTCCACATGTGGAATGATGGAAGGAAGTAATCGCGTGTTGGTATGTTGATGCTGGAATGTGTCGGTCGGTTTGGCAGCGCTGCCAGACATTGCGAAGAGCCGGATCGAATTGCTGAGAACAGAGAACCCAGCGGCAGCATTAGGTAAGGAACAAAGTTAGTTTGAGCTATTACTGCTATATTGCTTCAACGTTCCATTATTTGTCATCGGACCTGTTGGTAATGATTGTTGTTATGGTGGCTATTCGGAAGCGAGCCAGCTATGTCGGACTGAGGGAGTATGTCCCTAGGAAGACGACTAGAGGTGGACCCTCTCGACATCCATAGTCTGCTCGACATCTATGCATTTTCATCCGAAAATGAACTTCGTAATTAACCTTTGAAGAAAACAATGATGATAGTATAATATGAATGGTATAAGAGAGCAGTAGTGTTTATCTAAGTCTTGTTTGCCTTTGTTCTGTTAAAAAAAAAAAGTTTTGAAAAGCGGATACGTTTTCATCGAAGCTGCGACGGCCGGGAAGGTCTTTTTGTAAATACAGTGACATTATGCAGTGTTTGTTATATATGAAAACTATAAACAATGACTAAATGAAAAAGAGATGTGGTGTGAGCTATATCAGAAGAAAAACATCGTTTCACATTCAGCAGTAATTGAAAGCGTTTCCTAGGTCAGGAAGCTACACTCATTTTACACCCTTTTGTACGACTCACCGCCATGCATACGTACTATTCGTGGCCCCGCTTCAAAATTCTGCGTTGCTCCGTAGCTATTAGAGGACAAAAATCTCAATGCTCGCACATGCTTTTCTAGGCTGATAGAGGCCTATTATTGTTACCGATTCTTGCCCCCTACGTTCTTAGATCTTGTACCATCTGCTTAGACGAATAGGTCCGTGTTCAAGGCATCAAAAGACTTAACGGAGTAGAGTACTATCAATCGCAATTTGAACGCTAGCTCGGCGTTCGCCCAGTGAAAGTTTCACCATGCAGAAGGTACCCGGCTAGAAAATAGCAACTTGAAGAACACATATTATAGCTCAGATTCGTCCTGTGGAAAATAGGTGGATAATTCCACTCAGCGGTTGCCAGCGGCAGCATTGTCTACATTGGTCCATGGAGTTTCTACCATATTACAAGCCCCAATAGATAACATAGTTGTGCAATGATAAGCTACTGCCAACAAGGACGACCTGCTTATCGGAAACCAACGAGCAGATATATGCCATTTTCATATCAAATAGCAGAACAGATCGCAGCTGTTCTAAAACAGCCTTGTAGGGTACCCCAGAAAGGATCATCCAGCCGAAGACGAATGGAACCGAATACAGTTAAAGCTATATCCTTCTAGATTTGTACTAAATTATAGCCATTAAAATGTTATCTGTTACATGACGTTATTTTAGAAAAATGAAAACTAATTTAAATACATTAATAGACATAGGCATAGAAGTTCTTGTACTGCGAACCGTTCTCTACTACTGTTCTACAGCGCATGCATCACCTAAGGAAAATTCAGGAAATATTTGAACAATAAAATAAAAACAGCAGCAAAAACTAGGCTTTTCAAAGGTCCAATGCTAAATCAAGAAAACAGATCAGTTAAATTTTCTTGCTTGCAGTCATCTAAATATGCTCGATGGACATAGCCGAAACGTTTTAATGTGGGAACTATGAATAGCTAGGTGTTGTTGGTCTGACTGGCCGCTGTTGGTTGCACAGAACTAGTAAAGGTTCGGATGTGCGGAGGCGGCAAAAAAATAATTGGTGTCTATGTGTGTGCGTGTGTGTGTGTGCGTTTCCACAAAAGAACGGAGAGTTACTGATAAACGCTGCTATTAATCGCGCGTTTTCCGTTGATTAAGGTCCCAGCTGACGCAGAGAACGAAGCAGAACCAAAGAAAACGGGGGAGGAAAAAGAGGAATTAAGACCAGGTAAGCTAGCTGAATGCTCACTAGTTGTCAATAGGCCTTCTCGTGCTCCATTCGAGATTACTTCTCGCAAACCTACATATAGTACTATGCCGACAGAAGAGCTACAATTAGTCTAATCAAATGGGGATGAATTGCTAGGACAGGACAATAGTGCTGAAGTAAAATTTCTGCAAGTAGATAAGAAAAACAGCGATGGAGCGCAATGGTTGAGCAAGCGCTCGGCTTTGTTAGATTGCATTGCGGTTGTATTTATACAGACGTTCGTAAAATCTATCGATAGTGAAAAATCTGATTACAAGATGCGATAACGATCTAATAATATCTGTCGGATCTGAGCTGCTCACGAAGCCCTGCTTTAATTGACCGGTGGCCACATAACTTCTTTACAAAATGCTATCGACAAGTAGGTTCAGGGCCTGCGCGAGCCAGTTTATAACTAATATATGTATGTCGTGTACACAATGTTTTATTGCCATACTGGCATAGTTAAGCATCTCTGTATTAATTGAATTTGGAAATGGTATACCTTCACCACGGCCATAGCCATGGAAGGAAACAAACAAAAATCGATGGAAAGCGGTAAAAAATAGAATGTTAGTAGCTAATTACCTGCGTACTCTAAAACAAACGACATATATTACACAGTTTCGTGTGAATAAAAAAAATTCGCATATGCAGGATTTTCTGTCCCAGATTTCCCATTGGAAAACGTGGAATTTCCACACACAACGACGCACGTTGGACTCACAGCGCCAGATCGAACAAGCTGTGAAGTACTTTATGTTATTGGTCTTCAAAGATGTGCACTCATTTACCGGGAAACATATGCATATTAACGACATTCTTATTATTGATATATCGATTAATAACTGGATGTACAGGATTCTTTAGTTATTTGCATTGAAGTACCATGTTGATTATCATCCAAGTCATTGGTTGCTGAATCGACGGTGTTTCCTACCAGGTCTACAAAGGATGCTACCACAATCTGTTTATTAATTTACAGCTAGTTATTAAACTTCTGTAATGTAAATGTAAGCTAGCCTGCATTGAATTAGTCAGTGTAAGAAACATGACAATAACTATCTCGTCAACATTTTCTTAAGTGATACATATACAACCTTTCGTCTCTTTTTGTGTTTTTTTTTTTTGTCATTTAATCATAGTGTAGTATATCGATTTAAGAAGTTAAACTCAGGCTTTTTGTTATGACATTTTCCGTCCTTCTTCATTAAGCCTTACTCTGTATTAACATCGTATCGCTTCGATATATTCTACGTACCCTGAGCACTAGCGTAACCGGCAGCTCCAGTAGGTCAGACGACAGGCCTCTCTGACCAGTTGAGTTTCAACGAACTGCTTATCACATCGGTCCTCGCCAGCAGAATTCTTGATCGTGTCGACCGTAGTATCGCCAGGGCCTTCGCACCCGGCTTCACTAACCTGCTTCACTGGGGCGGAAGGCCAAATCCAAAGCCACCTACAAGCCACCGCAGCCACTGCCGTCACTGCTCCCAAGCTTTCGTAGGGCTGCCCATGGCCGTCGAAAAGAGAAACAACCACAGTTTCCAGTGTCGTGACAGGCACACAGAACGCAATCCAAGTGGGGTTATCACTGGCGCGAAACTGAGGTTAGCGCTCCTCCCTGGCTACGAATCTTGTTTCGAAACCCCAGAGCCAGGACCTCAGACCACAGTTGTCTTCTGCCCCGTTCTTCTACTTCTAGGCCTCCGCTAGCAGCTTCCACTACGCTACACGTATGTAAGAGCGCACAGATAGGATCAGTGATGGCGAGACGAATGTGGGCAAAACAGGCTTTATAGCGGCGAGCCTTACTCAAGGGGGTTCGTAGGCATTGTTTGCGACAACTGCGTGAGCAGACAGACACACTTACGCAGCGGGTAAGGGACAAGAGAATGCAATGAACGTCAACCGGCAATCGTTCGTACTTGAGTGGATGAAAGCTGCTTTCGGTTGTCTATTAGTTAGTCTGAAAGCTGTAACGAGAGCAGTCATGGTAGCAATAACGAAATAGTAGCGAAAAGTCTTGCTGCCTGTCGGCATTACTAGGCTGTGCGAGTTCTAGTGGTCAGGCACTAGCCACAGTGAGAGTGACATTGTGCCTACGTTACGAAACAACGAAATCGCAAAACGAGATTGAAGGACCTCTGCTGAGCATGTCTTGGGCACGACCGACCGTTTAGGTCATCTTCATCAGTACTCAGTGAATCCCAGAAATGTCTTCCCAATAACAGGCTTGGATCTAGCTTTTGCTTTGAGAAATACGGATCTGGTGCTCGTTTGCATTTCGATGAACCTGCTTCATTCACTGATTCTATCGATAGCTAATTTAGAGAACTTTCAAGCTTTGATGCCGATTCTCGTTTCCTGCCCCCTCGACCTTCTCCACGACTCTAGCCTCAACGTAACATTTTCGATGTGTCATGTATACAGTTGAAGCCGAGCATGGCAGAACAGCAGGAGGTTTATGTCGCCTTCAGGATTGCTACTGCCATCTTTTCCGCTCTCGTCTACGCTCGTTCGGCTTGATAAGTCAATACGCTTTTGGCTTACGCTATTTAACAAGACTATTTCCATAGCCAACATCACAGCTAGTAAATGGACTGCGATGTGCAGTTCACTTGTATGAAGGCGAAGGCAAAACAAGATTAGCTGATAGAGCTGACCTTGGCAGGTATTTCCAGGGCTACTTAGAATCGGTAGTGAGGACTGCAAACGTACGAACTAGGAGCGACAGGGTTAGCCATCCAAGAATGCAGGGTCGCCGAAGGCGTTTACTGTACAGGTGCCAGTTGAGAAGAGAAAAGGCACCGAATGGAAGCTGATTTCCTACGTACCATGCGCTCATGGTCAGCGAGTTTGGGATAACAGAGACAACTACTGCAGCTATAAGAGCCGATTGGCCTGGCCATATTCTTATACTCCTGTCTTCTCCGGACTGGTGGAAGCAGGGCCAGCATGAGTAGCTATGGTGACCGTGATAGCGCCACCCGTGTATCGTGTGCGCCGACTACAGGGTGCTCCGGCCATGGAAGAAGTCAGCCATTTATGGTGGAGAGACTCGCTATCATTAATGAGCACGGTAACGATGCTGGCTGCCAATCTGCTGATTAGACAAAAGCAAACGCTGGCTGGCAAAGGATGAAGCAAGCGGTAATTCATGACAGCGAGCTTTCTGACGCCTCCCGTTGAGGCGAATTAGATAGGTAAATAGGGCAAAAGGCTAATAGAAGCTGAAGAACCTCGAGCGTCTGAGTTCCAAAGTGAAAACACCTCTGTTTCGGTGTAGACATCTTCTACGATCTAGAATGCGTTGGACAAAGCTGTACGCATTCTGATCTAGTCTCCGTAGACGCTTCCTTTTCAGCATGCATATATACGAACTTCACGAATGACAGCAACGGCTACACCACGCTATTTCATATCCAGGGCCGTAATGGTGCCATCTGATCATTTCTGGCCCACTTAAGCTTTGGTGACTCTTAAATCAATTTCCGAAACCTTAACATGAATAACCGCGGTGATGGACGAGCTACCTGGGTTTGGTTATTCCCTTGTCTACCGTTGCTTAAAAGCTTATCAAACTAGTTTAGCTATCTGGTACACAATACCAGTACGCGGATTAGGTCGGAGCATGTTATGCAGAAGCTGCTTCTACTGACCGTAAAATAACTCCCAATGTACCTAATAGGTTAGATTGTTATTGAGCTGTGTGACTTGGGGCGCGACAGAGTCGATTAGCGTAAAGAATCTGCACCCTTGTCGCTACAACAGCTGCTAAAGGAATTATTTGGGCACCAGATGGTAACGTCGGAAACGGACTAGTGAAGGAAATAGGAGCGATCAAAAGCAAGATGGCTATGCTGCCACGTGGCGCCCCAGCAGTTTATTAAAGAAAGGGTACAAAACGGAAGGCCATCGGGGTTGTCAAAGTTAAAGTAGTGTCTTTACCAACGAAATGAACAAACATGGGTCAATAAAAAAAATCAGTGTCTGTTATGTCTAACAACTATAAGAGCTGCGCTTGCAAGCATAAAGTGTTATTGTTGTCTAGAATAGAGTGGCTGGCCCATCATTGATGTTAATTGTATAAGGTCAAAGCAGCACGAGACAGAATGCCTTATCTGCGCAGGACAATGTCCTGGTATTTTCAGCGCAGATTAAAGGTTCCTGTTTAATCGTAAAGGGTATAATGGAAAAATAGGCCGGCTGCTGTTTCGTGAGTCAAATGGCAATTGTCCCGTCCAATGAATTCTAGCCCACTGTAACAAACTGTCTAGATGTATGTGTAGGAAATAAATGACCACGCTCCATCTGCATTTGACAGAACATGTATAAAGTCTAATACTTTTAATCTAGCTGAATTTCATTTGAGCCGTTGGGCCAGTTCTGGGCCACCGGCAAAGGCTATTCATCTGTGTGGGAAACAGATGTATTATGACTAATGTATCCATCACCGCTTTTTCATTGACACTATCAAAATGCTTACGGCCGCCAATGGCTTAGCGCTAACTTCGCAGACGCTTATCGTTAACACGCACAAAAAAAAACTATATATATGTTTTCAAACGTATATTTCAGCCATATTTGTTCCAGCTTTCTCCAAAACGACCTTTTAGATTTGGGAAAACATCCGTTCGTACTGCAACGCAATGAGATATGGTACCGTTTAAAACACGCTCGTGCGTACGATGCCACCTCGCATAAGATCATCATTGAAATCGGATTCGAGGCCGTCCGTATATAGCAACCATATAAGTCTGCATCTATGGAAATAGACACCTGTTCATTATCGTTAAATGTCGGGCATAGTTCTTTACTATTATAAGTTATTTATTTTGTGCGAATAAGTCTTTCAAATCACTTATTTTCCTGTGTAGCGGCGAGAACTCGTTCCCATTAAAAGGCCTTTTCCTTTCCTTTTTTTTGAACTTTTCCTCCAACAGATCTATTAAACGGCATAGTAATCACACAAGAATCTATTAACCTTAATAATAAGGCCTTGTTTGCTTCGGTTACTTTTATCTGCTTCATCCTTTATTTTTTCTGACTATTAATACTTAATGAAAGTGTTTGTCGACGCTGAGATTTTGTCGCGCGTACCTACGGCATTATTAAATTTACCACATTCCTCCTCCTCCATTCAGCATAATTTCCCTTTACTTGCAAATTGTATCCTTCGTGTTTCCATTGTCAAGCTACACGACACGACGGCCTCGTTATTATTGGGTTATTGAGGTAGCGAAATATCGTTGAAAACTTTCATTGCACTTATTGCAATCCATTCAGCTCTATCTGACACAGATAGCGAACCTAGAACGGGTCACCTCTGAAAGAGTAAGCGCACGGAAACATACGTGCGTCATGGCACTCTCTTACATCAGTGCGGTGGTTTTCGTGAAGCAAGTTTTTCAGCGTACTTGTTTGGTCAAGCATACCGCTATCATGTGCCGCTCGCCGTCAGAAGCCCTACAATCAAAGGTTTTTTTTCGAAGCTAATCCTTACTTTCAGTGCACTGCGTAGCGTTCTCTCACAGAACAGTATATTCATGACCAATTTTGTCCGTCTGTCTCGGCTTTGGGTGAGTGCATCAATTTGGTGGAAACTTGCGCAACCGGCCTCCTGCTGTCGTGGGAAGTCATGCGATGGGTCTGGCCCGTTGGGCTAGTGAGTTTCTTTGGTTCTTGTCGAGAGTTAGCCTCGTGTCCGCGAATGTTTTTTCTCAGCTATATAAGGACGCTGTACGAGGTTGGAAGACGTGCATCATATGAATAGGGAAATAGTTTGGCTTGTGTGCTTTCGCTATGTGCTTTTGCAGGTTATTGAGCCACAACGCTGACCTATCAATCGTGTTTCTGTTCAAAACCGATCAACTTATAGACTGAAATTATGATCTGTTAAGCAAAGATCAACAGTAAAGACACTGGTCTTTTCCTCTGTGCATCAAAACTAAGCTTTTTGCTTGACTCTGGGCCCATTAGATGTACGGCATCTTAATCATATACCTGGAGATTTTGAAAGAATTTTTGGCTGAATATATGATATATAAATATTTATATAAGACTATTTGTGTAAGAGTTACGAGACTCGTAATTGTACTTTACGTTTAAAAAGTTGTCTGCACACACATTTTAGGATATCTACTTTCTCCAAGAATCTAATTTTGCTAAAGCGGCTTCACTAGCGCTTTTTGGATACGGCGTCCGCACTTGAAGACACCGTTTAGCCTTAGCAAAGATATTCCGAAGATTAAGTAAAGTAAATTGAATTCAAATCTCTATTAAGACTATGCGACGAAATGGAACTCTAAATGCTCTGTCCATTTAAACGGCGCGTTCCCCGTGAACGTCAAAAGTCTTTTCCACATTAGACTAAGCGACCTTTGTAACAGGTAGCCTTTCAAACTGCAAAACAGGATAAATAATTTGTTTTTCTTTTAAAGAATCGCCAGGCAGCATTCACGATGAAAAAGCCATAGACCGTGCCTATCTTATCGGCAAGGCGAGTAACTGTATAATAAGATCATATGTTCCAAAATATCGTTAATGCCCAGGTCTAAATGTGTTTAAAACTTGATTACCTATTACAGTTTATTAGTAGAGGAACCGGTAACTTGAATTTTCTTTAGTAACTAGATCTGTGATTCGTGTTACTATTTGAGTGCCGATTTCGATTCCTACAATATTGCTAGAACTTCAGAATGTCCTTGCTTACAATAGTAGGAACTAAGATGGCGTGGGCTTATATGACGATATATTAACTGTGGAATAAGTGCTATTGATCTATTATATGCATATCGTATACGTATGAGTATCTTACAATTACTTGTTCCAGTATAGTTACTGCTCAGACGAAAAGTTTAGCCGATTACGAGTAAGGATAGGTTAACCGTGTTTTTATTGGGAATAGGCCAATATGCTTGCTATGGAACTGCGCCACGCTTGGCTCATTAATGTGCTACTTTTCCTAATTTTGTAGACGACTGTGGTCCTAGTAGTAATTGCACTAATTGCTGTAGTTCAGGTGGCCGGAAGCCATTGCGAAGCCAAATTTTCAAGTGGCTCTGCACCAGTGCGTGACGAGAAGCTCTACTTCCAATGGTCGCCCGTTCACACGTTGCTGTTACAGAAAGTAATATACATCATTCCAATTCGACAGCAGACATAGACACGATCACTTAAAATAGTGCAGTTCCATGTTTCTGATCCGCGTTTGGCGAGCATACTTTATTGTTCAGAATCGTCAGATGCGAGCTATCTAAAAATATTACATACGTTCACATTCAGTATTACTGTCAGCCCAACGCTACCGTCCTATAATTGGTCCTCTGCGATCTCTTTGTCAGCGCTATTAAGCCTGCAGCGGCAACCAAAATGCTTGAGGTCTTCATGTCACGTACTTAAAGCTGAAGAATCCGATACAACTATCGATATTACGATTTCTCAGATGCTTTCTTCAGCTCAATTCAGCCCAGTTCAACAGCGGTACGGCATACGCGTTCCGAAATGAAGCGATCATTTTTCGAAAAACTTCAACAACGCCAAACGTCAATTCTGCATTATGCATCCGTTATTGTTCGACGCAAAGTACTATCTCACACATATTCAGGGCCGTAATAGTCATCAGATGAAGAGCTTATCTTCGTAATTATGCAAAGAACTAATTAATCACACAGGGAAGTTGTTGAATAATTTCAAGTCGTTTGTTATTTGGCTTCGGAAAACACCCCTTATTGCGTTATGGTGATGCGACAGGCCGTCAACTGGCCTGCGTGTTCATGGAAAAAAACTTAGACTACGTAAATCAATACGTCGACAATAGCTTAATTATACCTATATGCCATAGAATATCGCCGTTTCCTTATTAATTCTGTAATACGTTATGGGGCTGAAACGATCCCACCAGCCGAATGGTCCGTTTCAGTAAACCTTATAGCAATTAACGAGTAAATACGTACGCTCAGTCATGTGTTGTCCTTAGAGCACACATGAAAATAACTAGGATCGACAATGGGAGAACCTGCATTGCTATCCTGGAAACGTTCAACGATCATACCTAAATGTAAGGACGTATCAGGTCAAACGGAGGTCATTCCGACTCTACTTTTGTTACCTTCTCTTGCCTACCCGCAGCTGTGCCTTGATATTAGGCCTTATAGTCAATGATTAACCTTTTTTTCACACACACACACACACACTTGAATGACACGACTTGACGTGACGGCGTAAAATGATTAGGCTGTCGCGTTTATACAGACCAGGCAATGCAGACTAGAAGAGCAAGTCCGCGCACAGATTTCAAGCCAGGCCGCCACCGCAGCTGCCGATAAATACGCCAGATTATGCCGAACGTGTGGAAGCAGTAAGGTCCGAAATGAACTTTTCACACCTTTGGCTGACGGTCTGCCATGGCGATGCCCTAATACTGATAACAGCAACGATCCTAAGGATCCATTTACTGACAGCTATAATAGTAGCTTAAACGAATTAATTAGCTTTATTGTTCTCAATGCCCCGTCTAGGTTTACAATTTATATAAAAATGCTATGTCAATTCGCCAGTTAATTCTAATGAATGGCTGCGTCGACTCGTATATAGAAATAAATTATTCTTCTTTTTGCCTAATTTTGGTCTTCCTTCTCTCCGCTTATCACCAGACATACGAAAGAAAACTTTGGCTTGACAGCACTTCTTAGGAGCGACTTCATAAACTCAATCGGGGACCAAAAAGCTTACTTACTTACTAAATGACGTTTCGATGGGCTGAAAGGAAACGTGAGCCTCAGTTTACTCGCCTTCGTTTTTTACTTCACTGCGCCCCCGAACGCCTTCTTCGAAATTTAGCAAATTATAACATTCAGCGGAACTTCACCCTGGAAGCAGGTTGGCATTAAGCATAGTATCGCTATGACTTTTTGAAATTGTATGAACAGTTCACTCGTATAGTAAATTTTTTGGCCGACTCTGATCGTTGAAGATGCGTTACATCATCGCGCGAATCAATTGCGGCACTTTGCCTTACCCTCCAGCTCATACGTAACGCAAAATGACATGCGCCGATAAGCCTGTCGCCGACTGTAATCAACCGTTATTAGTGATTAAATGCACGTTTTTTTTCTGTTTAGTCACATCAGTGCGCATCATCACTGAACTCACTGTGGTGATTCGTTTATTGGCCGACAACAATTTTCTTCGTTCGTTTTCGTTCTTGGCTGTTACAGATATGACCTCGGACGAGCAACGGCTGCTACAATATGCTAGTTCCCAAGGGCATCAGCATCAATACCGGGCAGTCGACGATCCAGGGGATGGCTTGATAGGCACCTCAAAGAGTATGGCCAGCATCGGAGATAACGATGATATGTCGTGTAGCGCAGTGAATGGGAGTGGTCATCATCTGGCCACACATAGAAAGTCACCTTTAGCTGGATGCTGCCGATTTCCTTCACACGCCTGCGTGCCGGTAAGCGATTACTCGTTGAATTTCAGGAGTGATCCTACAGCCCCAAGCAGACTGAATTCAATAGCATATGTCAACAGTGATGGATCATTTAGCAGAACGAAGAACATTTTATGACAACCAAATACTGTTGTTAGTTGATGGAAGATGACTGTTTACTTGGTTTCCGATTCCGAGGTTTACCTCTGGATAAGATCTGACAAATGTTCAACGACCTATCCTATGTGTGGGTATTGGTATGTAATAGTTGAATACGAGCAGTTGCGAGCAGAGTCAAGAGCGGTTGCCTGTTTTTGGCAGCACCTGATTCTGTATTAGGATCGTTTTTCAGCGTAAAAAAACATATAATGCTAACAATTAAAGGGCAAACTGCTTTGCTGTCGCAGCTATTGACAAAGTTGTTGTTTTATTATAACTTTAGATCGAGGCTAGGCGTGTTCAGCGATCAGCAGTGTAGAAAGGACGCATGTCTTATGGGGAACTGCTATAAAAGCTTACTTTCGGCAGGAAAAATCCTTTACCCATTAATCCGTTCGACCTTTACCGAACAAGCAAAACGCAACTATTGATTATCTGGGAGTATTTCGATGGAAGGTACTTGGCCGCTGGGGTTTTTCTATTCAACCACTGTTCACGTCGCTGAATTGAGAGGCAAGTTCAATATGACAGGCTACGAGGCTGAGAAAGTTTAGCATGGCGGCCCAAATGACTACAGGCCAATGCAGGAATTACAGTGATAGGGCTACGTTAATTCAGTCTGCGGAATTTTGAGCTGGCTGTGTCAAGCGATTTTCTAATATGAAATATTTTTAGAGCAGCTTTAGAGCTCGGCTTACGTAATAATTGAAATATATTTCTACTATTTACACGGACTACACACAATATTTGGCAAAAAAATGAACCAATTCATCGTAAAAATGTAGCACGCCTACCTGCACACTGTGCATTATCTGTTTGCATCACTTTGTGCTTAGGGCATTGCAGATCACGAGCTTCGCGGTTCGATCTATATCTACAAGATAACGAAAACGAACATTGGGAATGAAAAGACGTTAAGAAGGGGTCGCGATATTTGCATCTGAAAAAATACGCATTCACGCTACTGTTATATTTCCATACTGTTGCTCTCACGCCAACAATATTTACTCAATAATCAGATCAATTCATATATAAGCGGATAGACCTAAGCATAAGAGGATGAATAAAAATCCAGATTCAGTATAGCATAGCAGGCGTGGAGTGGTGACGGACGGGGTGGCGGTGAATAATAATTACGTAATGCGGGTCAAAGACACCGCGGCGTTAGACACTATAGTACAACTTCTTTCCAAGCTACTATCTTTGGACTGGCAGTTATCGTGGTCAGCGTTTCAGAGCGTCTCCGTATAGACCCGCTTGCTTAACAGTCGATGAGATCGATCTCCTTTCTCCGAAATACCTTTGCTCCAGTTTCGTTTCCCCCACAGCCAACGTCGCGCTCGTCCCGTATTCCTGCTCGTTTGTTGTTTGTTTCTCTGTCCTTCTCGATGAGAGGGATGTAGCAGTCCCTTTAACTTGCCGACGGCCAAAGCTTCGGTTCCTCCACGCACTGCATTAACTATGTATCTACGCTACTACGTGGCGAAACAATCTTAGACATTCGACGAATTTGGTCCTTTTGTATCTATGGTAGCGGCGCGAGGGGACCGATCTGCAATGTGGGCCTGTCTATGCTACATGACTGACGCGACAAACATTCGGGCGTTCGCTCCAACGACGTCCACTAGAAGCCATTCCGTCACTTTCACAAGGAAAACACGTACACACATATAAAAAGTCCTTTGCCAAACCCGAGACGCCTCTCAGATATGTGTGGGGAGGTTTGAAGCAATTTTCGCCTAAATCCCTGACTACCGATAGTCGAGCGAGACCAGCCACTACAAGCCCTAGCGGCTTGAAAGTTTACCCCAGCCTTATCGGTTGTGAGACTCAAGATTTTTGCAGGACATCCAAGAGGCAAGGAGTTGGCACGTTGTGCTCGAAACGGAAAACTTAAAGAGAGACCATGCTTCCCGTTTTCAAAGGCTGAAGAGACGACTTAGTCAAGGAACGAAAGGTAACTGAAGGCAACTATAGCACAGCGGCGAAAGCCAACTGATCGTCGACGAGTGCACTCTGGGTGCGAGTGTTACCTACGAAGAAGGGCTGGGTTGAGTAAGCCGAAAAATCCACAGTGGCAGAAACGGCATCAGGGTATTGCCGCGGGAGAGTACATCGAGGTGACTTGCTTGGATTGAACGACAGTATACTGGGTGTGAAGGACTTCAAAACAGCAGCCAAGAAGATTCAACCATACAGAACCTCCTCAGTTACTACGAAGACGAAGCTTCGTGTGTATATTAGAGGAGTCTGTAGGTGTTATGCGAGTGTGAGAGAGCGACTTAGCTAATTCTGACTTTGCTTGCAGAAACCTGATGCAGCTATCGTGAGCACGAAGACCAGGACTTTTCCACGACAGATACTCTGCTAATTTCTTAAGATCCACCTATATTTCCATTCGGCACCCAACTTCCCGGGAGAGTGTACCGTAACCATACACAATACACACAACTTCGCCCCATTATATACACTAGCACAATACGTATTCTATTCTAGAATACTTGTAATGATTCTAGAAACAAGCTCTGCGATTCGTTATGGTATGATAGAAACGGGATAGGTTTTTTGAAAGCAGCCGTTCCATTAAGCCTGATCAGCTATAATCTTCACTCCCAACTTCTGCTCTGCAAGTTGGTTCAGGGCAGGAGGCTTACGAGCAGCTCCTTTGAATCCCATTTCATCAAACGGAGGGACGATCAAACGTGGCCATTACACTAGTACCAGCGAGATACGGTGGCGAAAATACCCGTCGGTCGCTGCTGACGACTGGATATTTCTTCGACACGTCATAAGATGGAGTTACCAAAGTCATTACATAACGGCACGATTCATCCATAAGACGTGCTTCACTAGCTATTCTATAGCTACGGCGATCAAGGTATAAAGTGCTAGAAGGAGCTATTACGATCAGGTTCAACGCAACAAGATGTGGCGAAAATGTGATCTCATCAGCACAATGCGTATGGACACGATCAGGCTGAGTGGAACACCGCAGTCCTAAGCTTATCTCAGATAGATTTTTTGAGTTTCCCATCGATAATGGACGTACTGGCTGTGGAACATATTTACGTCTTGCGTTTTTACGGTACGATGGCAAACAGTGTCACATGCCTCTTATGATAGTCATATCGTATCATCTATAGATAGCCACTTTGCATAGGTTAATAGGAAGATGTGTAACGATGATAACGAAAAAAAAAAACTTTTACTTAAAAAGTATTGCTTTTCACTATGTAACGGTAGATTGGACTCTATGCTACCAAGGAATTAGTTTGAGTTTTCCTCAAAAAAGCTCAGCCAAGAACGATTCGTGAGTCATGCGTTCATCGATTAGGTCAGAATGTCCTAGCGTATTCTGTTTGTTAGCGCAGATTTTAGCTGTTCTCTAACTAAGCTACAGTGTCGTCGTTAACGTTCGGGCACTTGAAAAAACCCTCTTCATCATTTACCTAACCTATATCGATAACGAGTTCTGATTCCCGACTCATTTAGTCATAGCTTCAGCCGCGCTTGGTCATAAGAGCAACACGTTTTCATCAAATTTTCCGCTGTCTATTTAAATAAGCGGCCTTCCCATAATTTAAATCATAGCTTTTCATCAAGCTATGATGGCTACTTATAAAAGTTGAAAACCTCCATCGTGCTTTTTCTTTTTGGGTGTGCGCACAGAAGAGCCAGCACTGAATCCGTGTACTGTTTCCTCTTTCTGTATAAATGACTAACGCGGATTAATTCATCATCGCGCCCGCCGCCTAATGCTATGTTTTTATCTTCTGCAGTAGCCGTACCAACCGGATGCGCGCATTTCTTGTCGTTGTCGTCGTCGTTTCCTTCGCTTTCTTTCGCTTTTTACCTCAGTCGTTCCACAAGTCAAATTCCTCAGATTCCCTCGTTTAGTCGTCTAGACATCATAGGAATGGCTTTCTCAAACAGGAATTAGGAGAATAACGTTTAGTAGGCCACAACACGATAGAGCTAACAAACGTCAAAGTGGGAGAAGAAAACAGAGATAAGTAATGTTATGAGAGGGTAGGATTAGTGCGTGCACCGATATTATCGGTAATTCGTCATAGTAGAAGCCCCTAGCAGGGGTTCACAGCTGGTTGAATTTTCGCCATTGGCTGGCAGTCAATATTCGTTGCACAGCTTCGTCTGATGGCGTTAAGCTGTGTCAGGCGCATGATTTGCTATGCGGTGGCGGAGTGAAAAAAGTTGGGGGCCATTCTTATGGTTTCCACCTATGTATCCGTGCTCGTGTCTGAGGTCATGAATGACACGACACAACCTTTCGTTCAACGCGGCAAAAGCGACAAAATGGAACCATCGTCGTCATCCCCATCTCCGCTACCTGCGCAGCTTCGTCTGCTATGGCTTCCCTCCATCAACGCGAAATTGGCGACGAATGCCTTTTCTGCACGAACCTCTAGTATCTAATGGTGCAGCAAGGCTTCACGGCTAGTACGGTCTCATGCTACTGGTAAACCCAGCCCATATTTGGGCTGCTTAAGCCCAAACTACAAAAGCTTTCCGAGATTCTCTGCAGCTCCAAATTTCTCCTGGAAATCTGTCCCCCTTTTCTTACTTTGCTCGTTCCCATCGTCTCTTCTGTATGTCTGTTCATGCCAAGACTTCGCTGCTCAACGAAGAGGATTCGGGGCGCCGCCGCTTAGCCTGAGTTCGATCGGTCGACCGATGAAATTTCGGATACTTCCCGTTATTGCGGCTATGCGCCAAGCTGTGCAGGCCAAATTTGCTTGGCAATGGCGGACTGCCGCTTGTCTCCCGGAGCCTAGATGTACACGCATATACGCACGACTTAGCAGACACAACACCAGTTAAACGGGAAATACAAAGGCAGAAAAGGGGGTGCTAGTACGATCAAGCATAAAGGCTTGCCTTCTAGAGCCTGACCACATATGCATATACATACATTCAATCAACTACTACGCCAGCTAAAGGAGAAATAAAGGGGAGGGGAGCAGCGTGAGCAAGCAGTAAACTTTTCAGTTGCCTCATAGTAGTGCAGCATTATGCATTCTGCAGAATTGGCGGATGAAGCTGCTAGTCCCTAACGGATGTCTAGTCGCACTACGTGCGCCAACGAGGCTGTATCAGCATTAGATAGAAGCAGCTGGATGATGTCCTCGTTTCGCTTGCTCTTAGCCTCGACAACGAGGAGGAAACCCGATCGGTGTCAAACACCAATAGCAATAGTGGTGACGGGGTAGCGAAAATTCCTCGCCCCGAAGGTTTACCACCAACGCCACATTGCTTCTATATAATCCTTAGCACCGAATCGAAAACATGCTGTCTTGAGGAGCTGCGAAGGGTGAGCACCGTAGAAATAGAGGAGAACAAAACGAACGGGAGAGATGAGTCTCAAGGCTGACGATTATCAAACAAAATAGCGGCTATAGTCGTGTGTCAAGTCATATCTTGCCTACCTGCTTAAGGACTTCGAATAACATTTGCTAGGTACATAGACGAGTAACTCTTTTTGAAGTAGTTGTTTATTTATTGAAAATAATACTAACTGAAGGTAGTTGATCAGGCTCTTTTCACGTTAACTTCACTGAAACAATGTAGCTCGAAACTGGAAACGATACCTCTAACACTCGTGACATATAGTACACGACACCTGCAACAATCTGAAGAAATCTTTTTATTGCTAGCTTCTGCTCAGCGACGTGTATCGTTGTCGCGTATTTACGGCGTTGAGCCGAGCCAGTCGTTCCGCATTGTTGCGCTCATTGATTGAGTTGACTATTTATTAACAGCTTGAATGTATGATCATTTTGATGTTACTGCAAGTACTAATACCCAGATGTGCCATTGTCGAACGCCACTTAGAAAACCATCCTGTAAACAATGCGTCCCGCTTTAGCATTGATGCGTATCAGCTGAACCTACGTATCTATCTGCGAAAGCTCCTATTCGGCGGAGCGGGACGCCCCCGGGGCAAAACATAGACGGTCGCCATAATTATGTCCGACATTGCGTGTACGCGTGTTTAGATACGAACTTGCGTGCTCATTGACATCACGAGCGTTCCAATACGACGAAACGCTGAGTTAAGTAGCGAGTCGAACTTGGAACGATAAAATGACGCGTAGAGCTTGACACTCGTAAACTGTTGAACGACCGCAACCGTAACAAATTTTAGTTATTGGCAAGCTCACATTGGCACAGGCTTCAAAATTACTACGAGCAGAGCATTAAGTGTCAGTAGGACTCTTGAAATTGGATGATACGAGACATATTGGTGGACGAGGAGTTTCCTGAGTGACGGACGACAAAGGGCCACAATTGTTGGCGGGCATATCCTCCGAGGTTTGGCCACGTTGTCCAGCAGCAACTGACGATGCCGACAGAACGACTAGCGAGATTTTTGTTAACAGCATCACGTACTGGATGTGATCTATGGGCAGCTTCGTAATAAATCCATGCATATTACCTTCCAGACCAGAAAATGCCATGAAGAGACGACGGATTACAAAATGATTTTTATCATTTATATCAACATCTACCGTGAAATTACAAATGCATTGGATATAAAAAGTGATAAAGGATGCAATTGAACGAATGCGTACGTAAAGCTATTGATTTTTTGCTTCTGTATAAAAAGTCTGAGGACTTTCATGAACTTCGATAGAACTCTTACCTTCATTTTTTATAGCTGGCTTATATCTGCCTTTAGGTATCCTGGGATCTGCGGCCAAATACTTCAAGGATTGACGCGATGCCGCATGTTTGACATTAACACTATATTTACTTTACTCAATTACGAATAGTTAATATGCACACCCTGATTTAAATGAATACAAGCTTGAGCTGTATCCCTAGGTTTACCTAATAAGTCCTCCTACATGACGTCCATATGAGGCAAAAACCATATAGCTATTTTTGTCTTCATTGCCTCAAATTCTGACGAATCGGAAGCGCATAAAGGAAGTATTCAATTGGGCGTATGTTTACTCCAGAGTAGATTACTCTCGCCTGCTGGCAATTTCTGTTAACGACATAGAAAACGGTCTGCATGATCACCGCACCGATAAGTTACAAAAGCCTTATAACCGTTGCACCTATAACCCGCATGCAAGTTGCGCAAAGGTATACAAAGCGTAGGAAATGCTTAGAAAAAATTAAATTAATCTACCCAATTTTAAATAATAAATAAATCTGTTATATTCTATTTTTGTTTCTGAGCATATACAAATGGGACACAGTTGAGTCACTGTACACATTTTGTGACCATTGTTAAGGACGCACTACACTCATGTATGAAAACATCGATATACGTAGATTGCCAACGTTATTCACTGTTTTTTTCACTGAAAATTCAACAGGCCGCATAAAACGTGCCTAATTGTGCGACATCATTAGTCTGCGGCGTCCTTTCTTGCCTGAAAATTCAGGTTCTTTTCGCGACCATATGAATCGCTTCAGACGTTGTTACTTTACATATCCATCATCATTGAAACCCTCCGCACTCAGAGGTATTGATGCGTTAAAGCAGTGGCTCTTTCTGTGCTGAGTATGCTTGTGCGTATACGTGTGTATATGCTCGATCCAGGTGGGCCTGACGTATGTTTGCCTGACGTATATCTACAGCCATCTCTCTGGCCATTTGGACGAACCTGTAACGAAGCAGATGATTGCAAGTCGCTCGACCTAGGAGTAAGCAAGGATGCTAGTTACTCAAAAGTTCTGAGAAAACTTTTGAGGCAACATTAGTTTAGCTAACTGACTAACTACAACGAACCGCGCTCTACCATTTAGCATCTGCGGTGCATTTCGCCTTTAGCGGGCACCGCAGGCGCATTCCATTGAACGAAGCAAGCGATCGCCGGCCGGATTCTCGTTGCAAGCTTTCACAGCGTGAAGTGTGGAAACGCCGCGCGACTTCACCCGAGCGCGAGTGTCAATACTACCACGATTGCCGCTATCGCCGCAGACTGCGCTTTCGTCTTCGTCAGCGAAGAAGACGTATTGTTTGTATGGGCAGATTGCAGACGAAACGTTTCGGGAGTGCAAGACGCGGGGTGACCACGCCATCCCTCCTGTTGCGTCCTGCATTAGCTGTGATAACAAATCAATGGCTCTGCTCAAGCAGTCATCTTTTTGCCAAGATTAACTTAACGGTACAGGCTACTGGTGCAGCAGCTGTCACCGTTGTTGACCGATTTACAAATAGTAGGGGAGCTACTGGCCAAGTGTTCTTCTAAACGCTCGTCTAGCACGGTTCAAATCATCCGAGGAAAAAATGCTACTAGTGCAAGCCCGAGTTTGATAATCAAGCGATGCGTCAGAGCAAATAATCTCGGAAGGTTTATATAGACGCATATATTTGCATCTGATATAGTGCAGATGTTTGTACAATCCAGTATGCCTTCGTAAATCCTGAAAAACGAGCTTTGTACGTTGGGACAGCTTGTGTTAGCTAGCATCAATCCATCAGGATGAGCAAAATATTTTCACAATTAAATCTTGTCTACTATTATAAATACTATTAATAATATCAATGCGCTAGTGTCGGATGAAAATTATTGCTAGCACTGCAGTCGCAACTATACATACGTATAGTGATGTATCATATTTGTCTCACTATTTTATGCAGAGATACTGACCATTTTGTCCGATTTATTATCTGATCCGTTTCAGAGCACATCGCGAGCAGGTAGCATCTGTGCGACTTTGGAGAAAACGGCTTCAAACAGCCCAACGACAGCAGGGATTGTAATGGGCGGCGAAGTAACACCCCGTCATTGTCGTAAACTCAGTCCGGTGTACATTGAACGGGTCGTGCTTAAGAGTGTGCTTTTGCTTGGCTTGGCATTCACATGTGTTCTAGCTCCTTTCTATTGTCTTCATTATATCCAGACACCGCTATTCATCGAAACGGGTTTAGGTGGGTGAACTATGTACAGATATTGACGATTTACGTAAACTGTGCAAGGAAAACTTATGCTGTATTACCCTGTACATGTCCTACGTATTCACGTAACGATACACGACAACCGTCTGTATGAACTCGGATCGCTTAGACATTTTTCCATTTAGATATAACATTATAGATAGCTACGATGCACAGCAATTTGGTACTAAATAATTTGAGGGATTTGATAGTTTCGTATGCTGCGATGTGAAATCAGTCGGTATGTTTTTTGATTGGAGGATGATAGTGTAGTAAATTAACATGACCTGACAAATTATAAATCATTGTAAGTAGGTCCTTGCAGAAGTTGATGGGTCTATGGAGCTAGCAGCACACGCCCTTTGTATTTAGGCATGATTTCGACCCATTGAAAATATTACGTTGTCTCCGCTCTATTATCACTTACTAAAAGCCTAATTGTGTAACATATCACATAGTAGCGATAGGATTAACTAGCTAACGAATATCATTTGGCTTTATCATTATAATAATATTATTTAGATATAAAGGAACGTGACGGGCGACCTCTTTTATTTAGCAAGGAAACCTCGATTTAAAGTTTTAATATTACTTTCTATACATACATATATATATATATTCGAAATGTTCTTTCTCGCGATGGGATTTCGTTCAGGTGCCAACATTCAGAGCACGAACAATCCGAGACAGCTGACTTACATTCTATAGAACTATTAATTAAACGACAAAGAAGTAGCAATAGTGGCTCGTTTTTCTAAAAACTTCGCCGGCTCTTGCTTTTGACAAAAGTCATTACATTATGGTAAATTACATGACCACCCCGAATGCTATCTAGGCCAGGGTGAGGTTGGACTACATGGGCCACCACATTTCGAGCCTGGGTTCTGTCAGTATCTATTCTGCCGAGAAACTGAACGAAGTAAGTGGCCTGAGAGCATGATTCAGCTAAGCACAAATGCGAATATGGGTGTACAAGTTGACGCATTATAGTTTTATATTCACCATATAACAAATCGTTGTTTAAGACGATTTTCCACGATTTTATTGGAATAGCGCGCTGGTCGGGCAGAACAATACTATCGACATATGCATGACATCGCAAACAATCACGACTACGTATCAACAGAAGTGGTAAAATGGAGTTTACCAATTTAAAGTACTAATCAACCGAAGTTTGTCAGGTTCACTCGACTGCGGAAGCAGTAATGAGGGACGGAAACAGCTCGAGATTCAGTAGCGGCACAAAGACATGAGCTATGAAATATATCTTTTAGACAAATCTGTTACGCAAATGCCCACTGCAACGGTATACTTTAGAAGATGCGCACGCATGCTTTGCGTGCAGGGAGCGTGCACCGTACACCCCAGATGTTTCCTATCTTTTTGCGTTAGTATTATCCTATCTTATTGTCGGCCCTAAAATATGGCTCTGCTAATAGCGATAGCTACAAGGACACATACCAACTAATACTAAATAACTAGCTACATCCCTTAGCGCAATTAAGCTCCGTATGATTAACCAACATAAAAATATCGCTTGGAGGCTTGGGCTGTGCCTTGTGCTTTACGCAGGACCCTCTTTATGGACGCAGGTCATTGTAGACGGTATGTAAGTTGTTGGTTCCGAGTTCTGCTTTCTATTTAAATAGGCAGACAGAGAACCTATTAACCTTCGGTATATAATACGACCACAGAGGGCGAGGCGCTTCGTTTCGCTTTTGTGAAGTGTGACATCTACAAGAGGCGCTTCATCTTTGCAAAAGGCGTCGCAGAGGTCAACGTGATCCCTCTCGTTTACAACTGACGCTTTATAGCCAAGCCCAATGAGCAGTTATCGACCAGCAGTGCTCATGATGGTACGATACTCGAACAATCTAAAAGCAGCTTGAAGAAAGCCTCGGTGTGCGAGGGAAAAAGTGACTGACGCTGCAGTTTTGTACATCCGTATACAAACGTATATATATATATATATATATATAGTATATTTTCAGCATTGGCTCGACAAGCTATCGAATAGCTAGCTATAAAGCGAAAACCCAAAACGAAAATTGATCATGTTGAAGTCGACAAGCCAGCTAGTCCGGTAGAGACACCTGTGGTATTACTCACCATTTAGTTCCGTAAGTCAAGTACGGCTTTCGGAGTACAAATGGTGGAATTTAGTTAATTACGATTAATTAAAGAGAGCACGCCTTTAAGCTAGTAAAATGTTTCCTTATACGTACGCGTACTGCCATGAACTTCAGTGTCTCATATGTAACAGTCATTGACATCTTGCAGTAACGAATTGGATAATATGTTGACTATTTTCGAGTCTATACGAGAAAGAAAACAGCATTTGATCGGTTTGGCCATACTAGAGTTTTACTTTTCAACCGAAGTTCCTATCCCTGAATGTCGTAACATGTACACCGCAGCTTCTGACGCTTAGTACCATGTGCAGCCCCTCGTACAAACACCATGAACGAATACGTTCTGCAAATCCGCTATATACGTGAACATAGCAGGTTAGCTGCATTGTGTTCGTCATTGTTCTTGTTGTTGTTACTAACGACAGAATGAACTTTTTTTTTGTTGATCTTTACTTGGAGCAGGTACAACCAGTTTAGCTCTGTTGTATGGTACGGGAGCCTTGTCCTGCTGGTACGCGCCGGCATTTGTACAACACCTCTCGCCTTCGTGGGCTATCGTTGTCTCATTCGTGACGCAAGCGGTTTACGTGTCGACATTCTTTTATCCGAAATCCTTCACACTGTTCCCGTCTGCCGTGCTAGCCGGCTCTACGCTTGGACCCCTGTTTTCGGCGCAGACGTCGTTTTTGATGCATCTCGTTTCCAGGTTAGTAGGAAATGACACTGAAGTATAACATGCTAATTGCTTTATCAGGCCATCCCAGAGACGGTGGTAACGGCTGGACAATGGATGTGTCTGCAGCAATAACTGTTCTCAAATAGACGTGACTAAATATAGCTAGGAGAAAGCGGGGCCTCTGTAGCTTTATAAAGCAAAATAATCAATAAAACGAAAGCAAGCCCAGCTTAATATTCTTATCTTACTATTCTATACTTCGTTACGAAATTAATATGGGTACTATATACCTACGGTTCCAATTTTAACTTGCATAAAAGCTTTTTACTGGAAATGACGTGTCTGAGAAACATTGGGTCTGGGTAACAAACAAAGATGAAATCTGTCTAAACATTCTAACGCTGCTGAGCGTTCTTGCTACCAAATACCGTGTAGTCCCGCTGCTACTTTGTAGCCCATTAACGACAAAATAGAAGTTGCATATATACAAATATCATATATATAATCGGTTACCGGTGGCTAACTGAAGGAGTAAGTTTTCTAATTTAAAAAAAGAGACACATGCAGAGGCATGCATTCCTTCTTCTCTCTCATTTCACCCTTTGCTGTTCCGACGAGAAAGCGTGTAAAATCATTGAAGACGGTAATGCTTTCACGTTTAATTATAAAAACCGAAGCTTGTATTTGCTGTTTTCTTTTTGTAGAACCGGAAATCTATAGGTATTCAGCATTAAGAAAGTTGAATTTCATCAAAGAAACATTTACATTCACAGACGTTGTTTGAAGTGGGGCTTGAATGGCAGACGGTAAAACTTGAAACATTTAAAAGTGTACATCCACGAGGTCGTATGATCATTCATTCTCAATACAATAAATCATTTCTCAACTCAATAAAACTTAACAAAGTCGATAAATTTCGTAAGTTAATATTTACGACCCTCTATTAACCTAACTACTAATTAATGCCCACTATTAATTCTAATCAGATCGCGAAGCAGCTAAATTTGGCTTCAAGCTGTCCTCTTCAAATGGTTTAATAACGAACCGAAAAGGTCTTTTGTGGGACTTCGGATCATTGGATCATGATTAAGGAAACGTCTAAAACGACTTTTCTTTCACTGAGGGTAAGCTAGATCATGGCTCTGCTTATCGTTATCGAGATATAGAAATGACAGTCATAGAATTTCATTTTAGAAGATAAAGGATATAGAGAAGCACTTCGTGTTCAAATCTTTGTGGGAGGAACTTGCATATGGCGTAGGTACTTTGAACTAGCTAAACATGGCAACAGATGCCAAGACAAGCTATCGGATAATGAAATGCAAGTGTTGAAAAAAACCTTTCAAAAATGAGCCATCATTATAGAGTGTTATATACAATCTAACACTTGTAAAATAGCTTTTCAATAATATCAACTTTAGCCACCTTTGTGAAGAACTTTAACCCGACCAGATTTTTTTCGCCACTGTGCAAGACAATGTTAGCCATGGCTAAGGATCAACTGGGATCAAAGAAGCTGTTTGCTCACCAGAATCTTTACTAAAAGGCGCCAAAGAAGACATTGAGAAGGTCCCACAACCGAGGATAGAACACATTATCGAGAAGAGTGGAGCGACAGCCTACGTGCAGGCGGCTCAATCGACCATCGTGTTTTTATACCTTTAGTAAAAAATAACATTCTGCTATTCAGCATAGGTGTGGTAGTGTGCGGCAAATATACCTTAGAGCTGAATCTCGATTTACCCATATAGAGACATTCTTTAAGCAAACAAGAGCCCGAGACATTTTGACGTTTAGGTCGTTTAGCTAGTAAACTTTTGGCACTATTTGCCAAAGACCTATGAAGTGAACTTAATTTGCAAGTTCAGTTAATGATATACTGTTTACGTACAATTGTGTCGGTATCTGCCCATTGTCGCTGTGGAAAATCATATGTTTATTGCATAGCTCACGGGTATTATAATGTAAAGACTGAAAAGCAATGTCGCATAGAGAACATTTTGTTTTTTATATTTTCCGAGACGGGACGTGCGGGCGCATCCGTAAATCTTTTTGCAAGAAATAAAGCGAAAGCTCTATGGACTATGTATTTCAAATCGTTTCTACGCATGTATGACAGAACTGATGATAATGAAGTACCGTATAAACATTACTCAAGAAGTACCTGAAAGCTTTCCTTGAGCGTCATGAGCCTTCTAGATAATTTGTAGATCAAGATCCTATTGTACAAGCCGACGTTGATGAATGGCGCTCTCATAAACTTCAAAATGGTGCTATATTTTCATGTCTAATTAAAATATTTAAAAGCGCCGAACCTGTATAAAAATGCGAGGTATTAAAACCGTTACCAGCAGACACACTATAATTCTGTGCATTTATCGCCTGGGATTCAGGTTTAGGTTTTTCTGCGAAAAAAAAACACCCCTTCAGAGTAGATAATGTGTTACTCTGTAAGGCCATACACCCAGCGGCCGTTAGTAGCCTTAAAGGTTTTGTCGATGAAAAACATAATAGCTCAAAGGCTATGTCGAACAATCGAGAAATTCGCGCACTCCCGTTTATAGAATTTCCGATACGTTATTCCTATTTGGGTTTATATCAGACGCTTTTTCAGGGACAGACGTTTTTGAGGACGAGTCTAGAAATGCTTATAGCTAGGAAAAACTAATTCTGGACCATCGCTAGACATATTTTCAGGAAAATCATTCTCAGCTCTATATTAAAATTTTGCCGAAATAGACAAAGAAAACGGACTGTCGTTACAAAGAGTTTTTATCTTGATTGAAGAACGCTTTATCTGAAGAAAGAACGCTAAGTGTTAAAACTATTACAGTTATACTCTAGACAGATTGGACCGTTTACTACATTATGAGTTTACCGTGATATCAAGCGGAACATTCAAACCATTTACTGCCGTTTCTTTCCATGAACCGTATTTCTCTAGATCATATCTATACTGGTTTCCGAGAGAGATCAGCAAACAAGCAGAAGTGATCTGAGGACTTCAAATAATTTTTTTCCTAAGTGATACAAGCTAGGCGAACGTTTACGCGTTCCACGCTCCATATAGCATTGACGGTCCTGACTAAGAACCTTTCCAATTGATTTACAGAAGGCAGCTACGTCTTGATTTTTCTTAACCATTGTCGTCCCTTAGGTTGAAAGAACAATCGAAGGTCGAGAAACTATTATAACGAGATTTGTCTAAAGAAATGCTACTTGCGTATGAAATTGCGTCAAATTCTATTCACGCCAATCTTTTTCGATCATTGTTACCTTCATAAGTGTGAATCTACTGGATTAGGTACATCGTCAACTTACTAGGCAGATAGGCAGGAACGAAATCAAGGTTTATATTCGGCAAGCACACCAAGGACGCGCAAGGAAGTCTTTTTTGCAGAAGAGCGTTTCCGTAAGAAAGACGTTTTCGGCACTACAGTAGACTAGCCTTTCCTTTCTGTCACATAAAAGTTAGGTGGCAAAATGGAGGTAGTGAAAATTGTAAGGAGCATCCTAAGATGGCTCTAGATAAACAACCACAATCAGTGGAGTTGCGCTTCGACTACGCGCAAAAGCCATAACACGTATAGCAGTTCACCAATATTGACCAATTGATTGATTGATTGACAATAAATACAGTTCAGTCAGAGAAAGGAGAAAAACATGAAAAATACAGGTGTTAGAAGCCACATTAATAGCGGGTAGGCATGTCACATGTTCAACTTTGATATTCTACTTCCAAGGACTCATTAGTATGTATAGTATAGGCGTAACACGGTAATTACAAGATGATTTCCTCCTTCCCTAAGCCTTCACACCATGTTCTTAGGTAACGTCTAGTTCTCTTCCGGCCTTTCTCTCTTTGAGGTAAAGTTCGATTTTTCTCTACAGTAGCTATCGACTTAATTTACACAAATACTTCAATCATGTATCACTTAACACCTGGCCTTCTTTATACTGGCAAATCCGTAACAACCAGAGTATTAAAAGGGGTTTGGGGTACTCATCATCACGGAGGAATTTCCTCTGGCTTGCGTTTGCTTACTTTTCCGGAATTTGCGTGCGTTTTTGTCCCATGGAAACGCCGCATTCCATGGCTTCTGCCCATGTTCCCTTCGCCGCTTGTTGCTGTTGCAGTTGTCGCCAAACTACATATGGGCGCAGCCTCACGTCGCGTCATGGATAACTAGAACTTGAGGCGACACAATTAGATCGCATGATAACATAGACAGTCGGGTTTCGAGTTGATCTTGAACCATTTCATTTCGCAAATTCGTCAACGCGGAGCAATTTTGGCTGATGCCCCAGGACCATTAGCAGCCACAGCCTCTGCGAGCAAAGACCTTCGTTTTGCTTATACCGACACAATAGCGGGTATTCGTTGGAGCGGTGATGATGGGGGAGCCTCTCTTTGATCAAATCGTGGGCGTAGCCCGTGGCGACAATATCATTGCCTTCCATTCATTACGTCTCATAGCGTCTCCGGCGCTACGAAGAGCAAGAGCCCCGCGATAGATTAGCGCCGAGGCATGGCAGTATGATATAGGCGAGCCCAGCCAATTCGACCCTCACCAAAGAAACGCAAAATATAAGTGTCGTAGAAATGGTAGTTCCCATAGCCGCTTGCTGCCGACATCGCCGATGATGTAGGCTTAGGCATTGCCGTAGTGGCAGCAACACCGTGTTTGCCTTATACGTGTGATGGTACGAGCAGTACAGGCGGAAGAAAGCCGTGCGTGTCCGGCTGTTTTAGGAGCAGGAAAGACCGACCACTATCGCAAGATAAGGCTACTACTGCTAGCGTGACGGTAGGCGAGCCTTCGTGCGTCGCCTTCTAGCTTGGCCGGTTCTCCTCAGGCAGAAGCGAGAGTCTGACCAGACAATACTAGACTAGTTTTGTCTGGCCAGAAGTCCTATGTGAGCTTTAGTATCACAAGCCAGCAACATGCAGGCCCATTTGCTTGATTCTGTCAATGATGATGGAGTGGTAGACGCAGTCTTTTGGCCCTATATTAAGCCGCTTAGCCGGTGGATGGACGCTATTTATTCGGCATACACAAGTCGCATGTAACACTCTAATTTTTTATTGAAAAGTGCGCTGACTTATATAAATGGACACGTTGGCACGCTTAATTCAAGATTATTTTAATCAAGTTATCTATAGGCGTATACCAGTTGGCATTCCATGTGTGGTTCCCTTAACAGTAATTACGAGAAAAGAGCATAACAGGATAGTTCCGCAGACCAATATTTGTATGGCAAATATATATACATATACCAATCCAGTTGTTTTCGGAAAGCATGTAGCTGACCTTCCTCACATGTAACGCGTGCATATATACACAAGATCTGTTCAAGCTGGGATTTTCTTTAGACAAAAAAGATATTTGAACGAATTTTATGCAAAAAGCTAATTCTAACGTTCGTGTTATCTATCCGATACAACTTCTATTCAATTCGATTAAAGCTCCGATTCGGGGCCTACCACTAAACCACTTTTAGGCTAGTTTAAAAATTCTTGTTCCAAATATGTGAAGGGCTTGAAAGCACAAGTGAACTAGACCACGTTGTTGGACCTCCGTTCAATCGGGTTCGATCCATCGTACTCGAACGGGCCTAAATCTGCACTGTACGACGACTGTATTAGCTTACTCCAGAACATGCTCGTAGTTGAAGACGCGCGGTCTCGCACAAACCGGTTAGTATGAACAGACGTACTATCCTATTGGAGAGAGATATGACCCTAATTTGACGCTTCAGCTTTCTACGGTCGTATAGCAGTGCGTAGAACATACCGGCTAACTTCTTCAACGATGCGTTCGCGTTCGTGAAAAAAGCATAATGACGTGGCGCACTTTTTCTGTGTGATACCACACGCGAAACACGACGTTCGGCCGGAAATTTATTTTCACTCACGATAGGCGCATCCTCTAAATTTTGACCGTGTCACCGGCAGGTTGATTTTTGCATTGGTGACGAACATTTCTCCGTCAAAGAAGAATCAAAGACGATTTGCTGTTTCATCCTTGAGGGAAACGAGGTATAAGCGACACCAATCCAATTTCCTGGTTCTATCGCTTTCGAAAAGCATATAACTGGCTGTCATCACATATAACGCGCAGCCGAGGTTTTTCTGAACAATCAATAAGCCTGGTAGGCGTACTCACACGACATTGCTCTTGAGCGACCTGGGCAAAAGGAAAATAATCCAAGAATATATTTTTGCAAGGTGTAGGTGAATTGTGAAGTCCGCGCTGGCCTAAAGCCTGCTTGTGCTATTTCTACGGCTGTATACATGTTCGCGATGCAGTGCACTATCGATATGGAGTAACCATAGAAGTTGATAATTTCGGCGGTGGTTCGGCCCACGTGTCGAAGAAGTTCGCTCGTAGTTGATTCTCTCGTATTACAAAAACAACGCCATATTGCCCGCCAGAGCTGCAAATTTATTTACATCCCCCTTTGAATGAGCTTTTCCTTAATAATACCCGTTCTGGATGAACGCGTTAGCCCAGACCTTCAACGACCAGTTAAAAACATCCCCTCTGCAAGTTTACCATCCTGCGTATGTATATTGCATATATGTGTTACTCACCAGTGGAAATGAGATTCAAGACTTCGCAGCCCAGTATCGCAGCTCGACAAGCAGTGACTGCCAACGTTTCGAAGGCAGTTGCATCATACAGAAATAAACAAAAGCGCATTATAAGTTCCGAGTAAGCATGTTACTTTTGAGTCTTCTAACGGCATATCGCGTTAGTTTACTTGATTGGTTAGACTCTGGTTAGGGAAACCCGTCGTCACTTTAAACTACTATACTCTATGTATTTTAAACTCACACCATTGTATCATTGTAGAGTATCTTCAAGGTGGCCTTACCTTTCCCTGGGTGAAGCTCATTGAAATGAACTCTATCTACCTGTAAACAATGCCTGTTGACAATGCGCGCCTAACAACCTGCTGTTTTGCGACCGCACTTTTTAAGCAAATTGGTTTATGGTGAGGTCAAGCAAGCAAACAGTGTTTCTCATTTTTTCTTTCGTCCTAATTTCTAATTTTAGCATTTACATTTTAGTTATCGAGACATTCGAGTCCTATTTAGATAAACCTTTGAGTGTCCTGGATAAAAATTCAATTGTGAAAGATTCGCTGTTCTGTATTCCTATAGGACTCGCATAAAGCAATAGCTACCGACATTTAAGAACAACCTACCAATATTCTATCGTGTTCTAATAATTTCCAGTACTAATATTCGATCCGTAGTAGGTGGTCAGATTCTATATATTCACGGCAGCATCGAACTGTGCAGTACGTAAGGCGTGCTTGCTCATCGTTTTAGGCCCACACCTAACATTGAATTTTGTCACTGTCTCCGTTTTTTTGTATTAGCAATTGGTGTGTAATTCACTCTTTTTGGTCTGTTTGCACGTGCAGGGTGAGCGCCCTGACGGACGGTGCTCGAACCGGAGTCGAGCGCCGATTTCTGCGAATGTTCTACGCGTTAGCGAATTGTTCCCGTGTCATCGGAACCGTGTCGCTTTTGTTCATGGTCGCGTGTACGGCGGACGTACAAACATACGAACGTCCACACAGTCACACGGTGCACTCCGAGTATTTCAATGACGTCAACGTAGAGGCAGGAAGAGTTAGCAAGGTAGGCAAAAAGCAAAGACACTAGACAATTTTCCATAGGTTTGGGATTCGACAAATACGCGTAGACTGAAACAGATCGAAAATGATGAATGAGTGCTGTATTTAGTTGGAACTAGCGTTTGCATCAAACGAATGCAACAAGTTGAGGCGTTTTGTTCGTCGAAAAGTTATTTTTAATAGTATTCCTTTTTGCTGCTGCATTTTGCTGCTACTCATGCTAATATGGATTTTGCCTACATGTTTCACATAACAGGTTTACATCTTGATCGCGTAAAAACCACCGTCTGGTTGGCAAACGCTATCATTTAGGTTACTATCCCTTATTATTATTATTATTAAACGACGATAAATTTAGCGAAAGTGTAACTATGTGTGGCTTAGCCGTTGGTTAAATACATAGGTTTCAATTATACTTTCGTCACGATCATTGTGACAAATCGTGTCACCATGAACCCCGTGTATCTGCATCGCAGTAGTCTCGCTGTCGCATTACTGTGCATACGAGCATATACTAAATAGACCTTTGCTGTCTGTCGGTTTCTCCTGTGTGCACGTTGCAGGGCTTCGTAATGTGCAGTTCATCGGCTTGTCCATCGGGTCGAGTGGTGCGGAGTCCACCCACCTTTAGCATTTCACTATCACCACTCGTATCGCTATTTGTTGTTTCCGTCTTTCTCGGACTCGTTTTCACTGGCATAGCTCTCGTCATGTCGTTACTGGACAAGTTTCAGGTAAGTATTAAATCTCGTCTTACGAGAGGTGAAGACGCAACTGCTGGGGTTCTGTTTCTCTGTTGTAGCCTTCACACTTTTCTTCTTATTGTCCCCAATGTGGGGCCGTGGTCGATTCGCAGTTCGCGCATTCGTTTGTTAGCCACGAGACTTCGCGGGACTGACATTGCTACCTTAGGCGCCGCTGTCCAACGAAAACGTCTTGTTGCTAAAAATTTGAACCGTCGTAAAATGGATGACAGTCACCTCGATTCTGCTCCCCGCTGAAGGCACAATTGAAACGACTTCTTTCCCAGTTTCTCGATAGCAGCTCGCTTTCTTCACATGATGTACTCCTTTTGCCACCCCTGCTTCATGGCGAGCCCAATAGTTCTTCCAGGGTGTTGCAGACCTCTCTGATGGCGTCATTGTGGCGCGGACAAAAAGGCAGCCCTGAAGAACCATACTTCCCCAGCGGCGACTAGTAGCTATCGACAGCATCATCAATGCAGCAAGCCTCCTGATTCACAGCCGCTCCTTCTCCGGATCGCGTTGTATCTCACTTGGTCAGGTCGCTTCCCATCATGTTTTCGATGGCGGCCACGCTGAGTCGAGGGAAAAGGACCGGTAGCGGAAACCATGGAAACTCATTCCGTAGAGTTGGGGTCGAAAAAGGGACGAAAGCATGTAGACAATCGGTAATGCTTTGAGGACCTTGTCCTTACAAGCCGCAAGTAAGGGAGGGGAAAAACGGAGAGAGAAAGAAATCCCGAAAGAATCGTCTATAGAAGAGCAACCAATAACTATCCGCTACACATGGTGGTACTAAGTTGGGTTCATCTTTGTTGAATTATTAGAATAATATTGATTTAGCAGTACGAGAGAATTGTTGAAATAATGCTCGTGTTTTTGATTAACCTTAAACACACGTCTATGAAGTAGCTTTAGGCAATGAATGTCACCAATGATTGAAATGGGTCTTGAATATTTCAAGAACAAAAATTCTACTTAATTTTACTGCCGGGCGTTGTTTTTTTCCGAACGTTTCATTATCCTTACTCTGTTACTGCGGTACAATGAAAACGAGATCGCAAGTCCTCGTATGGTCTCACTTCCTGTCACACTTAACTAGCGGCGCTTTCCTTCAAAGCATTAGAGAGCCCATTGTGGATTTGTCCGCCATTTGTGGCATCGCTTTGATTACATTCGTTGCAAAACCCGATACATTCTGCGCTCTGCAACGTTGTGGATTGTAGTGCGTATCAGTAGGCAATATCTATCAGGACAGATAGCTACAAATTACCAAATGGACTGCCACCTGCAGGTTTGCTTTAAGTGAATACATATTTAAATTGCATGCAGGTGTCTAGTCAAAGTATACGCCAAGTCTAAGTATAGACCATATCATCGCGTTGGTGGCGGCATGGAGCGCGCTCGGCTGGTGCGAGTAATATTTCTTTATGATGAGACTGTTGCTCTACCCATGACTACCGCTAGCACCGTTCCCTTGGCTGTAGTCCCGGGCTTGGCTTGAACAATCCACACTGGAATCTTCATATGCGAGCAGAATGTTGCGCGAGAACAAATTTTCCCGCCCGTGAAACGCTCACACATGCGCAGTCATTACTGTGCGACGACGAAACGCCCCCTTAGGTACGTTGTTATGTGGGAATGCAAATGGAACGTTAGGGATGCCGCAGATATCAAGTTGTTCCATTGGAAAAGGCCGTCAAGAGCTTGAGTGAAAACCTGTGGGCGAGGTAAACATGGCAAAGCTAGAAGTCCGCGCTAATAATAAGTTTCTCTCGTTGGTTTTCTTCCTTCTTACTTCGTCATAGATATGCTTTTGGACCCATTGCACTCACATACTATTATAAGCTCTGTAGTACGCCAAAGGAAGGAACTATTTACGAAAAGGAGCGGAATGGTGGGCTAGCTAGTTGGTACGTGGCAAAAAGGCATATTGCGTTAGTTAGATTGAGCACCTAATTAAAAGAGTAACTGGAGAGGTTTCTTACTGTGCAAAATAGGGCAGCGTTAAGTATAGGCTTGCTTCGATTTCAGAATTACTTACGTGTTTACCAAAAAATGCTGACCTTTTTTTCAGAAAACAAACCCTACATACAGGCAACTATAGAAAATGGACGATAATTAGGCATAGGTCGCGTCTGGTGGTCATTACTTTAAGGTCCGCTTTAGAATAGGATCTCTCATTCTTTGCCTGTCCTTTTATAACTACTAAGAGATATCACTTGCCAAGTAGGCCTCTCAGACAAACCTACACAGGGAGCAGCTAGATGATCGAGTGACGTTAGCATGTCACCTAGCGTATTAGGTTTCGTTTAAGCGTCGACCACCAGACATTACGTGGCCCGTTAATTGACGTTCCAAAAATTTATGATTGCCTTCTCCTCTTCGCTTGTTTTGAATGATGGAACTGCCCATTACAAAGCCGCCTTCTTCAATTCAACGAGCGACCGGCGGATAAACGCCGGTCGTTGTGGAACATCGAAGCAAATCCACTGTCGCGTAGCAAACAGCTTCGAAGGCCTGGCTTGATGTCACATTTCTGCCGGCCCAACCGCCGTCCTCCCACACTCAGATTTAACATTCCCTTAAAGCTTTGTTCCTCTTGAGCCTTTCGACAACATCCCGAAGACACGGATGTACGAAACCTCCTTATCTGTGTACCCATCATTGCTGCCCCCGCTTTATCGTTATTCGCTTTCGGCTAAATAAGGCAGCACTGAAAAGGGTTCAATGCGGCATCGAGTGTAACGAACAGACGTTTGGGTTAAGCGGTCTTTGCCTGCCGTTTTAAAGGCTTTTGTCGCCACCATCTTCCTGCTTTGGCCGTTAGCTCGAAACATTGTTTCGCTGCATTTGGGATTTGCAATGCTTCGGCCATGTCTGGGTTTATTTTTCCATTCAACGGGTTTGCTGCCATTGGCTCTTTTTCCTCGTCCTGACAGTATCTCTCGTCCCCGCCAAAGCTGGTTTCCCCTGCAGTTGTTCCGCAGCAGATGTCGCTGCCTTTGCCGCTATTGTTGGTGTTAGCGTAAACGATCTTTCCTAATACTTTGGCCATGCAATTCTGATAGCTCCTCGTCGATAGTGCGTTGCTTGCCTCACGTCCTTTGCAAGCTTGGCCTGCTCGTCTGCTCCGGCTGGCTTTGTAGGACCATTTCGGGTAGTCGAAGCGGCGATGGCCTTCGGTTGTCCGTCGCTGGATCTCGGAAGTCCAGGGTAGTCGACGGAACGAGGCCAAGATTGAGGAAGCTCGGGGCAATCAGGAATGAAGGGGTGAAGTTGCAAGACGTTGTTTTGTCGATGCTGCCTTCCGTTAAATCTAACATATTCCGTCCATCTGCTCGACGTTGGAGGTCTTGTCTCTCCCCCTTTTTCAGCGTAGTGGCTGATGACGTTATATTACAACTCATATTTCAACTTCGCTGAGTCAGTCCCCCGACAGTTGGGTCGGTTGGCCAGTAAATGAAATCGAGCAAGGGAAGCGCAACGTGGTGCTAGCGAAGGCACATTAAGAAGCTCCAGCAGCCCAAAGCAACACCAAAGACCGAATAGATTATTTCTGATGCCGGCAGCTTGGCATGATGGCTTTGACCAATAAGGAAACCTGGCACTAGGGGAGTCTACCCATTGGGAATTATGGGGGGATCAGAGCCCTGTTGGAAATATGAAGGAGGTAAGATGTATAGAGAAAGGCAGGTCGAGAGATGGAAAGCAGGAAAGAAATCCCTCTCATATCGAATTTTGTATGCAACCATGGGTCCTCACGTACCAATCGAACAACAACGTTGTTTATGTTATATCGATCACTCGGTTACGATACTTTAACACTGTCCAATAGAAAACGCCAGCTGGCAGCAGGTTTATGTGGGAATTCATATATATTATATAACATAATAGATTCTTACTGCTATGCCATTATGTCAGTGTCAAGTCCAGTATCGTTTGTCCTGTTTTTGTCAACATAAAAACGGAATGAATGCCTACAGCGTGTAAAGGGATCTACTATTTATCGCACAATTGTGATCCGTTTATTCAGCTGTACACTTGAAGACCTGGTACCGACAAGTTTAAGGGGTTTATATTGGTAGGATACACCTATTGTGCTACGTGTGCCATAAAATAAGCGTTGTGCGGCATTTGTCGTACACTGCCCAACTAAAGGTAATGAAAAACCATTATCCGTGATTGCGCAATTGATTGCCAGAAAACAATCGCTAGCCAACGAGTGTATAAAAAGTAGGTCTATTATTTCAACTGTCTGGAGGGTCGCTGTTTTATCACGTATTGTAGGCGCGGATAACGTCAACTGATCCAATTTTCTATTCGTTAAAAAACTTCGTAACTTTGCGAAATTATAAACATAGGTTATAAGCCAGCGTAAAGGCTATGAACAAAAGAATAACCCGTGACCCATTTTTACCATTATCTAGTTTGCCAAAACAGAGATGCCGAAAATCAACGAAATTATATCTATATACAATTGTGATTTTTTTCAATACTTGCTATTATTAAGAGAAACATCACAATACGGTGTTTTATGCATGTGCGCATTAACAAAGTATCAGCAAATATGAAGCTAACAATGCATGTATCGCGTGCAGAAAGCGCCTCCGAATCCAATTAATCCAAATATCGTAGGCCTAGTTTGTATCCTGCATCTGCTTCGATGTTTAACTAAAACTTACGAGAAACGAAGGTTAATAACTTCCCGCCAGCCTTGCCTTCAATAGTTCGAATTTATTAGAGAAAAGCTCTTTGAAAGCCACAGTGTGAGCCTGTGATCAAGTAGTATAACAAGCTAAGAATTTTACACATCCACCATAACTCTTCAGCCTGCCAAACCAGTACTTCTCTAAGTAAGTTCTCTGTTTGATAGGGTAACTTGACTGCGCTAACGATCTCCATAATCTGAGGTAAGGGTAGTTTAGGAGCTGCATCGACACAATAAAAATTCCCTCTATGGGTTCCTTATTTAAAAAGGAGGCGCGAAAACTATAGATGAACAAAGGTTGGTAAGCTTAAAACAATACTTCAGAATAACCACAATATATAATAAGTGACCCTTCCATCAAGGAAAGGATTGGAACCAAGCCAAGACGTTAGAGTTTTGTTTTAGGCAAACAGGCAGCAAGGGAGCTAAAGGTGTAACTAGGCAGGGCTTCTAGCACATCCAGGACCAGTGAAGAAACACCGGTCAAAGCGGCACGTATCAGCTATTGCTGCCTGTACCTCAGAGCAGCCTGGAGGAAATGGGAGACAACAGAAGCCCTAATACGAGAGTGTGATCATTCTATTATGCGTCCCCTTCCGAACAGCGATTTAGAGCAATTTAATCGCCGAGCCAAACACAGTTCTTATCAAAGCCCAAAAAGCTGCAACACCGTTTCGAGCGACGGACACTAAGGACCACCTTACAGTATTTCTGCTGTTGTCTACCTTGCTTTTGATTCCAAATAGGCGCGCATTTCACAGCGACGGCTCAATATTTAAAAGCATGGAAAAGATAGAGGGTTAGATAGGTGGACGGCAAATCACTAGCTGGATCTGCAAATGTGCAGATCTGGCCAACGAGATCCTTGAAACTGTTAGAAACAGTTAGAGTGAGCAAAAGTCTCTTAATGGTTTTGCTGTGGCGGAAAGGTCTGAGTTGGGAAAGCGACGGGAAAAATGAGAAAACCGGACAATTACCGCCGTGTACCGAGCGACGCCGAAGCGGTACCGCGAAACATCGCGCGCATAATATCCCAGCCTATGGTCTGCTGTGCTAACCTTCTCCGACTACATTCCTCTTCTATAAGAGGCGGGTAGTAAGGATAGTCGTCAGGTGCAAGAGAAACTTGTTCCTGATCGGTTCTGGCAGACCGATGCCGTCGAAGCCGCACCCTTGCAGGACTTTGGTGGATTGCTGGCGGGAACAATACAGGTAGCTAGCACCAGCCAGTTTGCCAGTTGACCGGTGAAGCAAAAACATGGCTAAGAGAAAAAGAGGCAAAAGCAAAAGAAAACTTAAAGAATAGGGCACCCAGGGCAAGCACTTTGTCCCAACGAAGAAATCGTCGCACAACGGCTGCTTTTGCTGCTGCTGTAACTCTAGAGCGACGGCAGTCTGACACAATCAATTCAAAAGGCAGAGGCGTTTCCTTGACGCTGATGCAGCTTTGTATTCCTTTTCTCCTTAACCGCCATTCATCGAGTGAAGAATGACGAAATATAGCTAAACAAAGCTAAAGAATGAAAGACACCTAAACCGCTGCCCTGTAGTAGTAACGGTGTAAAGGATACAGTACAATGACAGCGCTGGTTGATTGTTAAAATTTTTTGAGTTTAAAAAGCTGCGGCTTGACGACGGCCAAAGGAAGGAGCTAGGCGAAAATTCAAAAAAAAAAAAAGAAAAAACAACGGAATGTTTAGCTATAGAAGGGTCTTAGGAGAATACGCAAAGGGACAGGCATGTGATGGCGAAGTTGGACAACGGAACTAGGAATCGTTGCCGGATAAGGCCATAATGTGGGGCAAAGGACTTCTATCGCACGTGTTATAATATATGGGTAGCACTGGGAGACAATGGAGCAAAAGCAATACAAGCATACAAACCAATAAACAAATGGACTTTGGCAGATTCTGAGTCAGACGAATTACTAAGTAAGCGTAGATAATGTCAGTGTACAAGTATATTATTAAAAAAAATCATCAGTGGAGATTGATAAGTAAGCTGAAGCAAGCCTTAATAAGGGCGATGGTGAGAAATTCCAAAGATAAGGAGTAACTAAAGAACGTGACATGGATGGACGAATTGGGTTATAGTAAACTATGCCGATTAATACACGCTTGTAGATTTCTATATAAGCGCGTCTGTGCAGTAAGTCTTTAGTACCTCGTCCTTACATTGCTGTGTCGCATTGATTATTTAATGGTGTACTTCGTTCAGGCTGGTTTAAGATGATTCTACCCTGCTACAATTTTTCTAGTGTAGTAAATAGAAAAAAGTCGAATGTAACGAATTCGACAAAAGACTCTATTGTCACAGCCGTTTTGTATGTAAATGTTTTTACAGCTTTAGCCGAAAGCCAAACGTAAGCATGTTTATAAATTTGTTAGCTTTAAACTAGTATAATTTCTAGTCCGCAAGGGTTACATCGCGGCGCGCTTACTTTTGCCGTTGCCTGCGTGTGCTGTCTCCACCGTTTTTCTTCAATCGCCCGATGAAGTCAGCATAAACTCATTACTATTTCAGGCAAAAAAGGGCTCTATAACGATGGGAAGACTAACTAAGATCTGAAATGGTTTTATAGCTCCAATATATATATCACGAATGTTTTAGCCCAAGAACCATTCAGGAGAATAATCTCACATTTAACAATAGGTCCTAAAGTTATCATGGATCTTTCGGCTTTAACAGCGCTGCCCGCTATCCTGCCTCGAGGAGATTTATGTTATACTTTTATACGATTAGAAAGAAAATAGACTATCCCTTTTAAATTTTTGTCTACAGACAGAGATGTTTTAAATCCTGTGCCATTCTATGACAAATCCAGTTCAGTAAAGGTATTTATAGTTAAATTGTATCGTATAAGCATACATAAGAGAGCTTCAAAAACATCTAAACAATGTATATCATCGCGCCGTATGACTCAGCATATTACTCAGATGTAAACTGATGAATAGAGTCTAGTAATCAGGATTGTTTTTAAAACTACAATTGCTTTATCATGAAAGTGATGCAGCTGTAGACCGTGGCAAATACACGGTTCTGTAAGTTTCACCAGTTTGTCTATTGGTACTCAGCTGTGTTCTCGGCTGGTGCCAATTCTAAGACATGACTTAATTTACATCAAATCATTATCTTTATAACGAAATAATAAGGTCCGAATAAACCACTCCACCTTCTTTGTGCGCACGTCCCTTCTCTAAACATGTCCTCTTTCTGCATTTCTAAGAGAAAAAAGAGTTGATCTGAAACGCAACGGTCTTAGTAAGACAGAATGAATTTCCCCAACTAAAAGTGGTGTGCAAGGAACAGAAAGATAGTTCGTTTTCGTGGCTGGCCCATTTCTTCATTCTCCCATCTTGTCCTTTGAGTTTCTCGACCCACCGAAGGGAAACTCACCAAAACGTGTACGAGGTGTCCACCATACAGTCTACTGTGGCTCGCGATGTGCAAAACCGCCCGGTCAGGTTAATCACTACCGACTTGCGCTAATGAGCGGACGCCAAACACAGGCTCTCCTTCTGTTCGACCAAAACAGCAGTCAGCGTAGAAGACGACGGCAACAGTGACACTAAATAGGACGACCTCTTCGCTTGCATGGATTAACCATGCAGCAGCGCCAGCAAGAGTAGAATTGTGAGTCATAGGGGTGATAACTGACGCAGTGCCCGGAAAGGTAAAACCGAGTAGGAGCAGTGGCAGACGCTGCTCGTGCCGCGACCTCAAGCAGCCAAAAAATAGCAGTATGCGCTGTGCTGTCGAAGTCGTCAGCAGCGCCGCGTCGGTCTGCGTTATCGCAATTGTTATTGTTGTTCTCGGTTCCGTAGCATATACACCCTCAGTAGCAGCAGTGACAGCTACAATTAACGAAGGCAGCAGTCAACGGGCTAGTCGACCATTCGACCAATTGCTATTGTCAGGAACACTCTCGTAGAAGTTTAGATTGGAGCGCATTGTTGGCGTCGACGTTCATTCTCTCGGCAAGAAGTGCCCGACACACAATTCAAGAGGGGCCATCAACCATCCATCGCATGGAAATCTTCGGGTGGTGGCTGCTTCGGCCCACCACGCAGTTCACTCCCCCCAACAATAAAAAATCATCCCTGTTCGCGGCCTGTGGCAGGGGAAGTAGCTCTGGGCAGCACAGGTCTTTCTGCTTCGTTCGGCACAAAGAGTAACGAAACACGGCGCGTACGATACCTTTATTGCTTCCTTCTTTCTGGCACCCCCAATTGCTCTGAGAGACACGCCTGCTTGCTTTGCTGTGATTCGTGACAAGGGAAAAGTGCGCGAGGTGGAACAGGCTGACGTACTGAAGACTGCGCTCGCAAATAGATACGGTTCGGAATGGGGCTACCGGCGAAAGTAGGGCTGCTGGTCTTGTGGCTCGGGGTAAGGACATAGAGATGTCGGAGGAAAGCAAACGTTGGGCAAGAAGATCTAGTTCGTTTTGATTCGTCCTGATCTTTCCCTTTCTCTTACAGTTTCGTCTCTGTTGGTCGGCGTCTCCTCAATTCTGTCGACGTCTCATTCCTTCTTTAAAGCGGACGGGAACACACTTCTGCGCTTTCTGTGGTTGGATGTGGAGCAAACCGGACAGAGCTCAGGTGACTCGGCTTACGAGCATCACGGCGTGACGTCATTTAAAGACTGGGTTTTTGGGGGCAGTACTCGGAGTGGTACAAGCAGGTCAAACTCAATATGTTTGAGAACGTTGATACCCAAGGGTTGCTTTAATCAGCAACCAACTACGGGATTGAGAGCCCCACAACTTTGCAACTGGACAAACTTGTGGGGCAAGAGATATTTACGGGAGAAACGCTATAAGGACGAAGAGAAGTATTAGAGCCAGAAGGAGGTAGGGAGCTGGCATGGATATGGAATAACTCTAGAAACTAAGCCAACCACAATAAAATTCAGTTGCGTTGTTACATTATGTAGTAAGAGTCATGGCCTCCAACTTTGCTTTCACCTCAAGCTCAGCTCTGAACTCTGCCCCGATTACTCTGATTTGGTGGTAGAAGCTGATTCAGTCACTGTTTCTTCTACCTGTGACTGTGACTAAGTGGGTTAAAAGCGTTGAGTTCACCGTTGAAGTGCTTAGTTAGGAGAAAATGGTACAGAGGTAGTGAGGGAACGAGAACTCACCAAAGCAAGTGTATAGAAAAAAAATATAAGTAAAAGGGTTAAGAATAAACCATGTGTATTTGAGCGAGTCTTGTATGACTGAGGAAATAATGATCGCTCAGACACAGACAGCTCAGTAGTGAATGGCATGCGGCCCTAAATCTAATGAATATTGATTAGTCTAGACGACTAAGTTTTAGGTTGACGAGGCACGTACAAGCTGGTTTACAGATGAAACGAAACAGACGTATTTATTTTATGCACCCACGGAATGAGAAACGGAGGGTAAAAATTATATTTAATCAATAACCCGGTATAGAAAAAAAATATTTTCTAACCAATTTATTTGCCTAATTTTCCAGCTGCTCTTAGTAAAGTGATAACACAAAACTGAAAAGCATCAAAGATGCAGTTAGATTAAATGGCCCTATAAAGGTGCAAGGCAAAACAGAATAATTTTTTTGTCTCAACGCAGACCGCGAACTCTCTGTTTTCAGCTTTACAGTAGCGGAGCCTTTTTTAAAAGAGAAAAATACACTTACTCGTATAAAACTATTCGTATTTGGCTTTCATCTTTCAAAGGTGGTCTATGTTACATTCAAAAGAAAGGGCGAAGTTTTCGTCGGAACGATCTAAATAATGGCATAGCGGCATTGGTTACCGACAAATAGAAGAAAGTAGGTTGGGTAAACGGAATGCATCCCACGTAGCAGCCTCCGTCCTAGCTAAGGCCTTTGTTTTTATTTGTCTACTTTTGGTTTGAATTGGTTGGCCTATTAGGCTATCACAGCTAATCCTGCTTTGTTTACCAGCCAGCAGCAATTTAGCTAACTGGCACGGACAAAAGCCTATTCATATTCTTCATCATTGGGATAATGAGGTACCGTTCAAAGCAAAGGCGCTGCATTATCAAACTACGACTACGAAGTATTTTCACGAGGTATAATTAGACCCACAGAACTGTCGCAGTTACCGAAATTCGTTCAGTACTTTTTTTCTCGAATGGGAAGATTTGCAAGACATCACTTTAGTTGTAGAGAACGCCAGAAGTGCTTCTAAATCTACTGCGACTGATTCAAAGAAATTCTAATGAGTATACATCAACGAAAGCTCTGAGTGCAGAGATGTTATGCAGGTCCAATCAACCTGTTATGTTTTATCACGTTTTTACAACAGTTGTTTCAGGTCTTGCGTAAGTAGCTACCCATATACGTTTCCCTAAAACCAACTGCCTAAAGGAAAAGTTCAGTATATATAACTGTTTATTAATTAGTCAAATATTTCCGATCTACTTTAATTTTGAGAGACACTCAACGCGACTTCACATGGAACGTAAATAGAAAATACTAGCTTATTTTGTCCTCCGAGATCTGTTACAGGCATATCACATAATGTCTGTAAATACGTTGGAACACGCCGCGGGCAATGAGACTAGAAGAAGCATCTTCATACTTCAATAACATCGCATATGCCTATCTTTATATATACATATCAGAGCGATTATGCAGCGATCTTTATTTAGTTTAATAATTTACTTAGATACGCGAACAAACCTCTCAAGTTCGACGCATACAGTGCAATCGCAGAGCGAATTTCGGTGCCACCAACTACGGCAACAGCAAAGCCCACTACCAAGAAACCATACTAGCTGAATAAATGATAATGAAGATATACATATATATTGCCCCCAAGTACCACACTAACTTACTAAACATACGTCACCAATGTGCATATCTGGGGCAAAGCAATACTTTGCAGAATGTCACCTTATTAGCCTGTTCGACATTAGAACAAAAACGAACTGCGACCGATCAGTCACAAAATATAATAGATCAATATTGATTATAACGTTCTCTACATGCAGAAATGACGAGGTGTGTGTCATCGGCGGAATTTAAGGCAGTGCCACTTCACTTTTTCAAGTAGAGGTGTTTGGCCGTGCAAGCGAATTTCGAATTTTTACCCTCAATTTTCATCGTTGAAACAGGTTCATTTCTCCGCACTAACCTATACCCGGTAAAGTTTAAAATAATAACGGAAATCTCTATTGCGTTGGAACGACAGCTGACATGGCTACGTGTTTAGTTGAAAGCGTCGTGAGCCTCCCTCTTTCTCAGCCGACGCCAGTGGCCATTACTAAAACCGCGCAAAAATCTAATGTCAAACGAATTTGAGAACTACTCGACACGTGGGCAGACAATATGCCGCCGGCAAAATGGAAGCGAACTAAAGCAAACTATATAAGCCGTAAATTACGTCAACGGATTCGGGTGTTTCTCTGCAGCTTCCGTATTTCTATCACTAAAGTTTTCACGGTTCGCCTCGACAATTCAGATACAACGGCCTTTTCGACCAGATCATAAAATCTTAACTGGCGAACTTTTGTGAATTAAATTATGAGTAAGTAATTATAATTTTTATCTTATTCTATATATTATTCTGATCTACATTATTACATATATATATATATATATATATATCATTATAGCTCTAACTTTATCTAATTAACCGTTGCTGAGGGACTCCCGAAGTAAGTCGATGTTTAAGAATAACGAGTACCGCTGCTTTTTTTAGAAAAATAAGAGACACGTGAGCATTGCTTTATATCCGACCTGCTATATACTGTTGCCAGAAATAAATGCGGTTAATTACTTTACATTGCGGAAAGCATCTCTGATTTTAATTAATATGTCCTGACCCTACGTGTATTCTTTAAACATCAGGTTTTTCGACTTATCCATATACTATACAACTATATATACAACTAGGGACCAATGGAATACCTGACACTAACTAACCTATATAACATTCAGTTTTAAAATACGCTTATCTTTTTTGCTGAGGAAGTTCAACACATGAGCTTGTCCGCGCTGTATTAATTGCGGAAAGTCTCCAGGGGAACGCCTTGAAGCGATCTACGTCCTGCGATGACACTTGACGGCGGCGAAACTGCCCCCACACACTACAATCTACAATGAGGCCAAACCTTGTTTTTCCATGTTTGAGCAAGAGTTTCCGTTTCGTCGATTCGGTCATGTTTTTGCCTTCGCCCTTGCCTCTCCTCGAAACGATCCTGCTGCCTCTAAACAGGTCCCAACGGGCACTGCTGATTAAAGCGGGCCACGTTTGTCTGTGCGAGGTTCGCGATGTTGACCGGCCGTTCGTATGGGAGGCACCCAACTCGCAAAAGCCTCTCCCGCAAGAGTCCTACCATCGCTAACTTTTTCCAATTCTGCGATCATTTTGCAAATACAAACAAAGAATCGTGGGGGGGATCCTCAGATGACTCGGTTGAGCTCACATCATCTTTTGCCTTTCTAGCACCCGACGCCTAGGCTACGACGCCGACGGAAACTTGCTGAAGGTGCAGACAAGAAGAAATTTAACAAAAAGAAAAGGGAATTAAACGCTGTTACATCTAGTCTCATTCACCTGCATACTTATTACATGGCTCAAACAAACCAAGTTGATTCACAAGTAGTAAAAAATATTGAGAAAGCTCTCAACGACTCAGCGGCTTAGTGCTGACATCATAATTGTACAATTCACCTGTTTCTGTTCGTCTGAAGGCATCCCAGTGCACTGCACCGAAGTCCTGCAACTTTCGCCTAAAAAAGATATTTAGGCGAGCTTCGTGTTATTGCTTAGCATGTATAGTCGCACCGCCAAGGCCAGTCAAACCGGCCGCCTTGCGTTGGTTCTTCAGGTTGCGCAACCATCATTACAGTTGCCACGGTCACGCAGTTAACAGTAACGGTAGCTCGAAAACTCCAATTACATAGGTAAATTATCGTGCGCTCAATGGGTAGCCCTACGCGGTGCTAATGTCCCATGACGCTAGAAACGCTTGGAGGACCCTTGGTTATGTCACAGTTTTCGTGTGATTTACAGAATGAAAATTATCACACTATTGTATATGGTGGTAGCATATTTAAAAAGGTACATAGTCGGATTGCAGTTTGCCTGCGGACCCTGCGAGCTCCTACTACGTGAATGAGCTGCGTCGCGCAAGCGAGCGAATGTTCAGGTGGTAGCACGATGCATGATACTGCTATTCTATATGATATAAAATATCCAAAAAAATGTACGATGCGCATTATTTGATTGGAGAATCAATATTTAAGACAAACAGAAGCTCACAGATTTATCCCAACCGGGCTGGTATAAGCTGTATAGTGGATTGACGAACCTGCTCCCCCCCCATCAACCTTGTATCGGTGCAGCAGTTGATTTATTACACCAGTAGCCCCCATTTTTCGCTACTGTTCTCGTCGATTTAACTGGCCACTGGTAGCAGTTTTTGCTCAGCCAAGCAGAAAGGCTTTTCTTTCTTCCTTTAAATATAATGATTTGCCTTTTGAAAGCGCTGCACGGCTTCGTCCCCAGGTTCCCATTGCCGTGCCAGTGCTCACCGACGGCGATTGTAGGCGCAAAAGCTCTCTTGCGGCTAGCAGCTTTTCCAGTCATCCTCATTTGAAATCGTTCCTCGTTCTCGTCGGACGCATTTCTGGACCTCCTGTCCGTCGGCCACTATCATCGCTATGGCCGTTTTGGTGCCGATACACACCCGCTTTTCCGGAAGTCAGCTTCATCATCTTGTCAAAAGCGTGTTGTCATGAAAGAATGCTTCCCTTTTGTAGCTCTCTACTCGGCTCCTTTGCGCAGTCGCCCTTGGATACACATCCTACGGCGGCGACGACTATCGGCGAAGCTCGGCAGGATTCGATGTTCCTTTTGCTTGTCAACTATCGACATTTTCCTTGGCCATTAGGTGTTTCCATCCGAAAATTACCCTAGCGTTTCGGAGCTTCATTCAGTGAGATTCGTTTGTTGAGGATGAAAGAGGAAGATACGTACGTTGCTCGTGGGTCGTTGAGGACAAAGCAGTCTACGGAACGCGCTGGGCTCAATTGAAATGCTTATGTAGAAGACAAGATTACAACAGAGACAAAGCGGGAAAGTGAGCGGACAAAATAAAAAAATAGTATAGGGAAGAAAACGGTTCACGGAGTCCTATACGGCCATGGCTGTTCAAGCAGTCCTAGCTTAATTTATAAACCGGACCCACGTCCGATGGGAAGGCATGAGTAGATTGATATTAGTGACAGACTGATGTATGCACGTGTGTTTGACTACGCCACACGGTTGTACCTGGAATTCTGACGAGACGCATTGCTTGAAATATGGCATAAATTCATTAGCGATCACTAATATGATTTGCGGTGTGTGTCATCTATAGAAAGCTTCGCTCAGAAGCTTTATGTAAAGGATACGTGAGCCACTACGCTTAGACGTGATAAAAATAGATAAAGTTTGTTTCACTATGCATCATATAATGGGCGTTTTTTCTGGAGACAATCACCCTTGCCATATAGCATATTGTTTTTATTAAAAATTAGAAAGGACAACGTCAATAGCCCTGTTGCATGCCCGGCAGCTGTGGCCTGATGTGGATCAATTTGGAGATGTATTGTAGGACGTATAGAGGGAAGTAGTATGACAATTTACTACTTTACAATATTTACTAATTTTTATGGACAAGGCCTCCAATTAGGCCTCAAAATCGCTAATTGGCAAGCAATAACACTTACATGATTAGAAAATGATCCTGGTACATGCCAGCGAAAGCTTCCGTTAAGTATTCCTAAATATACAATATATCTCCATTTGAACGGAAACGTAGAAATGTCTATCAAAGAGACACTGTGCTAGTACCATTATGATGATTATCGTCGGAAATAACCGTAATGATCTTGGATAGAACGTTGTTGTCTGCCGTCATTGGATAAAACCTGGGTCCTATCTCACGACACTGCCAGTGCGTTTGCAACGGTTTGCTTTTCGCAGATCCTTTTTTTGCAAGTTTATTTGTGTGCTTATTGATGCATGCGCCAAGATGTAATACAGTTCCGTGCATTTCAGTCGACTCAGACGTCGAGGTAGTCAGGGATCTGATGTCTTTTCGTGGCCTTCTCTCTTTCGTTCTCCTTGTGTCAGCGATTCTGCGTGCACTTACATTAAACGTCGGAAACGAGGGGTCTCCGAATACTCCAGAACTTCACACAGTAGGGTCGGGAGATAGAGTACAGCTGGCATTTTGGGTGGCCAAACCAAAGACTGTATTAGAGAGGTGTTCGTATAGGATCAAGACCATGCCCCGACAAAACATAGTCCAGCGTTCGCAAAAACACCAAAACCAGTCTGTCCGTTCAGTCGTTGGTATTGGTGCCCGCATAGCATGTCTTATGGTAACCACAATAGTAGTTGTGGTAACCACCGTGATACTATTTGTGTGCTTTTGCCTTTCATTTATCCCCGATTCGACAGTGGACTAGTAGGAGCGGCGAAGTTAGCTTCGACGGCGGCTAGAGGCATTCAGTGGGCATTGCCACATAAGGTGTCGGCCAAACAACCGGACCAAGGCAAGGCAAGTTTGTCAACAATCTGTCCTACAGACCCCACCAAAAGAAGGGAGCTGCATCCTTTCACCTAGCTTCACCGATGACCGCATGCAGGCTTGCGGCTTTGCCGAAGGGAGATAAAGAAGCAGGTTGCGAACCACCGTACGAAATTCTGCTGGCTAACCTAAGAGTTTGTTGGGCTTGTATTTCCTCGAGTAACAACAGTGCCTGAACAATGCTCAGTCAGTTGCTCTGTCTGCGTGTCCCATCCAGTACTACCGTACGGCACAACGATGGGTCGGTATCGTACGGCCTATTACTACTTGTAGGCGATGCGCGACCATCCTCTCATTATGATACAAACGTGTCCTAACATGATTGACACGAAAAAACATCCAAGTAACAGCGAAAGCCAGGAGATTGCAATATGTAATACATATATAGAAAGATCTACTTGCTTACGGATAATGGCTGATGTTCAAATACATTAAACAACCTTTGAACCTACAGAACACCTTTGAACGATCTGCGGCAGCTGGTTGTTTTCGCTGTCAGGAAACTGACAATTGCGTTAGCAAGTTAATGAGCAGGTTTACACTATAATTATTCTAGGTTAAAAAAAAATCCTCACACTGAGTTCATTTGTTGAATTATTTAATGGCCAAAGTTCCTAATTGGTGGTTTAGGGAGCGTTGAGGCCGACAAGAGAACGCGTCGTTCGATTAATTTTTTTTTTTTAATGAAAGCACCTTGATTTCTTCAATTGTATACGATCAACTCAATCTTCAGCTTCACCCTACTCTGAGCCGCTGTTTTAATAACGAATGCTAGCTAGCTTAGACGAGTCCGCATTGCAGAATGGTTCACGGACTCATTAAGACGGCTCGTTCCATCTGGGCACAAGGCGCTGCGGCAGGTATAGACTAGACTGTTTTCAATGTTAGTTTACGAGTTTGTTCTAACAAGTTTTGTAGATACTAAGGGCATACAACTCATGTCGACCATCGGCTCTCTTAATGTTAGTTTAACACTGAGCAGAGATACCGCCTGTCAATTAACCGTGTTATCGACATGTGAACGACAGCTTTGGCTAAAATCGTTGACTGCGACCTCACTGGAGAATAAAACTTACACTAGAGCGACAAATTGCATCGCTTGATATAGGCCCACAGAGCGATTCAACATAGAAAAGATCTATACACACGTTTTTATTACATATTATTAAAAGTATGCAGTACGTGGTTTTCACTGCGCACACTCCCATACAGGCGTATTGATTGGCTGAGCAGGGCCTCTAATCTTTCGACCAGGAGGTTCAGTTGAATGAGTATTTACAGCATAGGTTCAAATCACGTGTAGACCTGCTGTGTGTTACAAGATGAGTCGTAATGTGAGTCAGTATCAATTCGCGTCTTGCTTCTTTAGCATTGATAGGCTCCGTGCTGACGTGCGCGCACGAAGGTCAACGCGTACACTGATTACGGCGTCTACTATCAGCCGGAAGAAAAGAAAGAGGCGCAATTTTTCGAGGGCAGGTGCGCGAAAATACCTACAGTTCCGTTACAAATTCGAAATGCTAGAACATTTATTCGCGTTGTTTCGTCTGTGTGAATACGGTTGGACTCCACAATAAATTCCAGTCTAGGCAACTATGAAGAAATAAAAACTTCAACCTTAAAATGAGTCTTACAGTATTGCTAAAATGTTTAAATGGTCGAAGAAATGCGTCTGATACAACAGATATGAGAGACCTTCAGTTGGTAAATAAGTTATACAAACCCAATGTAACTGCGAAATAAAGCTTCATAGAGTAAAATCTAGTAGAGTTTAGAGGGTAATGTCATGATGTAACGCACGAACTGTGTCGCAATTGTCTAGTATTATAGCGGCGGTAAACGATTCGGCCCGCGTTCCGTCGAGTACAGAATCACAAAGTTGTCTAAATCTATATAGTTGCACGTGCTGTTTCTTGAAGCGGCACGAGGGCTCCTCTCACTGGCCGCGTGGTTTGCTGCACGGCATATATACATAATTTCAGGGAGACATATGGTAACCTACAAAGGTGCTTAAGTCAAAAAACAATGAAGCAGATATTAAGCAATAGGGTGACATACATCCCACACTGATTATCAAGAAAGCCAGCGTCTGTATCTGAACTCATGCCGTTATCACTATTACCCGCTATTACCATACATACATCGGGAAAGCTATACACAGTTGAGCTAAACTAATGTACTATCTTAGATATAGCTGTCTTGCCCGCATATGTCTCGAGTTGCAATCGATCGTTAAATAGCCTTTCCCATTGGCCGTTGATTGCGTTATTACCAGCTAGGCTAATTTAAGGTTTAACCAACAAGATCCTAGCTTTCCTGCACTAAATATCGATTGGAGGCCAAATGTACTGCGCAAGAAGACATCCTTTCGTCTTCAGCAAAGTCCTCCCCTGTTGCCTTTCCGGCAGTTGATGGACGCGACGTATCCTGTCTGTATGGTATCAAAGGAAAGGGCTCATATCCAGCAGCCGTGCTTTGTGTCACACGACGGTACACGGCCGGATGAGCAAGCGAGTATAGACACAAACGGCTTCGTGGTAGTGCGGTGTTGTTGAAAGGGGGCGCTGAAAGGCTAGTGGGCTTGCTCGTCTTACTGGCCGGCTAGGAGCAGGCTTTGTGCACTGGACCTTTGGGACCGTTGATGATTGAGTCATTCGGTTCCGCGTCAAAACGAAAAGTCGAGGTCGTCTATCGTCATGTCTGGATGTCATTTTCCGGAACGCAGGCAACGACGAACCGGGGAAAAGAGCCAACGGTAAATAGGACACCTAGACCCTTGATCTTTCTCACGGCCACACAACTGCTAGTGCTGTTCTCACAAGGACAACAATTCTTTGACAGTTCTGCAGGACTTAAAATCGTCGGAACCGCTGGACCTGAAGTAAGGAAAGAATTTACTTTTCGCAGCCGCTGCTGGTATGCTGTTTCTATAATAATAGGATGGTCAGGCGGATAAGAGTTTTCCCAGCAGCATTCATTTCCTGGAGCCCGCCCATAAGAAAAACGCAGGGGACTCACGCTAGAGGAAAATGTCTAGACAGTAATAGTAATAGCAATAGATGTAGTTGGGGTATTAAGCTGCCGTCGCGTGCACACGATGAACGCACATACACTACAAAAGTGCCGACGTCAGGGTCGACGAAGCCTACGCGTTTTCCGTCAGGCGGTACTCTACTCTGTGCAGCTTCCTAGAGTAAGTCCTACACAAAGCTCTAGAAAGATGACTAGACGGCGATCAATCTATGGAACTACGATGCTTTGTGGCGTTATGTGTACGTCGATGTCAACGTTGTCTAGTATCGACTCGACCGACTAAGGGGTGAACTAACATGGGGCCACGCTTTCGTATCATGCTACACAAAGGACACAGGAGGCTGCTTGTGACGCAGGCAAAAGGCGCCTCAGTAAATTATCTTAGATCACTTATGGAGCATAACGCACAACGGTGTCGTTCAGTTCCGCTTGTGGAGACTTCGATACGAACCAGCAGGCGTCTGTGTCAGGCTACAAAGAAGCAAAGAGCCTAAGAGTTGCCCGACAATAACTTGGCGCTCTTAAAGTAGTGAACAAAGTGGTGAAACCAGGTGACGAGATAGGAGGCAGAGATAAAATTGCACTGGCGTGAACCATCAGAGTATCACATGCTGCGTTTTCTTCATAGAAAATTAAGAAGAACTTATATAGATAGCAAGGAAGTGCTCCACAGTGCTGCAACGGCGGCGTCTCACGCCCCTTGTGCGTGCTCAGTATACAGACGTGGCAGAGATCATGCAGCCTCCTGGTACTGAGAGGTGTAAATTCCGTTATAGCCAACTGTTTCGAGAGTGCTTTTGCCTTCCTTTTGATGCGCCTAGTATTCAGAGCAGCATTCCTGCTTGGTATGGCATGCGCCCGTTCTGGACATCGTCACAAAGCCGACCGACCTACTTTTGGGATAAACTGAGTCTTGTGCTTAATTGCCGGGATCTCCGTCGTATCGGCTCGTGTATGCATGGAAAACAGGCTAGGCAACGTCTTTCATGTGTTTGGGTGTGTATGTATAAAGATACAACGGGTTAAGGCAGTTAAGAGCCAGTAGGCTTAAAAGCGACAGTAAAGGCAAGATAAGTTCTTGCCTCGTATCATGTGCAGCGTTTCCAAGGTACGTTATCCTGGTAGCTCTTTCGACTCTTAGCTGATCAAGAAGTATAGTAGATCAGGGCCGATCTCATCTATAGAAGGCTGAACAAAACAACCTTATTTAATCAGTAGCTGGCAAGGAGAATAACCGTGGTAAAAACTGCAAGGACAAAGAGCGGACTTGCATTACCACTGTAGACTAAATTAGTGGAGTAGACGAGATGAATGCTTTGAACAAAAGACTGTTGTGATAATCGACAATAGAAAGACCAAATTTATAAAATATCACATATATGATAAAAAAAAAAAATACTTGGCAAAACTTGTTGCATTGGCTTACATGTACGAGACAATATAGGACAGGTGACAGATGCAAACATCTCCTTTCGTGGATGACGAAAAAAGCTTTATCTCTCAATTAAATTTCATGTAGTTAAGAATTAGCCTTAAAGTCGGATCAGGGCTGCATAGGTCTGAATCTGACATGGTGGGCGAGAAATTGGCCTTCCTTCGAAAGTACTGATTCGTTTTTTCCCGAACTCTTGTACCCTTGTCGATCAAAGCTGACTATTCTTGGCCAGGTTGAGTGCCCGAGCCGTAACCATGAAGAAATGTATTACCTTCACATTGATGGCCTGCTAACCACTAGGAAATACTGTATTGAAATGGAGTTTCAGTAAATGCGGATTTTTCTACGCGCAAGCTCGAACTTTCATAGGATCCATGCGTGAACACTTAGATTACCCGCAAACCAATTTAACGCAGGCGATTGCGGTACGACTAACACCTGAAGGTGGTCGGGCAGTGATGAATATCTACGCTTTTTTAGAGCTCGATTAGCGTAATACAAAAAATATATCTTACATCGACTCATTATCTGTAATAATAAGCAACACAATATTTAACTTTATTTCGTAAGTTCGTATCTGAACAAACCACATTGTTACCTAATAAAAACAGGCAAACTTATTTATTTTATTGTAAAAAAAATTTCTATATGTAAAGAAACACAGGTAATTTGTTTATGCTATAATAAAATTAATCCATTTGGACCCCGAATTTAGATGTGGCCATTTATGAAGTTGACCCACCAGACTACTTCAGCTATCGATGCGCATGTAGAAACAACATAGCCAAGAAAAAAGAGATTTTTTTTAATAGCGACAAACTCGACAACGGATTACTATATTTATGGAGTTAGCTTGTCGCAGGGAACAAGATCCATTAACAAGGCCACCTACTAAACATATATATATATATATATAATTGTCCTGCTTTACAGTAATATTACTAAGCTAAATATACGCCATGTTAAGTGATGACCTTTTACCATTTTTCTGATAACACTATAATCCAATCATTGTAAAAATTTTAAGATCTTTAGATGAAAAGTTGTGACGAATAATTTTTGAATTCCTCTATTAAAACTAAATGGACACCGTTAACGAGGTTCTATGGAAACCGAAGGAAACAATAGCCTAAAAGTGTAATATGCAGCGGACACATTGAAATTTCCCATCGAAGTCCTTTCAATCTTCGTCAAGCTACGGACAATATACGTGGTCTAACATTGACATGGTGGAAGACGACACCTTTTCTATTACTGATTCCGGTCAATTTTTAATGACGTTTTATAGAAGTCTGAAACGCTCATTTTGCCAGTTAGCAGCAAATCCTAATTTATGATTCCTTTCAAATTTTACTGAGTACATAGCATCCATCTTCTTGGCGTCAGTCCGCACAATGGCACAGATTTATAATAAGTTCCGTACAATTTCCGTATGTGACCCGCTTCTTACTACACATAATCAACCACTTTAGAAATAAGCCGATTTCGTTGCGTTGGCAGATTAAGAAAACGATCGTGAGAGTTATTTTGTATCAGTACCCAAACATGAGTTTTCTTTTTATAGCCAGCTTTCTTCAACTGGCTTAAAACTATTCAACGGTGAAAGTTTACCATGGCTCCTGACGCGACGGTTTTTGTCGGCGTTCTTCGTAATTAAACAACACTACGAAGAGCATTTTTTACATGAAAATTTTCAGAATGAAAGCGACAAAACCATACTCGAGCCATCTCTTTCGAGGGCGCACCTTGACCATAAAGCATTTTTTACGGGCCGAAGCAGCATTTGTGCCTTTATAGTGATAAAATTGTAAATTGCAAGTGTTATAGCAAGGTTTTGCATAAATTTCAATTTACTCTATGTTTAAATGACGAAAATGCAACAATTTGGGACATTTTCTACTATCAGGCTTCAGCTTTCAAACGACGCCAACACTGACCTAACGCGAATCTATATGACCCCACATATATGTATATATACGTGCTGTACCATTACATATACTATATATATGTCTGTGTCGGCAATTAAGGATAGAGCCAAACGTGGTAGAACACAGGAATGATCCCTTGCATGACTTTGTCCATAATAATCGACGGTTGTAAGTACAGTGTAACCCAGTATTCTGTAGGATTTTTCTAATTACGCGACTCACGCGAAAATCTCACAACGCGACTAATTACGGTGTTCTGTACCCTGCACGATGCAAGACACAGCTTCACAGCAAGTGGTGTTAGTAACGAGGGTAAGACACAACGCAGGCGCAAATTTTCCCACCGCCAATGAAAAAAGCAGCTCCTGCATAGAGTCTTAGTGTATTTTAACAGCGTTTTGTGTTAACTTTGCGCTGTGTCTTTTTTCGAGAGGACGCTTGTAGCAGCTATAAGATAGCGGGGCTCAGAAATGCACTTATGGCACACAAGATATCCCTTATAGTACCCAACTAAGTTAAGCCGATTCTGTGCGTTAAGTTAACGATCATTTGCATTTTTGGAACAATGCCTTAAGTAGGGCAGCTATCTAGTAGTTATAGTTGCAGATGATTCTAAAGAGAGACTAAGAGGATTCAACAGGTTAGATGATTGTGGTCCTTAGCTCTTGGTCCTGTGATTCTATCGTTCAATACCGCAACCGAAAACTCTGTTATCTTTAGATGAAAAGTTGGCAGTTCGAAGTGCGAGAATTAGAATAAGGATTGGAAAAAAAAAAAAACGAAAAACTAATCAGCACAATGCCGCTGGACTTTGAAGCTGCAGTACAATTAGGAAATTGGTTGCAGGCATCCTTCTATGCTACCTTTGGTGATTAGCATAGTGAACATATATTCACTTATATCAGCTGCACGGGTGTGTTGTGATAGTAGATCTGTTATATAATGCTTTTTTGATCGCTTGTCTTTAATGCCTGTGTCTTTTCCCGCTTGTAGATGTTCGAGTATCAAGACCCACTGGAGCGCGCTGTATGTGGACGTTGGCTACGCGCCGTCGCACATTCATTGACAGAGTCGCGCCTGAGACTTCTGTTACCGATGGCATTTTTCAGTGGTCTTCAACAAGGAGTCATGAATGCTGACTTCACGCAGGTGTGCTTCTATAGTACGATAACAATAGATCAAAAGGCGCTGCTTCCTATATATAGTATTCTCACATCGTTATAATTTACAAACGTTTGCTTAAATAAAGTAGAGAGCCTTTTGAAACTGTTGCTTCTGATAGCAGTCGCTTCTGCGTGCCAGGATTCGAACCACTGTTCACGTTCCTTCAAAAATTTACCTCGGCCTTCATGCACAAATTATGAGGTCAGCCATTACATTTCTAAGTCTATACATGTAACCAAGTGTTTCTATTCTTATGTTCGGTACTGTCTCTAAGTGCTACTTACTCTAGTGTATATATATATATACATAATTGGCATTATTCTGCATGACCCTTAAGACCCCCATCAAGTCTGTTGCCATTGAAGGTCACTTACGATGATATGCTTGGTTCTTTTATTTCAAGCCTCACATAATCATAAACATGACAAACTCGCATAAACATATAGAACACACATGTACCTATAAAGCACTAACGCTATTGGCTAAATATAATGTTTAATTTTCTTATTTATTGCATATTCACATAATATTATATACAAATATATATATATATAAAGAGTAAGCGATTGGAATCCCTCCCTATAGTCTATTAGGGTTATGGAGACTGACTGGGTCAGCCACCAGCTCTTTTCGTTTTGCAAAACTTAATCGTTGCCCTAGCATCAAGTTAATGGTCAACGAAAAATTAGTAGATGACCGCGCTACTGTCTCCATCAGAACCGCTGCATTATCGTGCGCATCGTTGTTTCTATTGTGTTTTTGCTGTTGTTGGTGGTGACAATATCATTAGAGCTGTTACCAGCATCGGCCATCCCTGACCTAAAACTGGTATTTATTCAAGTGCAAATGGCGGCTAACTCGGGTCAGCGTTCAGTGAGTGACCAGCGAGCAACGGTAGCAGAAATCATGGCAAAGTATTATGATTCATTGCGACGGCAAACTGGGCTGCTGTTGTAAAGCCCGAACTTCCAGTCGACTTCATTTGCGATTGACGTATAGGAGGAGGCACTCTCACCTACATTGGTTTCAATATTCGTTCAGAATTGCCTTAAGGAACAATGCTGGGCAACGATCCCTGCAACCGCGTGCGGACCCCCAGCCACCATCATCTTTGAAGGTGGCACATATTTCATGCCGATCAAGTTCGTAGATGAACTACCTTGCTAAGTGACCATAGGTGTGAACAAGGAAGCGTGTTCGTTTTCGTAATGTAACATTTAACATCGCAATAGGTAGTTGTCCGAACGGACCAGTTGCCAGGAACAGGACCATACAAACTACTGGCGCGATCAGCCTAGAAACTTTCGTTCATTGGTTACCTTGAAACGAATATATGTAATGGGTTTGCTGAGAGACATACAATTATCGCTAGACAATTTTAGACAATATTTGATTTTTGTAAAAGTCGAACGTGACTTGTGGCTGCGGTTGAGGCACCAAACGCATTTCTCTCAGCTCATACGTATTAGCGGCAAGCAATTAAAAAACTACTACGAGGCCAACGAAATCTAGAATGAGCGCTAAACAGTGTATGTTTTTCGTTATCGAACTAGTCATAGCGTCCACAAGTCCTGTCTCACACGATCGACTTTCGTTTACGGCTTTCTCGGATTGCGTCTCCTCAAAAAACCTCTAATCTATTCCTACGGTCTACCAAATTTTCGAAAGACCATAATTTATCAGAATAGGAGAGCCGTCGGGCCCAGCGCTTCGTCTGTTTCTTTGCTGCTGAATTCCATTAATAATTAAAGGCTAACGAGCAGTGGTCTTTTGTCTGTGATATATTATTGCTGGGCCATCCTCTTTAGACGCTCTGAGATTTTGCACCGTCTTAACTCCCTAGACCTAATGAACTGATGAGGAACCTCAGATGATTGGACAAGCAGCACCTTTAATTCGTTATCCTGTCTTGTTAAAGTCGAGGCATGCACGCGAATATTTGGAAGCGAGCGGAAGAGCTAGAAGTATCATTGTAGCCACATAATGGCACAAGAACGGTTAACATTAAACTCCTAGCCTAAAGCAAAACGATCGAATATGAGCAGAAGATATCCGTACTCTACGTCGAAGTCTTCTGAATTAGAATAGAGAATAGTAGTAGGCATTAACAATTTACCTTGTTACTACATACTGCTATTAACATGCATGTGACACGGCAAATAGGGATCTGAAACATTTCCAGAATATACGTATTTCCCACTTTCTGAGCCCTCAACCCATTCGTTTCTTGCTGTTGTTTGGTGAATATCAGCGTAAGCAGAATACTCTTTGGTGTAACACGTGCGCCATGCCTTGGACACCTCAGATAAGTCAATCCATTCTATTCTAATCGGAACCTGATGGTTGTACACGGCCACGAGCTGAGTCACGCGTCTTTTACGTCGTGCGTCCGAACCTAATATATAACCGTCCGAAATAATGCGACATCTGAGCATTTTGCCACAGTACAATCCCAATTTTAAGCTCACTAACGACTTGCTCAAAAATAGCACAGAACTTTGGGCAATCTCGAGCTTGCTATCCTTATCAGTACAATGCAGCGTTCCCGCGGAGTCTGTCCGGGACTTGACAGGGAGATTTTAAAGTGCGGCTCAGCGTTTCCTGGACTCCTTTGATATCCAGCGTAGGAGATGTTTGGCCGTTTCTGATTCAAAAGTAGCCTCTCGCTTCGGCAAATTCACCATGAGATCTACCGGCTGCAGAGTCCAGCCCCGCACGGGTGAACCCGAAGCTTTGACCTCTCGAAATCAATCGAACAGGCAAGTGCACTAGCAGACGACAGTGGATAGCAGATGGTGCAATTGCACGACTGAAACGCATGCGCTATCGTCCTCAAGCGTTTTTTGAACCTGTATGCGCATGCTGTGTACCTCTCCTGGGGCGACGTCTCATGCATCAAGTGAAACAGCTGAGGGTGGACGAGGCAGAGTGGCCTGTCAATATCGTTTAATGATGCGCCTTTACCCATTTGCTAGGCTGGCCAATCCAGTCAGTTGTAACTAACCGTTAAGCTCGATCTCTCCTTGACGATTGACATCCAACATGAACTGCTCTGCCAGTCAATACAGGTCAAAACTATTCGACCTCATGGAGCCATTCGACAGAGCCTAAAGGACAACAAACATAAGTAGATAGAAAAAAGAAATTTGACAGGAACACTCAACGTTACAGGGCATAAGCAGTGCAGTAGAATTTTATGAGAAAATAATTGCTCCAATCGTTCTTATGCAGACGTTTGTTACCATGTAGCATTTATCATATATATTAGCACTATGTTTTGTCTGCTACGTTTTTAGTGTTGGATTGTAGCGAGACTAAAATGTTCGCTATTATTTGCTGAGCTGAATCTTTATCCTTCGTTTCCTCCTCGTCACTAGGCGTCTTGTATGCCGCTAGGAAGCAGCTCCGTTATCCTTTTTGCTTGAATTCTCGACTTATAGGCTACTCTCTTATATACCTAAAATTTCCAAGAACATAACTATTGATTGTGAATAACCTCAATCTTCAATCGTCATTTTACCAGATTCACTTGAGAAATTAACAACAAACACGACCTGTGGGCGGGAAAAAACAAAAACATTAAAAGAACGAATAGGTAAACAGCGACCATAGGTGACAACATCTGTGAACATAATATATATTCAACATGACCCTACTCTCTTTCTTTCTCCTAATATAACAATAAGGTTCGTAAATGTTTCTATGCATTTGCCACGTTAGTGATTTACTCAGATTCGAGGCCTTAGGAGAGAGCGTTGTCGATGAGCCCATAATTATTTTCTGATTAGGCATCACAGGACAGATTTAATCAGAAGCTAAAGACCTAGAAGGCAGCCTAATCAAGGCCGTGTTGCAACCCCTCCAGGAGTCTGCTGCCGCTCCACTTTGCTGGATAAGCGATGGTAAAGAAAGCGATGAAGGATACGTTCATTCACTGCATAGGACCACCTTTTTGTTAGGACGATGTTTCCTTTTGGCTGGGTCGGCGTTATGTGCTATTCGTAGAGACAAACTATTGTCGCTGATTGAATCTAACTAAAATGAACATTGAAACCTGCATATAAACAACTGGTACGGAAGTGCAATTGCACTCGGACCCATCGATATAAGTGCTTGCTTTACCAGGAACGAAGAAAATGGGCAAATAATGTCTATTTATAAAGGAAGCGATGTTCTTTTGTTGGAAAAAACAAATTTTTGCTTCTTTGGTCATCCTAGACTGATGAATGAGAATTGTCTCGAAAATTGGGGGACATAGGTTCTTGTGTCCTACCACCTCAAAGCTTGAAGCCGTATTGGCAGGAATAGTTCTTGGAGGCGTTGGAATCGCAAGAACGCGAGCGGCAACGATTGATTTATCTTTGAATGTCGTGCATTAACGTAGTCATGGGTGAGTAATAATGGGCACAGTCCTTCTTCGACATTGAAAATGAAGTAAGGGCCACAGAATGCAGTAACAGTGAGACAAGGTTGCCCTTTTACATGCGCGCACTATGTCTGTGCGCGCAATATGTGTTTCATCGTTTTTGTAGCTACTACGTTTTTACAGATAACAAATCTGAACTGCTGACCCTGACAGAACTTACTGGCCAGTTATCTTTGCTCAGATGTACGTTTAACTCGCATCCGGTGTTCTATGCATCCAGTTAGACATGTTCTTTTACCTAGGATAGGAGCAGTGGCACTGATTGCGTGTCACGCTTCTTCCTCTCTTTACATTTCTTTTATTTCCTCCCTTGTTCCTTAACTTGATGAAGAGTGCAGCATGACACACGCCAAATAAAACGGCAGTGGTGGCGGCAGTAGCGAGATGGGAACGGTCAGCAACGTAAGGCACGAAAAACCGTTGTCGAGGAATTGCCGCGCAGAGGAATCGTGCCTGCTGTTGGCGGTGCTGGCTATGCACGCACGTGCTATATGATTGCGATCGTGTGTACACGCAAATAATTTATGACAATGCGAACAGGCAATGGCCTCTGGCACAAAGCTAAGACTGCAGTAAAGCGGGTCCCCGTTGTAGGTTGGCGTCTGCGCCGACGTCGCCCGTTCTACCTGGAGACGTCCCAAGCGTTTCTTAGGGGCTAGACCGAAAACGACACCTCAGCAGAACGAATGGGACTCAGCACACTGGGCAACAGTGTGGGGGGTATGAAAGTCGAAAACTGTCCACGGGCTCCTACATGGAGCTTAGCTATATACCGTGGTCGTTGTCCTTTCTGTCGGATAACAGGAGTCTGTTGTGGGGAAAACAGTAGCTAGTGAGGAGGCTAATGCACAGGTATGAATCGCTATAGCGGCCTGGTATAGCGTGGTATTGCTTGTTTTTTTGTATGGTGTATGCTTCTATTTCTACCGACTCCCTTTACGTGTTTAGTTCGAAGACCTGCATTGGCGGGTGACACTGATCCTGCTACATTAATAATACGCATTGGATATATTCTGGGCTATGTCGACATCAACGCAGAACCCAGATACGAACTAGGTATCGCCTTAACCAGCTCCGTTTGTATAAATAATATGTCCACTTAGTACTGCTGAAAATTACAAACTATTTGATAGCCATTTTGGCTAAATATGCCAATCGGTTAGCTTACCGTTAAATTCAAAAATAAGTACAAAGGTTAATAAATGACCGGGTCCTTAAAAATGCAAATAATTATTTTTAAGCGTACATAATTTCAAGTTAGTCAAATAATCGACATTTGCTGATCTCATCTCGAGTAGGTCACTTGTCTCTATGTAATTTCAAAGGAACTTCAATTGTGGTAATAGGCAAGTTTGGACGCGGTCCATCAGTGTGGTCACTGGGCTCCTCAAAGCTACGCCATCTCTGAAAGTATCAGCCTATATTAGATATAACGATTTTCAGTTAGCAAATGTGTAGCAAATCGAAGAAAACGCTTAGGTCCATTATTAACTAAATGCAGATCAACACACAGATTTGAATATGAGTTAAATATTTTGTTGGCATTAGCATGAACTTTTCAATAGTTTCGTTCAGCTAACTTCGGATGCTGCCAGGCTATAATGTCAATTTCAGATTACCTCAAGAATAAAGCGTGTTTCCAATGTAGGCCGAAACGACAGACGTTTCGCTGACGCAAAACTATCAAAGCGAAACGTAAAGCATTTCCGAACAACTCCCGCCGACAAACATCCTGTTTACGGTGACAACTCGACGATACCCTATCCTTTCCGTTGCTCATCAGTTTAAATCACGCGCGTCTCAGTAGTAGTCCATGGCAAAGCTGCTTGCTGTGCATACTGCGTATCTAAGTTCTCGTCACGAATATCAAACGTAGATCTGTTTTCAGAAGTATTCCGTGATGGTAGGCATCTGTTGACAAACAGATTAACGTGACCGGCAGAACGAACGGGGCGCTCTGCTGAAGCTTTGCTTTAGTGGCTTTCAATGTATTGACCTTTTAACGCTGTAGACTGCCGTTCTCTCTTGGATGTCCTATGTGAGCACAATGGCACCACATTGTCACTAGCTTATATTTCACTTAGTGGCTTAGTAAGTCTATTACGTAAGCTTATACATGGCTTTTAAACAATAGTGCAAATAGGAGAAAAATGAAAACACTACGCTGCCAACAGCCGAAATTGTCAGTGATAACGACGACGAAATAAACCAATTTTTATTCTTTAATAACATCAACTAACCTATTAAACACTATGTTCCCTCCCCTGCTTCTTTTCTCCGTCATACTCCACCGGGCCCTTGGATATTTCTCCTCTGTCGTGCGCTATTTGGTTCCGCTGTGTGAATCGTCATAATCTACCCGTTTTTATCAACCATTCTTCTCACGCTGCTGGCTTCACCACGCCGACGGCGTGCTTCACCATCGTTTCGCCGCTGACGCCATTACCGCTTCTTGACACGCGGGAATTCAACCAAATATTTGCTTTCGTTCAACACGGTGATGATGATCATGATGATTACATTAGCTGTATATTTCATGTGCTCCATCATTGTATGCGTTGTCGTTCGTCGTCCTGTTAGCAGCTGTTCTACATCTACTAACGTCGCTGGTCCTGTTATCCTGTCCGGGCCTAAATCGGCCGGCTCTCGTGTTCGGCACCCTCCTTCTCAACGCACTCATGCTTCTATTGATGTCCTCGTGGAGTCCACAAGCAAGCGAACATACAGCAGCCAGCAATCCGCTCTTCTTTATCGTTTCGTCACTGTGGGGTTTCTGCTCGGGCGTGTGGGAGACTCTTATGATCAGTAAGTACTATGAAAAGGTAGATATGCAGACGGTAAAGGTAACTTATCTTGTGCATGCCCGTTACGTGGCCTGCAATACTTGGTTGAGGCTGTAACCTTATAGACCAGGATACTTTTTACTATAACAATATAAGCAGAGCACTACTCTTTTGTTGCTATTGCTGTTATTGTATACCTTATACGTAAACTTCGGGCTACGTCTTAACCCGTACAGTATCTCCGTGACATGTGTATATAGGCAACCTTCACATTGGCGACCGGTACGAGACACGTGCAATTACTCTGTTTGCATAGGCCTTTTCATGATTATCCTCACATGTATATGAGGTTGTAGAGCTCTAAGTAGATGCGAAACATGGCTCGCATGGGATGAGCTACCATTCTGTTGGGTTTTGCGTGCAGGCTTAGGCCTTGGATGTGGCCTGGGCAAAAAAGAACTAGGCGGAAACTTTTTCATGCCGCTGTGAAGATGCTACCAAATAAGTGTCTGCAAACCTACTCCTGACGTGAGGCGTCACATGTATGATTAGAGAGAGGAGGGCACAGGGCGGGAGAAGATGTGAGAGTACATACGTTTTTATATTAGCCGTGTTCAAGCAAAAACAGAACTATAGGAGCATGTTGAATCGTCGTCAAGTCATCTTTTGATATGTAATTCGTCTGCCTGTGCAGCTTGCTGATCAACAAGATGCCAACAGTGCGGTGTGGCTATTGTGAGATAGTTTTTACCCGAACCAAAGCTACGATCCTGTTTCTCTTTCAATAAATATAATAGTGTAAATCAGTCCTGATTTGATGATCATGTATATTGACAGGGAGACACGTCCTGTTTGCCGTGTTGGCACTTAGAAACACTATCCAATGCTTGTTTTGCGAACATAGCGCTTACAATTATCATTATACATACGTTGTGTTCTACAAATCAGATAACAGGCTGTAGTTCGTCCTGTGACGCATTGCTGTATACGTACTTTAGTGTTCAACTTTCAGTGCCTTTGAACTTCATAAGTGATCGCTCGTAACGTGAACACGTTGCTCTCAATAAAGAACAAACACGTGCACCTCTGTACTATGTGACTGCCGCATTGGACCCGTCAGACTATCGAACCATCAAACTTAGCGCAGAATAGATCGCTGCTCATCGGTTTTCTAGGCACTCTTCCTGTTTCAGCCGCTAACATGGCAATGTGCATGTGCATGCGATGGGTCGTTTCAGTATCGTAAACTTAACCACAATTACTAATAGCAGCCGTCTATTCATGTCGACCAGACCTGAATCGCTATACTAACTAACCGTTCTTATTTTACCGTTTTCCTTTCCGTTGCTTATCTTCTTTCTTCTTCTTCTTCTTTTTTTTTTTTTATTTCAGCGTATCTAAGCGGATCATTTGAGTGGCATTGGGAAGCGCCGTTCTCAGCAATGTTTATGAGCCATTTTGTGGGTATGACCGTCGCCTTTGGCGCCTCGTCGACGTTGTGCCTTTCCTTCTCGCTCCTTGTGCTGTCGTTTGTGCTGCTAGCCGCTTCGTTACCGTATGCGCTGCTCGAGAACAAGCATCATCAGGATATGCTGGCAAAGCTAACTGTGGCACATCTTTGAAACAACAACTAGCTAATCTTTTCAACGTTGCTCGATGAATTATGCTCCAGTAACCGACCGTAAATATGTTAGATAAAAGTCATCAACACAATTAACCTTACAAGATAAGGAGTATTTAGGGCTAATTAGTCTCGCCGAGAGACTTGTCTAGGTTGTAGTCTGCTACGGATTAACTCTCATGGTAAATGGCACATAACAGATAATCATACCGCAGAGTACACACATATATTGAACACAGGAAAGAACCAACATGTATTCTAAAAGCTTAACGGGAGAAGGATGCTTTTGGAGGGCGCGTGTCAATGGTTCAACGACGGTAAAATCTACCGGTCGAGACGCTGTCACGTAAGTTGACGATATTGGACGGTATTGGATATATGAGGACAATGATTTTCGGCAAAGGTCAGGAAAAATGTTTAAAGATTCGTGCCTCTCTGTGACTCCGGTCGCCAAACTGCCATAAAAAAAGTAAAAAAAAAAAAGGTAAACACGACGCAAAAAAAAAAGACAAAACGAGATAATATAGCGAAAAAAAACGTCTGTTCGAGTGATTAACATTGCCATGGACACGATCCAAAGGAATGAGAACGAAGAATACATTTGGCATTTACTTCACTGGCGACGACGCGATGATCTACGAAACGCAGACGAATAATGTCTCGGACATCAAATGCATAAAAGTAGAAACAAACGGACGGAAAACGCCGTACGGTGGAATAGCTGACAGCGGTGAAAAAAAGGAACGGGAAAAAAGGAGAACGGCGAAGAGCTTTAAAGGACAACGAAGACGAAAAAGGAATGGAGTAACACCCTAAACCTCGTAATGTCTCACGAGGCATTTAGCGAAAGCTAGTCTCCTAAAAATACAGTATGTGATTATGAATATAATGGCTTGTCGGTGATGGCAAGAAGGCTGCAATGACGGCGGTCAGGGGCATGGCAGACAAAGTAAGGCCGAGCATGGCGGACAAAAGCACCCCCGATTCGCGCAGGTACCAGAGAAACTGCGGGTTGATGACAGTGGTAAAAGGTCGAAGACTTTTGGTAGAAGGAGGTTCAGGGCGCCCTCAGAGAGCGCTCTGGCCCTCGAAGTCTGGATTGAAGTTGAGCTGACAGTGCTACCCCGGGGATGGACGAGCAAACTGACGAACGTCCTTTTGTTCGCACCACCGTGACACTAACGAGCTACTGATCCGACCGTCGGTGGATGTGAACGGTAAATGGTGTGACGGTAGTATAGTCAGTCCCCACTCCAGCCAGCTGCTTGTGTGCCTCTGGGGTTGTGAGTCTTTGTCTGTATGTACGTGTACAAGTGTGCGTGGCCGTCTCTAAGCAAGCACTGAGCAGCGGACCTTCACTAGCGACGGTGCTACCGAAACTGCGGCCTGCTGCCACCTTCTACAGCTTCCAGTGATCTGTAGCATTGGAGGGTCCGTTCCCGGGCGACCTTAACGCCACGACTCACGGGATGGTCACTAGAATTCGAGAGAGAAAAAAGAACGAAAGAAGCCGACGTTTACGTCGATGAATCGCCGATTCGACCCACGTCGCATCATGCTCACTCTGACCGGCTCTTTCGGTGCTCCCCAGTCGTGTGGCTTTCTTGCCGCTAGCGTCGGTCGTATGGTTACGAGACCGGCAGCGCTGCCCGAACGGTTAGAAGAATACGAAATCGGGGACAGTCGGAGAGTAGGATTCTTTGTGTAGGCGTATGTGTACATAGAGTGAACTGGATGAGAGCAAATTAAAGAAGGGTAAAGAGCAAGGGGGACTGAGAAAAGCCCATGGAGGCAGTCGGTAAAGCGGCTGCTGCTGCCGAGTGATAACAGCCATAGGAACGTTACTATTGGAGAAGTTGTTGGGAAACAGTCAGGAACGTTCCTATGGGAAAACAGAGCGAGCTAGTTGAAAGCGGTAAGCAGTCTTCGCGGTAGCGATAAGAGAAAACCAACCCAGAAGCCGGCCAACGCATGGCCTCGGTGACGATATTTTCAAAGACAGCAAGGAAAACCCACATGGACATCTTCCACTCGTAAAGTCAACCAGACACAGAGCGTCTACAGGGACGAATAGAACATTATTGTAGAGCTCTAGTGAAAGAGGCTTTTGGCGAGCAGGTGATGGCTCAGCCGCCGCAAGAGTTGCTGCCTGAACCGACCTCGCCGGCCGTTTCGTTAACATTAGATGAAGCGTGGACGTAGTCCGGTCATAGTCGGTGGACGCTTAAGCAAATGGACGCTCCGTCCTAACTAGATAGGCCTGGGGCTTGGCGCTGTTACTACCTTTTACCTATTTATTAACCTTACTAGGATTACTATGACACTGATAACTTTTGCCGCGATATCTGAGTGCTAAATTGCAAAGGCGCTGTCCGCACCAGGAACTGTAGCTATGGCAGTCACGGCAGAGGCAGCCAAAGGATGAAAAAGACATAAGAAATGAAGAGCGTCCTAGAGCAAGTGACGTAAAAATGGAGGAGAAGCAATCTAGAAGTACTTGAGCCGAAAGACGCAGCGCAGCATCGAAGGTCGGCGCCTAATACACTGGCAGACATTGAATGAAGCTCATCTACGGCTCCCCATGGAACCACCGCAAATAACCAAGATAGAAAAGCAAGCAGGCCAGGCTGGCTGACCGAGTCGAGAGTAGCTCCTCTGAATGTGACTCGACAGAATGGGCGGGGGGCTTGCCGTTTACTAACCTCTTTTTTATGCATTATTTAAGTCCCAGTGTCACAGCGGAGACCCGCCCCCGTGCCCACGCGTCTTAATACGAGCCACACTGGTTGACGGCTGTAAATGATAAGGTCTCCTCATTTTTTTGCTCAATTCGGAAATAGCCTTATCAAGAACTCTACGTTGCTGCGTTCAGGTTCTTTTACTCGAATGATGATAATAAACGGAAAAAGCCAGTGGCATCTTGTAAACGATATAGTGATGGGTGCTGCATCATGACTGAGACGATAAGGATTTAGGTCAAAGGAAATGAGAATTCAATCCATTAACTGCCCGACTAGCTTCTATATATAGCAGCTGGATTTCCTGGTGCAGTTATGGATGTGGTAGAACAACATCGAATCGAACGCGGTGGGCTGAATACGATTAAGAATACATAGTGCCCCAAAATGTATATATACGGTTTAACGGGTTAAAAGTTTCTCATTGTTCATTCTCTTTAGAATGTAATTCATTGGAGATAACGAGCGGACCAAGATTAACTTTTGAAAAAAGAAAATTTATTTTATTGAAGGTATGAACATGTAGCGTAAGTATAAAGACAATATTACAAGAAGTTTCAGGCAGATCCACATACGATTAATCAGACCAAAGACAAGTCTAAAACGGAACGTTTATAACCAACGTCCCGAAAGAGCAAGAACATCGACGAGCAAAAAAAGTTACGGCAAAGTTATCGCGGCGACATTTCCAAAATCTGTAAGACAATCAAAGTGAGCTTAGCGTCGGCATATCAAGTGTCCATCGCGTTTTAAGACGTTGTGAATAGAAAAGTTACATTTCAAAAACTATGATCCGGACCAAAGAAACTAACAGTTTTCGGGAAAGATTACTTGGAATATCAAGTTACATTCAAATTGATTCGCAAACGAAAGCAACTATAAGTTCATACGTTACACGAACCTTACGTAAATTTCACAGTTTGGTTCCGCAATTTTCGGTGAAACGGACCATTCCTTTTCGGTAGTACGATGATTAACGCCAATGAGCTTACTACAAGAATCTATTATACCACGTATTCGGGAAGACTTTGGAGAACATGGCAAATTTTATTTTCAACAGAACGGAACGCCTGCACGCTATTAACGTGATGTAATGATGACGTGATGAGAATGTTTCAAACAGAAGGGTTGAATGGAAAGGTCTCATCAAATGCCATGCCTGTTCCCCGGACCTGACGCCAATAAACCTTTTTTTTGTGGGAATACCTCAAAGATGAAGTCTACGTCTGAAAACCAACGATGTTCGAAGACCAGGAAGCCTCAATGGAGCAAAAAAGCAAGTAAAGTTTTTGTTGAAGTTTGTGAACCAAGAGCCCACCGTCATCAGCAGTATATTGACCCGAATCCTAATCATTCATTTTGGATATTTACACTACATATAGGCTTTATGTACACATATTTTGCAAATTAAATATGAATTATATGTAAACAAAGACTAAAATTACAATTATTTATACGTTTCTACGACACACTGTCTTAAATTGTACATGAGACATACATGAGATATACTTTCAAAACCTCAAGCCATTACCAAATAGCAGTACAATAAGCAGGAGGAAACAATATCGCAGCGAAATACTGATTCAAGACACCCCTTCTACTAAACGTAAACCCCTTCTACTAAAGCGCCGCAACGAAAAACTAACAAAGGACCTTCGGCATTAGTGTAACAAATTGTTCCTTTTTTTCCGTTTTCTCTTCCTAATAGATAGCAAAATAACGGTCAACGCTGAAACAGATCAGACTGAACATGCAGGTTCCCTTTCCGTATCCGAAGATGAACCAATATTTTACACGAAGTGGACTCGATCATGTTTCCTAGATAATTTGATCTAGACGTTGATAGGCACGGCGTATAAATGGCTCTGTCGGTTATTTGAGTTCGAACGAAAGCTGTTTGATGTTGTCGACAGCTTCTAATCTGGAAATTGAGAAACTGTAAATATCTACCGAAAAACCGCGTCCAGTTCAGAGTTTTTGCCCTCCAATCAAGATTATTCATTACCGAATACAAGAAATGGCCCTCGCAACGTGGCGCAAGGTCATATAGTTCACAGCATACGACTACCGGATGCTAGATACAGAATAGCAGAACAAGACATTGATGCAACAGCGAAAACAACCATTACGAAGGGAACTGCAGTAACTCCGTTACAATGAGAAAAACCGACGCTCTATGGTGGTTTACCTACACTGTTGCCATGATAAGAAACTTGCTTTTATCTGCTCGCGCCAATTATGCTGACACGACGCCTTTGTTCGCTCATTTGGAAAGTTGAAAATAGGCAAAAGCCAAACAGATTTGCTCTTCAACCGCAGATAGAAACATGTTTTGGCCACCAATATGAACTCTGATTTTTTCTAATGTTAATGCTGAGGATATTAGAAAAAAAACAACGTATAATTATTACGCAGATTCTTTTTATGATGGTGTGGATGAGGGTTATACATATGGCACAGTACGGTGATGGCGAAGGATGTACAACGCAGTTATATTTTGGTACACTGGCACGTGCGAAGATTGCGGCTGAACGGTCTATAACTACAGAAATACGCAAGCAGACAGCAGAAACGCTTAGAAGGTAAGTGAGCGCGTGATGATGGACGGTCAGCACGAGACCCGGCAAACATGTTTGAGAATACCTAAGGTACCGCTTTTGGCCATCAGAACGTGACGTGTGCGCTACGATCGATGACGCGCTTCACTTTGCGCGACCGCCCAACCCAGGAAAACACATAAATGTGATAATGCATAAAACTATATATATATATATATATATATATATATATAGCTAGCTCCCAGGCGAGTAAACACTCTCAGCTCCATGAGTAATCTCTTTTTGACTTAGAGTTGGGCCTTTCTTCTGTGAGCTATTAAAATAGCTAGCTAACATTGTGGGTCAGTGTTTTGTGAAAGGTCAATACCCTTACCATGTGATTTGTATTATGTTCTAACGTGTATTTGAGTTAGTGTCACGAACGTATGGGATGCCCCTTGATGCATTTACGAGAGTCCCTCTTAGTGTATGTATTAATGCCGTATATTTGAGCGGACAAACCGTAGCGGACAAGTCCACTAGAAGTAACATCGGAAAAAAACTTACAGATTAATTTTACTTCAAATTAATTTTTATATCTTTCATTCAATGCAGCGATGACTGAAACACTACGGGACCTATTTTACGCACCATTCTGAGTCAATCGTTGTCGCCATCGTTTTGCTAGTGACCCAGGGTCCATTACCTAATAGAAGAATAAATTCACTTATGCATTAGGAAGTTTTGTTTTTCAGGCAGATCCGTGTTACCGCTGTATCTCATAAAGACTGTCGAATGTATCTTAGCTAGCTATTGTATATAGGAAACAATTGAAGCGTAATAGGAAATACAAGGTGTACTATTGTAAAATATTTACGCATGTCGACATTGGATAAGTCTTGTGCTGACGAACGATACACAGTCGTAATCTCATTTGTCGGCTAGAACTGAGCTTGACGGTGCAGCAGAAACAAAACAGAAAACAAAAGAACGTATAGTTTAGAAAACGTGTCGGCAAAGTGTAGCCACGTGTAACGGTTCGAATCTATTGTATGTTTAGCGTTATGCAGTCTATGTGCAGATAATCATAAGACCAGTAAACCAATAGCAGACAGACTTATTTGGCTCTTGCTATTGAGGGGATGGGCAGGTGGTCGTAGCGAGAAAGGGAAGACTAGCGTCGGCATGCAGACGATTTCGGCTTGTAAATAAATGCATTTCGAGAGCTGAACATATGATTATACTTTATGACAATATACAACACATGGATAGATTATATAAACATGTAGACTTCTACGTGCAGATCCCACACTACGCACACGCAGCAAAACACACATACAAAATTTTGTTCAGATGGCGTTAACATTGTGACATTAAACCATTGTGAGGCAGTCACGCTAGGTAATACTGCAATGATTTTCGAGCATGGCGCCGTATGGGATAAGCTTCGTGTCTTGTACACGTTGAGAAGAACCATGATGATCGGACGCCGTTCCAACGACAAGACCAGGAAGACACAGGCGATGTCACAATACCTGACACATGTCAGAACACTGCATCGAGCTGACACATTGCTCGCCGGAACTGCGTGGGCCAGAAGCAGCTTTATAAGAGTAGCGTTAGTCAACGGGAATGATAGTTGCACTGGAAAAAAGGAGTTGGCTAATTGCTACAAGGCGATGAATTATTTGATTGTGTGTTTAAAAAAGGACAGCGGGCATGCGTATATATGCTCTACTGTGTGTCTATTCATTGTGGAAATATAGAAACAAAGAAAATGCCTAGATCGAGGGTGAAGATCGAAGATAGCGGCGCATAAATGATGAGAGGATGAGTCGGGTACTATATAAATGCAAACCAAAAAGCACATAAAAAACTTCTCATATATATATGAGAGACCATGAGACTATGTATAATACAATATAATGTCATCTGCAACAATGTTGGTGGAACTATGTATTGATTACGATCAACGGACTACTGAAAGGACTAAAGAGAAAATTTTAAACCTGTTCTTGTGAAATACATTGTGTACTAGCAATTCTTTATATACTTTTTGTCTTTATTACTGATGTAGATAAGCTGTACAAAGTAGCAACTTAACTAGAAAGTCCATTAATTAGCGAGAAATTTAAAAATCATTCCTTGCTTCTGCAGATAACTTCATGCAGGCCTCTGATCAGCCCAACGCGGATGACTACCATCTTTCCTGCGTCTGATTAATCCAAATTCACACATAGAGATCAGAGGGCCGCCACAAACTGAGCGTCGTATTAGATAATCTGTGCTTTTATATTGCTTCGAGGTACTGTCTTTGTGATAGGTAGGATGCCTCTATCAAAAAATCGTATTGATTTGTGCTATCTGCGTACGCATGTGATGCTGTTTAAGGGCTGCGATGGCCATGGAATGATGTAGGAGATGTTAGTACTAGGACCATTAGCAGATACGCAAGCGTGCTCCGTAGGCACGAATTATTGAGTATTCGCGTTTTATGTTTTGTACCCGTAACAAAGGGTATGACTCATAAAACCGGCAGGTCTTTGTCAAAGTATTGTAAGCTCAATAGCTTGACGGCTTCTTTTGATTGCTTTCGCGTACTCACAATGTAATAGAATGCGTTTCATATTATTCACTAAATTCAGTTCATCTATGGAGTTCATTCATCCGGAAAATATCATAGTTGAAAGGAAGATGGTTCCTCCTAAGGCTTACCCTTCGCTGATAGGGCAAACGCCTTTCTTGCCATCGTTTTCAGTAAATTTGCCCACGAACATACCCCTTCAATGACAGGTTATGCCATATTAGAGACATAAAGCTTCTTAACCCGTTTATACTAACCAGCACAAGACAGCATCTGGGAAAGATGTCCACTCGCATTGCCTCTTACAATCGGAACAGCATACGTGTGCCTGACACTTTTTCTGTCTACGCGTATTTCCTGGTCTGAGAAGAACCGAGGTCCTATTCTAGATGACAAACCTTGAGAATTTAGTTAAGGACATTGCATGCCGCGCTAAATGGAGTTGCAGGATTCGTTTCCTTTTCAAAGATGGGAAATCAATGGGACCGCATGCAATTCGGGTTTCGGCATACTATAAGAGACATTATATATAGATATGTTCATATTTACTTTCAAGATTCAATTGCTATTTAATATTGCGCAGAATTTTTGATATGGCTAAATGTCCAGTATGTCGATTAATCGAAAGGTAAAATAATACTGCGAAAAAAAAAAGGCCAACGTACAGTTATTCTCGGCAGTTCTACAGTGATTTGAGCTTTAAAAAACCTGTATACTATATGTATTTATCATCCGTACAATACCATTGACTCCACAAGCTCTGATGGGTTCGATATCTATCTAGCTACTCAAACAAACATTAGTAAGGAAACGAACAGTTTATTTCGCATAGGTCCTAACGTTTAGCCTTTCTCGCACAGTAGACGAACTAATTTTCTTTAACAACAATCCTCTTAACTATATGTATACGAGGCGGGTTTGCAAACTGAGAATTGTCGACGCTGGCAAAATTTCCGTAACAGTAACTGCCGCGAGTCACCAGTAGGTAAAACTAATTCAGGCCCATGAAAAAAGCTTGACTATCTTATTACAACCTGTTAAATATTTATATTGTATCATTTAGGTTTGGGTATTTACATATACCGGGCATAAGATGGAATCAGGAAAAATGTTAACCAAGAAACTTACCTGATCCTAGATTGCCGATATCTCACAGAAAATATATTAAGATTTATCAATATTCTATCCAATTCATTCGTCTAAAATCTAGTTGGCACTTAATGAACACTTGTATTGCAAGCTTGTCGAATATTATATAGGGTGCCTCGATCGAAGCTTGCCTCGAATTAAGTTACAGCTAAGTTTATTGGTCAATAATTGCCAGCGGTACACTATTGAGGAGAGTCGTCCATTAAAACCTTTTAGAAAAAAACAGATTCAATCTCGGCCCCTCACCAGAACATATACAGGTCATGTTTAAGTCAATGTACATGTCGATCTTAGAAAGGAGATCCGTTCAGTTGGAGACAAGTACACGCATACGGAGTGGTTTGATTTTATTTTGACCCACAGATTCGAGTTGTGGATGCAGTCATTTAATTCGTACAACCTGTAAAGGCTGTTACCTACAATTCCAGAATAAGGCAATGAGAAACTACTCAACAGTATTGTAGAAAACAAACTAAAAAATTAATGTAATAACGGACCGTTTCATAAATTCGCAGTGGAGTTTTCAATTACTTTTGAATAAAAACAAGTTTTTGCCCGCACAATTTCAGCCAATGAAATACTGAACGTTATTAGCAACCATCCCCGCCCACCTTTCCAATCGATATCGAAGAGTGACGAGGCGCTAGCATCAGCATAAAAGCTATTTGTTCGAGCCGCGCCTTGCGCTTGTTTAGCGACAGGAACGCCTAGCGGTTCCAGTACAACCCGCCCGCAATATTCAGCTGCGCTACCCACGTACGTGACCACATTCGGCCTAAAGCCGTCCGCGCTCTCAAGTCTTTGCTAACCTTTGAGGCACGATGTGATTACAAGTTGACAGTGTCACAAAGTTTGCTGTCACGAGGGCGTTCATTTATGTACCGCAATGTCGATCCGTCATTCTGACTCTACGACGTTTCTTCTACTGATCCAAGTGAAAACTTTTCGTTCGACTATTGAGTCCACGCTTGCCAATGTACGCAAGCACGCACCTCAACATTTTCTGTCGGAAATGTCGAATTAAAAAGTGGTAGTTCCGAAGCGCCACCACAGACCTCAGCCTTACAGTATGGCCGGCCATTTCCTCGAATTAACTCGCGTCTTGGCTTCACCCATTCGCTTTTCTCTCGCTGCCAGCGGTTGTAGCGACGACGTACCGATACAAATGATTTACTCGAAAGCGATCAAACGTAAAGTGGTTAATATGCATCTTTCACACCTTCTAAAAATGTAAAGTGCTTCTTATTCACGGATTGTTATCAGGATCGGAAAAAGGCAATAATTGAAAGAAGCAAGATCGAAACTATAAGCCGGGTCACGCGAAACATCCTAATCAAACTTCGACAAACATTGTTATTAAGGTTATATAAAGCCGACTGTTGTTATAATGTAATGACTACTTTCCTATTGATGAGAGCCGGACGCTTTTCTCAGATGCTTTGCCTTAAACGGCCAAGCTGTTCATAGTCACAACTAAAATATCGCTTTGTTTATTTGAGAAAAGCTCACAAAAGGGTAGTTTCCTGAAATCCTACCAAATGCAAAACACTACGTCGTCCCCGTCGACAAGCGGCATTATTTCACTTCGACCATGATCTATCTTAAGTGACGGTATAGCATCGTACCCATCTGTCATAACCTGTTAGCGTTTTCGCAAAGAACGATTTTCTTCGCTCACTTTTAGAATATGTCTACTCATACGGTGCATCAGTTGGTGGCAAATGTTCACCTGACCTACGTAATCGTTACGTACTACATCTCCGTAACCTGTCAATTTTAAGGATCCTCTATTTCCTGCGATCTGGTGAAGATTCATATGCGGATTCCGATATCATGTACAGTGATTTCAGCTTCCTCATCGTCAGAAAGTGGATCTGTACATGCCTTATGTGCGATGCTGAAATCGCAACCTCAAAAACAAGTGACGCACACTTCCTGACCGTGTAATCGGTTGTAGTATTGAATCTATCTACGCTACAAATAACTTTACGAATCTGATTGGCTGCCGGATTTTCCTAGAAACAAAATTCCACAACCAACTTTAGATAAACCTTTGAAACAAGTTATTTTAAGGGCTTTTGCAATTTGGTTGAAACGTATAATTGACTCAAGTACGGCCCTAAAAAAAGCCATAAGATAACCCTTATATCTAGTGAACGACGTTTCTCCTGCCTCACTCAATTGTGTTTGTTACGCCGAGCTTAAACCGATTCAAGATCGACTACGAACTTCAAAGACTATATAATAACAGCATCTGAAGATTGTAATTATATATCTAAGTATGCTATACGCTTTATACACACGTGTTGACAATATTCGTTTTTGTGGTCGCCACTCATTATCGCTAGCTGTTCGTTACGTTATGCTACACACCCTTAATTCCAAAATAAGACCATTTCGAAAATGTCAATAAAATATTGAAACCAACTTCAGCTGAATGTCAACAGCTGATCGGCAGTATACATTAACATCGACTGAGTAAAATTAAGGAATAGTTTATGCATATCGGCTTTCCGAAAACACCTTTTAGCTGCTTTACATAATGTTTAAAAACCCCGATTTTTACAGGACCTTGCATATCTAAAATGCCGTATTATTCAGCCATGCCTATAGTCCCAAGTTCCTCTACCCTGGCTTAAAAAAGCGTATATATATATATATATATATATTTATTTATTGACAGGACGATCAAGAGTTAAATTATACGAACGAATTGAAAAGAAGTATTATGTTTCTATGTTAAATGCAATAGAAAAACCCGTCAATTTTCGTTGTCTACACTAAAAACAGTTTATTGGACTTTCTCACATTTTCATACATCACCATAGTTTTATCATCTCTTGATGCTGCTATTGGCACCGTTTGTGGCGATGAATTTTTCAATTTCCATTTTTCATTCGTCATGCTTTGCCTTATCATTCCGAATCATTCGTTGTCACTCGAATCTTCATCTGTCTTTAGATGTGCTGGTCTCACGAAGCATCCTTTCCCTTTTTTCCTGCGAAATGCTTCTCGACGCGACCCGCAGCTAGAGCTCAGAGCGTGACACTGCATGATGGCCTTTTTTCTTATTTTCAAAGAAAAAAAACTTATATGCACTGTTTGTCCAGCTTTTGTTTAGTATCAATGCTCATATGCAGTGGCGCACCATCAGCTTTAGCTACGGTTGCATATTTTTTCCCGCCTTTTCATCCAATCCCACTTGATTTCAACATTGGGCTCAGAATTCCTGAGGATCGGTAGTACTGACTGTGTACCTGTGGTTTGCCTATTTCATTGTATCAGTTATCTCTTACTTTTCCGTTTCAATTCCAGCCACAGTTTGTGCAGTGTTGCAGATCCCCGGGCTTCGAGCGATGTAACATGCGCACCCGAACGCTTGCCCATTCCGCTCTGCATGTTATTGTTACTGGCTCTGGTCTACGTAAGTATACCTTGATTCGTTTATCGACGAAAGGCGGACTCAAGACGTCAATCCACCATGGCACGCCATGATGCAAAATTACTGATACAACTTTTCGTCTGAATAGCTCATGTCATTTTCGAGCAAATTCACTATTTATAACAATAACATTGTCCGATTGCTGGAAGAAGAGCGGAACGCGCCGGCCTCAAAGCATGCGGCATGTTGCCCACGATTTTCGTTGATTCTTTTGCCTGCAGTCCGCTATTGACTAGTTAGTCAGATTCGGAACGCTGTAATATTGCGTTTATATACCTGCTGCTGTCTCCTTTGTCCAGGTTATTATTCGTTGTTGTCCATCTCTCCTGACTGGACTCATATAGACGAGCTACGAGTAAATTCTGTATCGCACTACGCTCTACTCGGTTCTTTCCACGTCAGAACATCTTCACGCTACCAGTTGTCAGCACGATTCGCTACCGTCGGACCCTTTTCCCCTACACGTTATTTTTCATTGTTCCATTCTTGTTGGTTTCATCAGTCCACGTTCGTTACTAGCATAGTGATCGTCGTCGTCGTAGCGTGTCATTACAATCAGGCTCAGTTTATTATTATCTCGTATATCTCAATGTATTTTTGGCCACTACCACCACCGCTACCCATATAAATATCAATTATTTCAATGATCTTTAACCGCCTCATCATTGGTTCATAGCAGTATAAATAATAACGTGTTTTTACTAGGTCGTTATAAGTTATTATCAATATTATTAGTTAAATAGTAGAAACACTTGGCCACGTTACTATCTAAATTGAAGTTCTCCATAGCTTTCTTCTACACCATTGTTGTATCATTTCTCACATACGGCTGCTTGTCTTCGTCTTTGTTCCTTCTTATGTTTCGCATTATCTACGACATTTTGCTCCCCGGCATCGATCGTATCCTGTCTAGCGTACGCTCATAATCTATTTCATCTTTCTCTGATAATTGCTTACTTATTTCAATATAATGCTTTTAAAATCTACACATCATTATGTTTCGTGGCGTATTATTATACTGTCCCATTCCAATTTGTCATTCTGGTTATATCCTTCTTACTTATTTGTTATTCCTTATCCTACTTCGTCTTCGTTCTATTGCGCCTACGCAGAGCCACCGTTTGAGCGCAAGACGCTGCTAGCGATTGGGGCGCTCACCCGTTGGGTAAGCGCCTGTTGACGGCCTGTGTTAGGCAGCCCATTAATATATTCTGGACCTGTCACTCCTGTTTTACCTGATTGTGTGTATAGGCGTGGAGCACCCGGCTACACAGCGGGGGCCAGCGAACGCCAGATCCCTTCCTTTACCGTCTTTCTCCAGCACTCGTGACGCACGTATTACATTCATTCCGTCAGTCTGACGCGTATCTCTAGTTGTATGAACGAGTGCTGTATGTATCGTTTCAGTGACGTTGTCGTTTTTGCTTATACCTAATATAGCAACAATCGAACACACGCACGTTAATAACAGAACGGCTTGTCCTATGACTACAACGTTGGTTCACCCGCCTGCGCAGGTTCGAGTCTATTTGCAATCTACCCAATATCCACTCACTGAAACTTCTTTTTTACAAGATTGTGGGCTCGTTTCAGCGTGGCAAAAACAAGTGACCTGATATTCGAAATAACTCGGGAATAGCTACTTTTTGACCAGATACTCGCAATCACTTAGCGTTCTCCTGCATACAATTTCAGCTAACGACTATTTAGATCGTAATCCTCGTATCCGTAAACGCCTTCGACCGTGTGCAACGCGCATAGTAATGGTGCTCGGTTTTCGTTTGTGTTATCTTTTCCTATTGACCTAACATCCTGCTGCCTCTTGTCTCTCAATTCTGTCTCTGCTCGTTTCGGTGCCGATCGTCGTTGCTCGAAAATGAATCAATTGAAACGTATCTATTCCAGGAGCAGATTTATTGATGGAAAAACATTTAAAATGCAGCACGAGATCGAAGTCTTGGCAAAATATCTGCTATGATAACGATCAATTATCATCACGGCAATAAAACCTATGAAGTTCCACTAACTAATTGCAGCACACTTTGTATGCAACTCCCGCCGACCCTGCTTGCGGACCCTAGGACTCGTCGAGGTACGAGGTATTTAGATATACCAGAAAATTCTTCTAGTTCTTACTGATATAGCCCGGCGACGTGTTGGCTAATGTCAATGTACCGAAAATAGCTAGGAAGAATAAGGTGTTTCATTGACAAGTCGTAACAGGTGCAACCCCCCTGCTGAGTGTGTCGTTTAGAATCATAGTTTATTCATCGCATATACGAACAATTTACCATTGATGGTGCTTGTTTCGATACATTTGTGTACTGCTTAATCTCAGAAGTAATACATGTAGTGATATAAACTTAGTCTCTATATCGGTATCATGTCATGCACTCATATGCCAAGCACATGCAGTGTCCCTAAATTGATCATAATACCAGATATTTGACCAACAACGCTTCTAGATTCAACGGGGTCTTTTAGGCAAGATCCCAGTTTCGTTGGCTACATTCGTACGGGACACTGTAGCTACACGTTCGAAAATCAAGGCTACGAAAGTTTAGTTCTGTTACTTACTAAAAGGTACTTATGTAAATGTCGGTCTGTCATATAGCCTTGTCGTTCACCATACGTCTAACAAATGTTTGTTTTAATATTCAGCGGTCTAGTTGTGGACCGCCAATTACCATACAGTCATAAACAAACTCATAAACGGACCTTTTCGATATGGTTCTTGTATTAATAGTTACAAAATTGGTGATCGACTTGTTTTGCACCAGTCACTCGTGATACGATTGGTCATCGTTGATAGTAAATTTACGTGGCCTTTCGGACCTGCAACCTGGGACCACAGCCTTTTACGAACCCTAGTCACCTTCAACAGACGTTTCAACCCATTGCAAGCTGTCAACAGCCTTAACCTAATCAATAGCTTAATTTATAAGGAATCCATGTAAAGGTTGAGATTAATGTGAAATTGTTTTAAAGAAGAAGTTAATTCCTAAAAGACAGGCCATACTTAAAGTAAATGAATGTTCATTAAACGAGTAGATAAATCGCTTGAGAGCGTCCGCAAAAGTGGGTCCGAGCAGAATTTGTCTAAAATGACCGTCTAAAGAAGGTACCGGCCAGGCGGCACTTCGACCTACGTTACGCATGGTACAAAAACTAAATTACCCACGATACCTTTATATCTTGTCGCATGTCTAATTAGTTCTTTATCATCACCATTGTATAGTTTTAACACTGCACAAATAATATTTGTCTTGGCAATAATGGTAGTTAATCTTTAATATAATAATAAATGATATTGCCATTTTCATGAAGACGTCTATATGGCAAAGTTTGCCTGGCTGCACAGATCAGGCAAAACACGCACCCTGATGCCTACGTGTATGTGATAATAGGGGTTGCTACAGTATATACGTATATATATATATATATATATATATATATATATATATATATGTACCTTTTCCTATAATGACACTGTCAATGAATAATTAATGTTAATTATTATATATCAGCTACACTATGTAGTAATACTACGCAAGACTGTGCAGATAATTTTATTAGTAACATCCTTATATTCTGGTTGGTAAATTCCTAATTGCTTTTGTATGTTATCTTTTAGGAGTATAGGATATTCTTTTTTCACCATCCTATTTAACTTTCGGAAGTTAAGCCACACTATAATTCTTCCAATATCGTTTTTGAAGAACTTGTAGTGAATCTAAAAGGTGCTCTTCAAGAGCCCATCTTTTTCAAAATACGATTTTTGTCGATCTTTTTTTTTTACAAGATCAGTTATTTTTCCCACGAATATTGTTAGGAGTGGTAAAAGCTACATCCAAATGCAAACCAGCTGCAATTTGAATTGAGAGAAACTTAAATTACAAGTAATATAATCTTGACGTGTCTTAAATACGCAGCTGCAGTAATCGGAGCTCTTATGGCCTTCACTGGCCTGATGCCGATAGTAGATCACGATACATTAGAGGCTCTGTTTGTGATGGGAACGGGTCTATTGTTCGAAACCGGTAATATTTTCCATCACTGACCTCTGATACATATAGGCATCTAATACAGATTCCGACCGAAATCTGTATTAGATGCCTATATGGTTTAATGGGAGCAGCCAAGGAACGATAAAACTATTGCTCGTGCTTGTTGTATCTAATGCCCTTACTCTTCGTCGTGCAAAGTTGCAGCCATACGTTGTCCGGCTTTTTGATAAGGCTCCATGTTTTCCCCTTTGCTTCTCTACTATTATTTCTACAAAAAATGTCGCGTCGTGTCACTGCCTGCATCATTTACTGCAATCTGGTTAGCTCTAGTGAGCAGAAACATTCGAGAACGTATGCATCGTCCGCATAATACCTGAGTACGCCTGTTCCATTAAGATTGCACACTGATTCAGCAATTTTTTCGTATACTCATCGGTAAGGCTTATAAACTTCAGTATGTTGTTCCGATTTTTATCTTTTATCGGGAGAGACAAAACCGCTAGTTATGTAGGAAAGTGTACAAAATCAATTAATGTCAAATATTCATCCAATTAAGACAATTCTATCATATTCTTGTTGCAAATGATAATACTAAAAACATTTTTGTCCTCTTGCATGCCCGAAACTTTCAATATCTTTTCCGAAGATACTTGAATTCACTTTCAAATATCATCAATACGTGGCCGTACTGTGTATGTTTGTCATTTCTAGTATTTTTTTTCTGTTTATATTTTTTTGGATATACACGCCTGTACGAGATGTAACTTTTTCAATTTTTT